>NC_060148.1:148195485-148507590 GCF_021461385.2 Schistocerca piceifrons
AGACAAACGTGTGGTTCCTGAAGAGGGGCAGCAGCCTTTTCAGTAGTTGCAAGGGCAACAGTCTGGATGATTGACTGATCTGGCCTTGTAACAATAACCAAAACGGCCTTGCTGTGCTGGTACTGCGAACGGCTGAAAGCAAGGGGAAACTACAGCCGTAATTTTTCCCGAGGGCATGCAGCTTTACTGTATGATTACATGATGATGGCGTCCTCTTGGGTAAAATATTCCGGAGGTAAAATAGTCCCCCATTCGGATCTCCGGGCGGGGACTACTCAAGAGGATGTCGTTATCAGGAGAAAGAAAACTGGCGTTCTACGGATCGGAGCGTGGAATGTCAGATCCCTTAATCGGGCAGGTAGGTTAGAAAATTTAAAAAGGGAAATGGATAGGTTGAAGTTAGATATAGTGGGAATTAGTGAAGTTCGGTGGCAGGAGGAACAAGACTTCTGGTCAGGCGACTACAGGGTTATAAACACAAAATCAAATAGGGGTAATGCAGGAGTAGGTTTAATAATGAATAGGAAAATAGGAATGCGGGTAAGCTACTACAAACAGCATAGTGAACGCATTATTGTGGCCAAGATAGATACGAAGCCCACGCCTACTACAGTAGTACAAGTTTATATGCCAACTAGCTCTGCAGATGACGAAGAAATTGAAGAAATATATGATGAAATAAAAGAAATTATTCAGATTGTGAAGGGAGACGAAAATTTAATAGTCATGGGTGACTGGAATTCGAGTGTAGGAAAACGGAGAGAAGGAAACATAGTAGGTGAATATGGATTGGGGGACAGAAATGAAAGAGGAAGCCGCCTGGTCGAATTTTGCACAGAGCACAACATAATCATAACTAACACTTGGTTTAAGAATCATGAAAGAAGGTTGTATACATAGAAGAACCCTGGAGATACTAAAAGGTATCAGATTGATTATATAATGGTAAGACAGAGATTTAGGAACCAGGTTTTAAATTGTAAGACATTTCCAGGGGCAGATGTGGACTCTGACCACAATCTATTGGTTATGACCTGTAGATTAAAACTGAAGAAACTGCAAAAAGGTGGGAATTTAAGGAGATGGGACCTGGATAAACTAAAAGAACCAGAGGTTGTACAGAGATTCAGGGAGAGCATAAGGGAGCAATTGACAGGAATGGGGGAAATAAATACAGTAGAAGAAGAATGGGTAGCTTTGAGGGATGAAGTAGTGAAGGCAGCAGAGGATCAAGTAGGTAAAAAGACGAGGGCTAGGAGAAATCCTTGGGTAACAGAAGAAATATTGAATTTAATTGATGAAAGGAGAAAATATAAAAATGCCGTAAGTGAAACAGGCAAAAAGGAATACAAACGTCTCAAAAATGAGATCGACAGGAAGTGCAAAATGGCTAAGCAGGGATGGCTAGAGGACAAATGTAAGGATGTAGAGGCCTATCTCACTAGGGGTAAGATAGATACCGCCTACAGGAAAATTAAAGAGACCTTTGGAGATAAGAGAACGACTTGTATGAATATCAAGAGCTCAGATGGAAATCCAGTTCTAAGCAAAGAAGGGAAAGCAGAACGGTGGAAGGAGTATATAGAGGGTCTATACAAGGGCGATGTACTTGAGGACAATATTATGGAAATGGAAGAGGATGTAGATGAAGATGAAATGGGAGATATGATACTGCGTGAAGAGTTTGACAGAGCACTGAAAGACCTGAGTCGAAACAAGGCCCCCGGAGTAGACAATATTCCATTGGAACTACTGACGGCCGTGGGAGAGCCAGTCCTGACAAAACTCTACCATCTGGTGAGCAAAATGTATGAAACAGGCGAAATACCCTCAGACTTCAAGAAGAATATAATAATTCCAATCCCAAAGAAAGCAGGTGTTGACAGATGTGAAAATTACCGAATTATCAGCTTAATAAGTCACAGCTGCAAAATACTAACACGAATTCTTTACAGACGAATGGAAAAACTAGTAGAAGCCAACCTCGGGGAAGATCAGTTTGGATTCCGTAGAAACACTGGAACACGTGAGGCAATACTGACCTTACGACTTATCTTAGAAGAAAGATTAAGGAAAGGCAAACCTACGTTTCTAGCATTTGTAGACTTAGAGAAAGCTTGTGACAATGTTGACTGGAATACTCTCTTTCAAATTCTAAAGGTGGCAGGGGTAAAATACAGGGAGCGAAAGGCTATTTACAATTTGTACAGAAACCAGATGGCAGTTATAAGAGTCGAGAGACATGAAAGGGAAGCAGTGGTTGGGAAGGGAGTAAGACAGGGTTGTAGCCTCTCCCCGATGTTGTTCAATCTGTATATTGAGCAAGCAGTAAAGGAAACAAAAGAAAAATTCGGAGTAGGTATTAAAATTCATGGAGAAGAAATAAAAACTTTGAGGTTCGCCGATGACATTGTAATTCTGTCAGAGACAGCAAAGGACTTGGAAGAGCAGTTGAATGGAATGGACAGTGTCTTGAAAGGAGGATATAAGATGAACATCAACAAAAGCAAAACAAGGATAATGGAATGTAGTCTAATTAAGTCGAGTGATGCTGAGGGAATTAGATTAGGAAATGAGGCACTTAAAGTAGTAAAGGAGTTTTGCTATTTGGGGAGCAAAATAACTGATGATGGTCGAAGTAGAGAGGATATAAAATGTAGGCTGGCAATGGCAAGGAAAGCGTTTCTGAAGAAGAGAAATTTGTTAACATCGAGTATAGATTTAAGTGTCAGGAAGTCGTTTCTGAAAGTATTTGTATGGAGTGTAGCCATGTATGGAAGTGAAACATGGACGATAAATAGTTTGGACAAGAAGAGAATAGAAGCTTTCGAAATGTGGTGCTACAGAAGAATGCTGAAGATTAGATGGGTAGATCACATAACTAATGAGGAAGTATTGAATAGGATTGGGGAGAAGAGAAGTTTGTGGCACAACTTGACCAGAAGAAGGGATCGGTTGGTAGGACATGTTCTGAGGCATCAAGGGATCACCAATTTAGTATTGGAGGGCAGCGTGGAGGGTAAAAATCGTAGAGGGAGACCAAGAGATGAATACACTAAGCAGATTCAGAAGGATGTAGGTTGCAGTAGGTACTGGGAGATGAAGAAGCTTGCACAGGATAGAGTAGCATGGAGAGCTGCATCAAACCAGTCTCAGGACTGAAGACCACAACAACACCACTTCACTAACAGTATACTAACCAATATAACAAAAACAAGAAATTGAGCATGTAACTACAAACTGAAATAAAGTATGAATAAGTACAAGTATTTACACAATAGTTCTGGTCCATGATGTTTGAAATGGAACTATTAAACAAATTAAATACGTAATGCTTGTTTTTGAGTAACAGGTATCTGTACATAGCAAAATTTAACACAATAGGTGCTAACAATAATTTTGAAACAGCTTTCTATAAAATTACATTAACACTAACCTGAGACAAAAATTAAGTTTTGAGTTGAAAGCAATTTCCCAATAAATTGTCTTGGAACTTCACATTTTAATAAAGCTGACTGGGTTTGGTTTACATCATTTTCATTAAGAATGTATGTTCTCCCTGTCGGAGTAAATGGATTCACTTTTGTGAGAACATCCACAACTGACACCCACAGGACATCCACATGTGCAGGATGAGAGAATGACTTAGCTGGTCCACATGGATGAAGAAGAATTATTTTCACTTCATCAAGTTCTTTGTTTTTTTCTAAAATGCACCCAAGCCACCAGTTTCTGCCATATACAGTGGTTACATAGCCTGATACTTCTTGTAACTTCAGTTTGTCTGGTGATGTAGTTACTTCCCTCTCCCAACTCTGCATATCACCTGAGAAGTATTTGACTATTAATTTTGATGTAGTGTTGGGAATGAAAGGGTGAAATTGCTGTGTTCCTTCGATTGTCAATGCCTCTTCAAGTCGGCTTTTTAAGAATATTTCTGAAGCAGCATAGTCTTCTTGAGTGGAATATCCAAAATCAAGATTTGTGATATTATCTACTGCCCACTAAAATAGATCTCGTGCAGTTTGGATCTGATTTTGGTATGGCCTTTGCAAACTTGCACGAGCTGCCAGCCTCTTTACTGAACCCCCTACTCAATCACAAGGCCCTTTCCCATGTGCTGTGGCTGAAAAGTGCCACTCAGCTTTTATGTTGAAGTCTTCCTCACAAAGGCAAAGGTTCAGGAAGTTTTTCTTATTTTTATACTGAGCGGCAGAACCGTCAGAATAATAGTATATCTTTTTTGGAATCTTTTGAAATTTATTTGTTAGATATGAAATTAGCTTCATTTGAAAGATGTAAACCGCAGTTGTATTGTGCTCCAGGCAATCAGAAACAATGACAAAGCTCATATGCTCAATTTTCTCTTCCTGTTTGTAATATATAACTAAAGGATGAATGGTAATCTGTTGTCTTGTCCTGTGGAAACTCTGAGCTATATCCTGTAGAACTATACTATAATTTTCTGTAAAATCAGATATGACAACAAATTCAGATTCCATAAGGTTTTCTCTTGTGGGGTTAAGGAATGTTTGTTGTTGCTTGGCAATGAAGTATGCTGAATCAAAGTCAACATCTTACTACAAAATAAATCTATGAATTCTTCGGAAGTTTTCTGAACAATTTCCATATTACATCGGTCAACTGACATCTACTGTCGGAACTGAACTTGTTCAATTAAGTTTTCATGAAAAGGGTCTTTTAAAATTTTATGTATGACAGTTTCTCCTGGGCAGTATTCACAGTTTCCCATGTTGCAATCAACTGATGATGGGTTGCAAAGCATTTTTGCAATGCACTGCTTATAGTTGTTTAAGCTACTGTTTGTTACTGTATTTAGTTTGGCATTTTCTATCATTAATTTTATGTTTTGGTGAGTTGTGCACACACAGACAGTGTGTGTGCCACTCCAGCTAGCTAATACACAATATTTTGGTCTCAACTCAACAAATTTAGAGAAACCTATTTTTATGTTAGGAAACTTGTCTTTAAAATGTTTGTAAGCTTCTTTAAGGTTACACAAAATAAGTCTTTTTGATATTTTTGTTTTATTTCCACTTGTTTTTGTAATTGTCACACAATCTTTAATACCTGGCATTGCCCTGCTAACTTTATCATTTTCATAAAATGAATGTACAGTTTTGACAGTTTCTGTTGGTAAACACTTCCCTGGTTTTGGGTTTGGACCTTCCATGAATCCTCTTTCTTTTAAAATTTTTTTGGACTGCCAAACAATGTAATTAGGAGCGTTAAATTCCCTCATTATTTTCCTGACACTCCACTTTTCAGGTTAACTTGTAAGAATCGTTAGTTTTTTGCTCTACTTATAGAATTTTTAAAGTTTCTTTTAAGATTTTCAAGAACGGATTCATCAGTATCTGAGGAAGAAGTTTCTGGAGCAACAAAAAGTTTACGTGTCATTGATGAGATTTTCTACACCTTTGATTTGGCGTAATGCCTAGATGTTAGTTTTCTCTTGTCAATTGGGGACTCACCTAGTTCTTGAAGTGTTGTGTTAAATGTTTTAACAGCTACTGAAGTTGGAGTGAAGTCAGGGTCTTGGTCTCAGATGATTATCTCTGATCCAGAAGATTCTTCTTGAACACTTTCATCACTGATGGGCTCTGGTATATTTTTCAATTTGGTTACATCTTTCCTACATTTATCACAAATCTTGGCACCACTTGGTATTTGAGGAAATAATTTGGTCATCCATGTTGTGACATTTCTCAGATTTTTTCTGTCTCTAATAAATGGGTTACAACACTGCACTCTTACAGCACTGCACTTTTTACTTGGTTCCATATTTATACAAAAACCACTTGTAAACTGTCCTTCAATGTATAGATTTACTTGAAAATGAACTATTAAATATAATAGATACAGACTGATCAACACAGAGGTAACAATTGATTTGCACTAAAACCACAGTGCACCATAATGCTGTAGGCACACAAAGGCTTAGAAGGTAACAATGCAGACTACATCATCTCAACAATGGCTCCAGTCTCTGAATTATTGTACAGACATCGAGTCCTATGGATATGGTCCTCTACTGACGTACTACCTTAAAGGTCAGTTTGTTCAAACTATGGCCGTTAGTGAAAAACAAGAGTCCGGAATAATTTTTTTTAACAATGAACCCATCATCACCCCACATTTATATTTTGCCATGTGGTTTACAACACTATGAAGTAGTTATGGAAATATTTTGAAAATTTTAAATTTTTTCCTTCTTGTAAAAAAATTAAATCAAAATACACTCCTGGAAATGGAAAAAAGAACACATTGACACCGGTGTGTCAGACCCACCATACTTGCTCCGGACACTGCGAGAGGACTGTACAAGCAATGATCACACGCACAGCACAGCGGACACACCAGGAACTGTGGTGTTGGCCGTCGAATGGCGCTAGCTGCGCAGCATTTATGCACCGCCGCCGTCAGTGTCAGCCAGTTTGCCGTGACATACGGAGCTCCATCGCAGTCTTTAACACTGGTAGCATGCCGCGACAGCGTGGACGTGAACCGTATGTGCAGTTGACGGACTTTGAGCGAGGGCGTATAGTGGGCATGCGGGAGGCCGGGTGGACGTACCACCGAATTGCTCACACGTGGGGCGTGAGGTCTCCACAGTACATCGATGTTGTCGCCAGTGGTCGGCGGAAGGTGCACGTGCCCGTCGACCTGGGACCGGACCGCAGCGACGCACGGATGCACGCCAAGACCGTAGGATCCTACGCAGTGCCGTAGGGGGCCGCACCGCCACTTCCCAGCAAATTAGGGACACTGTTGCTCCTGGGGTATCGGCGAGGACCATTCGCAACCGTCTCCATGAAGCTGGGCTACGGTCCCGCACACCGTTAGGCCGTCTTCCGCTCACGCCCCAACATCGTGCAGCCCGCCTCCAGTGGTGTCGCGACAGGCGTGAATGGAGGGACGAATGGAGACGTGTCGTCTTCAGCGATGAGAGTCGCTTCTGCCTTGGTGCCAATCATGGTCGTATGTGTGTTTGGCGCCGTGCAGGTGAGCGCCACAATCAGGACTGCATACGACCGAGGCACACAGGGCCAACACCCGGCATCATGGTGTGGGGAGCGATCTCCTACACTGGCCGTACACCACTGGTGATCATCGAGGGGACACTGAATAGTGCACGGTACATCCAAACTGTCATCGAACCCATCGTTCTACCATTCCTAGACCGGCAAGGGAACTTGCTGTTCCAACAGGACAATGCACGTCCGCATGTATCCCGTGCCACCCAACGTGCTCTAGAAGGTGTAAGTCAACTACCCTGGCCAGCAAGATCTCCGGATCTGTCCCCCATTGAGCATATTTGGGACTGGATGAAGCGTCGTCTCACGCGGTCTGCACGTCCAGCACGAACGCTGGTCCAACTGAGGCGCCAGGTGGAAATGGCATGGCAAGCCGTTCCACAGGACTACATCCAGCATCTCTACGATCGTCTCCATGGGAGAGTAGCAGCCTGCATTGCTGCGAAAGGTGGATATACACTGTACTAGTGCCGACATTCCGCATGCTCTGTTGCCTGTGTCTATGTGCCTGTGGTTCTGTCAGTGTGATCATGTGATGTATCTGACCCCAGGAATGTGTCAATAAAGTTTCCCCTTCCTGGGACAATGAATTCACGGTGTTCTTATTTCAATTTCCCGGAGTGTATTAATTACCATTTTGAAAAATGTTATTAATTAGAAGCTATGTTTTTTTGTCTATCACTGAAAAGAGCATGAAAAATGGTACAAAATGACACCTTTCCCAGTTCTCTAGCTCAATTAGGGAAGCCCCTAGGGCTATTTAAAAAAAGTCTCTTCACATATTTTTGGCCAGTTTTTGAAAAGTTTACATGACCATATTTCACGAATAGTTTGAGGTAAAACATTGAAATTTGGTATTTTTCTTAGTTTCAGCACCAACTGTAAGTATACCAACTTTCAGTAAAATCTAAGAGGGTGAGGTAAAATTTTTATTTAAAGTGTGTTGATTTGACATGGAATCATTTTAGTCTGGATGAGTCTCTTGAATATGTGACAGCACTGAACCAAATAACACTGTCACATATGAAAAATATTACTGCTGGTTTTGTGACAGTACCATATGACGACTTTTGGTGGCTAGGATGCATTTAAGAAAAATACAATGACATGTACTGAATAAATTTTTTACACCCAAAGGGTCCAGCCCAGTCTTTTCACTATCCACAACCAAGAGATATATTAGATGTCCCAGGAAACACTCTTTTACAAACAGCGAATCCAACAACAGCTACGGGAAGAACTTACACTTTAAGTGCTAAAGAATGAAGTTGTCTTCTCTTGCTTTGGAAAAATATCTTAAAAGAAGCATGTTTAAATTATGTTACACCTACCCTCACTACACAGTAAGTTGTACAAATATCATGTGTATTAACTTTGTAAATACGAATTAGTATTAGAAATACAGTTCTATCCATGCAAATATCAACAAGTTAATCTTTTTCCCAAGTGAAATTACTTATATGCCAATTTCTAATATGAGGAACTTGTTGTAAATGATTACAAATAACACTGTAAAACCAAGAAAAAGATAATCTCTGTCAGTTACAACTAAGGATGAAGGTGAGTGGCTTTATTCAAAATTTTAACTTGTAGCACATATATTACCAATTAAAATGTGCTCACTTCCTTCTGATGCATAGTTAAAAGAATCATGAACATTAAATTAAAACAACACTATATCATTTAATGAATTAACAAACAATAAGAGGGTAATGTTGCATAAAACGGCTAACATAATAATTTAAGTTTGTTAGAATTACATAGGCCTACCTTAGTATTCATAGCACAGAAATAGTCTGCTTTTCACTTCACTAGTGTGTATTGTGGTAGTAAAATATTATTTTATACAAGAACCCATTGAGATCCCATCTTGAAATTTTGCATGAATGTAGTCAGTTAGACTGGACAACACAAACAATTTTTATAAAAAAAAAAAAAAAAAAAGAGGGTACTAATTTTGGAAATTCCAAAAAATGTTTTTTGGAATAGTTTAAAATTTTCAGATTTAGGTAGCATAGTCGTGTTACATATAAAATTGAAGGGAATTTTTAGAGGAAAACAATGGTGCAAGTTTGAGATCTCTAGGTTGTATAGTTTTTGAGCTACAGCATTTTAAAACATTCATCGATTAATCAAAAACAGAGGGTTTTTTTTATATTTAAACCCTTGAAACTCAAAAACCAAAGGTCAGAAAAATTTGAAATTTCAAATCTAAACTAGTGTTAGTGGGTACATTACCTAAAAAAAAATTCATCCAAATCCGAGAGGCGATGGTTCAAATCATGTGGTACAATTGGTTGATTTGACATGGAATCACCCTCCAGTAAATTTAAAATTTCTTTGCATATGAATAGTGTATAATAATTTGTTTCCTAGTAATAACTGTATATAGAATAAATAGTAATGTAGATAGTAAAGTGTATAGCATAAACTAAATCATACAAAGATAGAAACATCTTACATGATTTATAACACAACAGCATTATACCTACATAAACTATATTGGAGATTAGTTAATAAAATCATTTTCTTGATCTTCAAGATATTCATCTACTGAGGAGCAACATTATTAGCAGAACTTAGTACCCATATAGCTTACATGCTTCTGAATTTGTACTTCCTATTTGTTGTATGTGATCATTCCTGTTTCTTCTTATAGTTGTGGTGGTCAGTATTTGTTTGGAGGTTGCTTTGATTTGCTTTGGCTAAGAGTACACATATAGATATATAGAATGATGACAGAATAAGTATTCCTAATTTCCAGGAATGAGGTGTTAGTGGACTGAAGGTGATGATTCAAACAGCCCATTTTAAGATAATTTTTTTTTTTTTAGATTTTTGGGGTGGCCCAGAATGCTATTTCATATAAGTAATGGAATGAAAATATCTTAAGTATTCCATTATGATGGCTTCTAAAGTGCAAAGCAGGCCGAGTTAAGTATCTGTGTAAGGAATCATATACGGTAATTTCAATTTACAGCTTCATCCATACACATTCATAACAGTTGCACAAACTACTCTCTTTCTATTGGTCTGTCATTCAGTTGTAGATTAATGTCTTCATCCTGAGTATTTTTATTTGTTTTCTTTGCATGTAGTGTAAGTTTATGTGCACTGAACCAAGTCACAGTATTTTTTAGGATGTACCATTCCTCCAGATTGTAGCATGACAGTTGTGTTTTTAGTACTTCCAGTATAAGTACCCCCAGCGATTACATTTCAGGGGTCTAGTGCAGCAGGGGATACAACCCGTCGGCTTTGGACAATGACGTCACAAGTCGCCAGAGAGCAGTTTACCATTTTCGCTTTTGCTGTTATGTTTCAGTTTCGTTTTTTTACTGATTGCTTAATAAAGTGGATCTGTTTATTCTATCTCGTGAGATTTTTTTTAAAAAAGCCAAAAAACACTTATCAGCCACTGAAGGGAGCTACAACACTAAGAAGAATCACTTCTCGATTGGCCACTTGTGACGTCATAGTCCAAAGCCGACGGGTTGTATCCCCTGCTACACTAGTCCTCATTTCAGGGATTCATTTTGTTGGGATGGAAGAAAATGTTGGATATGTTATGTTGAATTTTCTGTGGACTTTTAGTGAGCTGTGTGTGTTCGTCTAGTCCTTTCTGCTTTACAATTTTGTAGGCCATGTGTTAATAGCTATTAGAAGTAATTTGCACATTTTAATATAATTTCATATAAAAATGCTGGAAAAAGGAAAAAAGTAACTGGAGATAGGATCAGCTAAATGTAATTTTCACTGGCAAAAAGTATTTCACATCATCAGAATATCAGTTTACACTTTGGAGAAAGTCATTTCACTAAATCAGTTTTGTTAGAGAAAAGTAACCAATGTTAAGTCCTGGTGATAATAGAAAATTGGAACTTTTGTGTACATTCTGCAGACTAAAGTACGGTTTTTCTGTAGTGAGTGGATACAGATTCCAGTTTGGCAGCAGTTTCACCAAACTGCGTATACAACCAGAAGCAAATGTGAATGGAAAAAGTTTCAAAGTAACAGTAGTGTTAAAAATGCATATTGAATTGTATGATAAATATATGGCTCACCAGCTTGGGCTAGTATAAAATTAAATAATAGTATGAACAAAGTACTAAATGAAATGTAGGTTTAGAGAGTAAGGATGTGTAAAATAGCATGTATGATTAAGATCAGTGCAAACTCTGGTCTGCCTTTCCTTTTGTGAACTACGACATTATTATAAACCTCTTGGGTTATGGTATACATGAAGATATTTAAAAAAGTCACTAGTATACATCAAGTGAAAGATCGTAAGCTCAGTTTTAATCCTTCTGGCTTCATTTACAAAATACAGACCAACTACACTTAACAGTTTTATGTAATAAATTCACCATAATGTTTTACTTGCTTTGATCACAAAGTAAAAGGTAGTGTTCATGCAAAAAAAAAAAAAAAAAAAAATTATACAAGTCTCTTATAGTTCTCACAGTAGGGTCATATACCATGATCCTGAGTATGGCTATTTTTATCAGATTGCTTGTTTCACAGGTGAGTAGATCAGCAGGCATGGACCACAGGAAAACTGTCTGCATTAAAAAAGAGGAAGTAGATGAATTACCTACTGAGTCAATATCCATGGTAAGTGTCTCCCTCATGTTTTTACCATTGTGTCATTAATTCCTATGGGCAGTATGCTGTAAAAATAAAATAAATTCATGTAATTCTGCTGGAAGCATGAGTAATTCAATGCAATTAAAAAATCTAGTGATCTGTCAATGTTAAATTTGACATGGTACAACACTGCATTAAAATAAGATCTGAAGTAAATATTACCTAGTGGTGGGGAGAGCTTACATTGATTGTTAGTAGATGTGCAAAAATTCTTAGTGCAACAACTGACTTGTATTGATGATGATGCCTTGAAGTGAGTTTATTCTGAATTGAGATGCTTCTTTTAAATGTTAACTTCAATGAACAACATTAGAGTAAAGGTGTTTTTCTAATGAATTCTAATAGTGTCATTGAATTTAGAAATAGGACAGGTGCTATTAGTGTCTAATTCATTCTATCACAGTGTGGAGTAGGAATTTTAATTTCTTTATTGATTATTTGAAATAATTATTTTTGAAGTGAATTTTATGATTGATTTATTTTTGCATTTCGTAAAGCCTTGATGAGTGTGTGTCACTAGGGTGTAGAATGTCTAAGATTATTACAGTAATAACCGTATCTGAACGGTCATGATGTAGAGTAATGTACTGCAAGGAAGCAAGGGAGAGGATGTTGTTATGGGTGGCTGGTATCCTCTTTATTCGGCACAAACGCACATGTGGATTAATATGGTTCTTTATTTACGTGAACTGGAACATTTACTTAACTTGAATAGTCATGTTTGTGGTACAAGCTCATAAGTAATAGTCCTACTATAGTCACTAATATGGTCACTATGTACTGTTGTAGCCTGTGATGAACTAAACACACGCTCTGTGAGTATGCTGACAGACGTCAACTAGGTGACTGGGTGAGGCCCTCCGGTTAGTGGCAGTGGCCTAAATACATGCCGTTGAGAGGGTGTTGGGAGCGTGTTGCTTGTGGGTGCGTCTCTGGACCCTCTTGTGACAGACACGCTTAATCCAGCACGTACGAATCGATCTTGTGCTTCTTAGCCAGTCGATGTGCTGATGACAGCTTACGCCAGCACATTAACCCCCCCCCCCTCACCTCCCCCTCGGCCCGAAATACCACACCCTTGTTGTGTAGGGAAGACACAAGCAGCAATGTGGGAGAGGGGGGGGGGGGGGAGATCCTGCATGTAGAAATGAGCCAGGAACCGTGACTGTGGAGGATGGCATGCTCCCAACCGCACCCTGCCATCCGGCTTCTGAGGCAACAGGAACACTCTGGAAAACTGCTGCCTGGGCACACGTGCAGGCCTGAGGGCATGTCGTGGGGAGATGACGGCGACAATGGGTTCATGTCCATCGGGTCAGCGAATGGGTATGGTGGGAGTGAGGGCACATCGTCCATCCACTCCTCCTGGGTTGCTCTGATGGCACCAGTGGGCAGCTGGGCTGCGAAGGCCATGCGGTCCTCTATGGCCATGATTCTCAGAGAAGAAAAGCAGCAGAATCACAGGGCAAATAACATGCAAAAATTTGGTTCTGACAGTGGTGCTGCAAACCATCGGGACGTGCAGTGGTGGGTGTATTAAGTTTAGCAGCATCCACTGGTGGTGGTCCATCTCGTGGGTGGGAGCGGTACAAGGCAAGAAAGAGTTGCAGTGCCTGTTCCTGTGTATGGGTGGTGCGAAGCTTGGCCATCTGTTGTTTATAAGTGCATACAGAGCATTCTGCTTCTTCGTTGGACTGGGGTGAAGCTGAGTACTTTTTAGATAACGAACACCATTTCATTCACAAAACTGTTGAAATTCACGTGAAGTGAACTGTGGTCTGTTGTCCGACACAAGTACTTCTGACAGAAGTGAACTGTGGTCCATTGTCTGACAATTACTTCTGGCAAACCTATGCAAAACATGGAGGACAATGTTTGAATGGTGCTAGGTGATGTGGTAGAGGCCATAGCTGCCACTGGAAATGGGAACTTGCTGAATGAATCTACCACTATGAGCCTACGAGTGTTCCCAAATGGTCCTGCAAAATCCATGTGCACTCATTGCCATAGGGATTGAGTCTTAGGCCAAGCTGAGAATGTCTGTGGTGGAGCTGACTGGTTGTCCGTGCATGTGCAACACTGTGATGTCATCTATTCAATGTAGGCATCCGTGCCCTACCAATAACAGTGTTGTCGTGCTAACTGTTTAGTGTGAACAATTCCCCAGTCTCCTTGGTGGAAAAATGACAACATATCCTTCTGCAAAACTTTGGGAATAAGTGTACGCAATTGTCCACTGTCATTTTAAACTAGAATCATGCACTATTGAACTGAAAGTTCCTGCACATGCAAAAGCTGGTGGCACGGCACACACATCTCCACTCTCCCACACTCGTACTTAAAATATCAAGTGTTTGGGACTGTGGAAGACTGTATGTCTCTAGAATTTATTCCGAAATTCTCGAGGCCTCTCCTTTGCTCGAACATGCGATATTTTATGCATATTCATTATGTACATTAATATCTCCCATAACACTAATTCACATTTTAAATAGTATACATTATATTTCTTGTAGTAATCGTTTACTTAATATCTAGCTCTTCTTTCTTCGTGTTGATGATAACTATCTGAGCATTTCACCTACTATTGGAGTTATTACTTTTATATTTAGGAATCGTGTGGACAACATTATTGATTTCCAGTCACAAACTCCAGGTGTCATAGACAATTAATTATGTCATTCTTTACTCTGTTTCTCTGTACTGGTTTTTCTTTTGGACTTATTAGTTTCAGTATCTACCATGGCTTGTAGTGTGGAGGAACTCTGGCAAAATGTAAGTGTCCTTTCCGACATTCATAAACATAAAACATAACATTGCTAGTGGAATAGAGAATCCAAACTTACCAGAATAATCTCTACTAAATTTTGTGACTTTTGTTACAATACTGTCCTTTCCCCTCTAGGAACAATACCTATACCTTACATACGGGTTGATCCTATGAGTACCCTTTTTCCTTCTGTTTTGGCAGGTACGCCCCATTTTTAATTCCTATTTTCCTGAGGTATAGGTCAATCCCTTTCTAGGTGCCCCTGTCTGTACAGTATAGGTCAGCCTTTCTTAGGTCTGCCTATCTGCCCTTTTACATCCAATACATGTTGGGTGTGCCCTCCTTATTCTTCCTGAGTAGGCCTCATGGTTCATTACCCTAGTATACATTTTTATGTACACTATAATTAAATATTGTCTGGAAACTAAATCTGTTTCACACTTAACACTCAATTCTTAATACTTCATTTAATCCCCCAGAGTCCTCCATTACGCATCCAATCCTACACATCTAGTATACACCACATATATATTATCCAATATATCATACATTTACTTATGCTATACTTGCCCCACTATCCTACAAATCATCAGAACAAATGTTCGACTCACATTCCTAAATAATTATCACAATTAATTCCTCCCTGGCTTATGCTCATTAGTTCCTCCTTGGCTTATGCTCTCTTTAGCTACTCGCACTTCCTTCTTATGTATCCCTGATGTGGAATTATCATAGTTTTTATATCCTTATGTACATATGCTATATAGAATCATCATTGTTCTTATACATATATTTTCTGTATATACATGTTAATAAATATCTACAGGATAGTTTTCTCAAGTAACTAGGTGATGTAGAACCATCACAATAAACAGCCACGTGTGGATATTTCTCTGTGTGTACATTCTTTCTCCCTACCACAGTGACAGTTCTTACATCAATTTTATCTGTACATCCATTGTTTGCGTCTTTGTGTTTCGTTGTGTGTATGCGTAAGTGTGTCTGTGTATTCTGATTCTTGGGCCTATTTATGTGAAATAAGTTGAAGCGTATTGGAAACCACAGAAAATAAGGACTTCAGCAAGAAGTATATGAATATGTATAGAGGGAAAGATTGACTGGTACTCAGATGAGAAGTAAGAAAGGAAAAAATAGAAATGGTTGCTAACATCAAAGAAGAGAAAAAAGATAGCCCCAAAGACAGGAAACCCCTCCCAACCCCCTTCCCCAGGATCCCTACTTAGCCGGTGCTTGAGTGAGAAACTGGAGGAGGTATGGTGTTAAACATCTCCTACAGAATGGACATTCTCACCTTCGCCTTTGAAGTCCCCAAAGAAAGATCTTAGCAACCTCTATGGAATGGCAAATGGTGAAGAATCAGTCACACTTGTCAGCAAGGATTGTCTGAAAGGTGTGGTGTGTGTTTGGTGTTAGTCATGCTTGTACTTACACTACCCACCCCTTTCAAAACTAATACAAATCCTCCCCTATACATCACATCTCATAAAAGGTATAAAATGTTCCATAAAAATAGAAAATTATACACTACAGTCAAATAGTTGTTTAGTTAATCACTTTACAGTATATTTTATACACACATAAAATGCTGTGTTCAGTTTATGTCATCTAGACATCACTCAGTTTAAATAGTATCATCATATTATACCTTGCACTCAAATAATATTTTATTTTATTTCATTTCATGTCTCAAGATCACAGTTCAGCTGTGATTTTCTTAAGTTTTTTACTTTACTGTCATATCCTGTTTTCTACGTACTGAAATTATAGGGTAGTTTAAGAAGTCAAGAACAGATTACAGAATTGTTTAAGATTTGAAGGGAATTTGGTGCAGGAAAAAATAGCACAGAAGAAACACCGAAAACAACTAGAGATCCAATGGTCGTCACTCTGCCTGTTAACACAGAATGTTAATGTCCCTGGGAGATATATAACTTTATGTGTTTAACATTGTATTTTCCTTTTTCTGATTCTGTTATAGGATCTACTAAAGCTAAGGCTTTGGGATGTATGACTGCTTGTACTCAGTAAGGTCCTTCATACTTTTGGAAAAATTTATGCGTCTTCTTCTTCAGGGCAGAGCTCTGAAGATGCTGTTTTACTATAACCAGGTCATCATCCTTGTATTGCGGTTCGATAGCTTTCTCACTATGTCTCCTTACTCGTTGTTGTGCTCTTTCAACCAAGTTCTTAGAAACTACTGTTTGATTAAATTGTCTTCAACAATAGGTTGTTCTGGCCAAGTAAAACATTTAATAAGAAGTTCTCCCACAAAGGGTATGGCCTGTTATGTCCAAAGGTGATTATCCAGTTGATAAATGCAGTAATTCATTTAAGATAAGCTCAAAGTCTTTAACTTTAGATGCCCAAAATATATGTTTTTCGTGGCAATAGGTGCGGCATAATTTTCCAATGGCTTTCATAACACTTTCACACTGATTGGAAGACTGATTATAGTTGGACGAACATCTTCCCACACTAAAAATTCTTTAAATTCATTACTGACAAATTGTGGCCCGTTGTCTTTAAGAAATCGTTTGGGTTTGCCTAACTTGAGAAATATTGTTGCAGACAGTGAATCACGGTTGGTGTATTTGCTTTCGTGATAGTATATAATTTAACATACTTCAACCAATACTCTATGAGGACAAAAATGTACGATACTCCTCCTTTCCCTTTCAGAATTGGTCCAAAGAAATCCCACTGCTGTAAGATCATGTAATGGCTGAGGAATGATTGGATACATTTTGTGTTTAACATGAGTGTTACTCTCTCTTACTTTCTGACAGGTTTCACGAGTTCTAATTAAAGATGCTACCTTATGTCCTAATTTCTTAAAATAATAGAACTGTTCATGTGGGCTATACACTATTTTATTCCAAGGTGTCCATATCCCGTGTGGACATACCACACAATTTCGTCCTCCATCAACTTCAGGATGCATAAATGCCACCGTCGAGATGTTATACTGTCTCTCTAAAATAAATTATGCCCTATAATTTTCCACCTCCCTACTTGATGAAGAGGTAAGGAATTCTTGTTACACATAGCATATATTTCTGCAAAGTAGGGATCATGATGGATGTTGTCGGTTATTCTTTGAGTCGTTTCTTGTACCCTGTTGTGCAGATATTCTACTGTGATAAAATTAATCGCAAAAATTACGCTGCGTCCTTCCGCAAGTTTTAACTCTCACATGTCTACAGGTAGTATAGACAAAGTGTCAGGTACAATATTTTCAGAACCTTTTACATACTGTATTTTAAGGTCATATTCCTGTAGGAACAACATCCACCACATTATTCTACTATGTAATAACCGACTGCTCATTAAAAAAAGATAGAGCTTGATGATCTGTATATACAGGGATCTCTGACCCCCCCCCATACTAGTGTTTGGAATTTTTGGATACACCATACTAGTGCTAATAGTTCTTTTTCTGTCATTGTGTAGTTTAGTTCATGTTCGTTAAGACTCCGGCTAGCAAAAGCCATAGATCTGCGATTTGTACTTTTACATGCAGCAATACACACATAAAACAAAGAAGTTCCACAAAACATTTTAGAAACTACCGGCTGGGTTAAGTGCTGTAAAACCTAAGTCAGTGGCGGGCAATCTTTGCACGCGGCTCATGAGCGTGCTGCACGTGTGCTGCTCGCGTGCAATCGTCGACCGGGGTAGTGGATGTTGATGCGAAGTGATCACTACGTAGTGAACCTTGTATTTGAAGAACCGGAAAATGCAGAGTGAATCAAGGAAACGGAAAGTGGAGATTTGCTACCTTTTAAAAAGGAATAGGAGTATCATTTTTTCCTTGTGCAAAAAGTGAAAATTCGAAATGTTTAATATGTGGCAGTATTCTTGCTGGTCAGTGGAAATTTAGTATTGAATGCCATTATAATAAATTTCACAAGGATGAGTACAATTTATTGTCAGATTGTGAGCGGATGGGGAAATTGACTGAACTTAAGAAGAACGATCTGATGATACTAGATGAATCTTACGTAGGTTGCTGTTGTCACGAGAGATCTGCGACTTCCTTTTGTCATGTCTCTCATATAACTGATTTAACATTTTATAGAGCTCTGTTTTCAGTTTTTCAGGACGACAACAATGATAGCCTAGTGGTTCATGCAAGTTATAAGTTTGCACTTAATATAGAGAGAGCTGGAAAACCATTTGCTGAAGATGAATTTATAAAGGAGTGCATAAATGACGCTGCTTCTTTACTTTGCCCACTGAATGCAAATCAATTTAGAGCTATCACTCTTTCTCGGTGGACTGGAAGTCGTCGTATAAGTGCCGTGGTAGGTGACATTTACCGTCAATTAAGGAGTGCAGTGCAAGAGTTTGTTGCATTTTCCATTGCACTTGATGAGTCCACAGATATTTTAGACACTGCGCAATTACTGATTTATGTGCGTGGCGTGGACACTGCTCTGCACATAAAAAGAGGATTTTTTAGATATGATATCTTTAAAAAGCATGACCACCGGCACGGGCATCCTAAAAGCTGTTGAAGAAGCTGTCGATTCAGCTGGCTTAAACTGGGAATGTTTGGTGTCAGTGACAGCAGATGGAGCACCTGCAATGACAGGGGAACAAATGGGATTTGTTGGATTACTAAGAAAAAAGCTACAGCGTACAGAAGAATCATTGTACAGCATCCACTGCATTTTGCACCGAGAGGTACTCTGTGCAAAAGCAACAAAACTGCGGGACGTCATGCAAGTGGTTATTCGGGCAGTAAATTATCTGAGATTCCATGGACTTACACATAGACAGTTTCACACATATTTAGCTGAAATTGGGGAAGAGTGGGGTGCCGTACCATACCACAGTGAAGTCTGCTGGCTTAGCCGTGGTAATGCGCTCAAAAAATAAATCAGTTTTTAAAAGAGAAAAGAAGGTACGACCCCAAGTTAGAAGATCCAGAGTGGGTTGCCGACCTTGCGTTTTTAGTCGACATTACCGGATACATGACTGCATTGAACACAAGTTTGCAAGGAGAAAATCAGCTAATTTGTGAAATGGCTGAAAAGGTGCAAGCTTTCACTAGCAAGCTTGAGCTGTGGGGATGACAGCTCTCCTCAGGGAACGCAGTGCATTTCCCTACTCTGTCTACTGTGCGAGAACAGAATTGCAAAGAATATGTTTCCATACTTAGTGCAGTAAAAGAGGAATTTCTCAAGCCATATCATATTTATCCCAAGCTTTCGAATGGTTCTCGAAACTATCTAATGTTTCTGTAGATGATATTCATCCCAATTTGCAAATGTAATTAATAAATCTAGAGTGTAATTCTCGACTGAGAGACCAATTCCTTTTGGCAAGATGTGTAATAGACTTTTATCACGACTTTCCACAGTAAGAGTTTCCTCATCTCCATCGTGAAGCCGCGAAGATAATGTCAATGTTTGGCTTGACATACATTTGTGAGAGATGTTTTCTGTTATGAAAATCAATAAATCTCGGTTAAGAGTAAACATCACTGATGAAAATTTACGTAACTGTTTGCGTTTGTCTGTATGTAGAAATCTTGTTCCAGACGTTAAACGTATTGTAAACTCCAGCTGTGATAACTAAATAAAATGTATCGTAGGTAATAGGTACTCTTTCAAACCATGATTTCTTTCAAGCACTCCTACTAATTTTATTCCTTCATTCAATAAGGCAAGCTAGGAAACAAAACGCATTTCAGATGTAGGAGTGGAGAGACGGTATGGCGGGGAGGGGAGGGAAGCGGGTGGCCAGCTTGCCCCTGTGTGCACACAGAACGCCTGTTAACTGCACACATGCAAGTGCACCGCACACGTGCATGATTCCTGCCTGCCCCTAACCTAAGTCAATGGCAAAGTGACATTAGACAATACAATGGATGACTGCCTATGTAAAAAAAGTGCAATGAATACCAGAACACTTACAGTTCATGCTGTGACCCCAAGTGTCACAGTGGACTAGTACAAGACGTGGTTTATTGCCAGCAAGCGCAGAACACGGAGTAGCGTACATGAAGGGGGGGAAAAGACAGGTAAACCACAGTGGCAAAAATACTTGTTGGCGGGAAGAAGAGCACGAGGCCATTAGCCTGGCCATTCAAATTTTAATAATGATTTGTGTTTAAAACGAAAAATGAAAGTTACTTGAAAAATGTTCAAAGTACATTATGAATGGTAAATGAACATATTGAACAGGGCAGTACAGAATTGTAGTAAAACTGAGTGGGAGCCAGTGACATAAAATTTATGTATAAACTGTGAAACACAATGAAACGTTTCCCTTTCCACTAATGGCATGCGAGTTTTTAATATGGTGGGGATATATATGGCGATGTGGAACAACGCTCCACAGTCATCAGTTAAAAGAACATATGCATGTGCCACTCCTACTTAAAAGCATCTCACTATTGAACAAAATGGAAGATAGCAAAACCTTACAATCCACACTGCCAAAACTATTATGCCAATTAATAACTATGAGCAATTGTGTTAAAGGAACACATTAAAAATGGTATCACTTTAAAACCTCCTAACTAAAAGTCGACAATTAATTTAGGTTTACATAAGATAAGACCTGAGACAAGTTTTACATCATAAAAGAGAGGTAAATTTTAAATTAGGGAGGACACAGATAATGACGCAACACAATAATGCACCATAGTTATAGGGTAAAAAAATATAAAACCTGTAAACTTGTATTAAAAGAAGACATTTTACAGCTATGTGAAATAAACGTGATAGACCTTGCAGACCTCACTATAGGAGACAAAGTGCAGTTCGCTCATTCAAAATGCCTGACAGATCACAGCAAATGGTGTGAATAATTACTATTTCTTGTAAAATGTTTAAAACTGGGTCCTTATGTCAAATATGTAGAATGCTGCAATTTGTGTTTGTATTTGAAATGGAACATAGCTGTAAAATGTCCTCTTCTAATTGAAGTTTGTATGTTTTTCATTTTTTATCCCATGACCATGGTGCATTATTGTCCTGCATCATTACCTGTGTCCTCTCTAATTAAAATTTACCTGTCTTTTATGATGAAAATTTGTCTCAGGTCTTATCTTATGTAAGTCTCAATTAATTGTCGAGTTTTAGTTAGCAGATCTTAAAGCGACTCCACTTTTAATGTGTCCCTTTAGTGATATTGCTTGTAGCTATTAATTGGCATAATATTTTTTGACAATGTGGACTGCAAGGTTTTGCTACCTTCCATTTTGTTCAATACTGAGATCCTTATAAGTAGGAGTGACCCATGTGTATGTTCTTTTAACTGATAACTGTGGCGTGTTGTTCCACGTCACCATATATACCCCTACTAAATTAAAAACTTGCATGCCACTCACAAAAAGGGAAAAGTTTCACGGTTTATACACAAATGTTAAGTTGCTGGCTCCCACTCAGTTTTACTAAAATTCTGTACTGCCCTGTTCAATATGTTCATTTACCATTCATAATATACTTTGAACATTTTTCAATTAACATTCTATGTAATGGTTTTTTCATTTTTTTGTTTTATACACAAATCATTATTAAAATTTGAATGGCTGGGCTAGTGGCCTCACATTCTTCTTCCCGTCAACAGATGGCAGTATTTTTGCCACTCTGGTTTACCTGTTTGTTTCCCCCTTCGTGTACGCTACTCCGTGCTTTGCACTAGCTGTCAATACACCATGTCCTGTACTAGTCCACTGCAGTGCTCGGGGTTACAGCACAAACTGTAAGTGTCCTCATTTTCATTGTGTATTTCTTTACCTAGGCAGTCATCCATTGTTCTATCTGGTGTCACTTTGCCATTGACTTGTTTTACAGCACCCAGCCCAGCCAGTAGTTTGTGAAACGTTTTGTGGAACTTCTTTGTTTTTTGTTTTGTTTTTTGTGTGTATTGCTGCTATTTGCAGAATAACACTTGAAGATGGGCATATAAGAGCCCATAACCAGTCATGTTCTAAATAAAAGAACCTTACAACTGTAGCGGTATTTTCAACCTCTGCTAACATATTACACCTAGTCTCAGCCCTTTTTGTAACATTCATTGGTTCTGATAACTTAGGCCTTCTTTTATTTTGTACCTTATTATCTCTCTGCATTTCAATAATAATCTGTAAAAGATGATCATCCAAATTTGTGTCTTTCAGAGACTCTCACATATGTCCCAGGAACTGTGTCATCATCTTTAGCTAAATCTTCAAAGCCACTGTGAAACGCCATCCCTACAGCTGCAGTTTTCTCCATTAGCCACAGTAAGATAAAGAGGCAGTCTGTGTTGGATCTGTTCTGCCTAAACCAACTTTGGTCTTTCCCAACATGGCTACCAACATTCTGCCTTATTTTTCCTACATAATTTTGCCAAACAAGTGGCTCACTGTGCAGTTCACACTAATGCTTGCATAGCAGTTTGTGTCTCTTTTGTTTCCCTTCTTGAAGACAGAAACCATATGATGGTTTACACTCCATTGACAACAGTTTATCATGAAGTGCATTACTCTCTTCTTCAGATGGTGTCCCCTGGCTTCCACAATTTTGCAGAAATATTTCCAGAATCAGGAGAAGATAATATGTACTTTCTCATCTTGAGAAAATTGTTAGGCTGAAAATGATTTCATGAGGTAGACTCTAATCTGGTGTGTGTCATTTCTGAGTCTTACTGAGCGGAAGCCAAATTGCTGACTACATTACCTTGTTTCTCATTTGTATGAGTCTGAATGAAAGTGAATCTATTGTTGTGGTTTGTCATGGCTTACAAAATTATAGCTCAATGGTTTCTATAATTATAGTACCTGCTTCTGCTGCCAGCTAAACATTTCATCATAAAACACTTTTCATCTAAATTGCCACTGCATATGGGGAGTGCTATATCCCTTTGGAGCTGTCTGCAAATTACGTTTATAGTTCAGTATTGATACATGCTTAGCAAAAAGCTTCTTTCAAATGGTAGAACTTGGTGTACTATATTTTCTACATTTGTACATTGTGTCCTGAAATATATGCACAGTTAAACTAGAGTAAAGGTCTAGTTGCCAGATACCTAGAAGGTTAACGTTATAGGTGTAAGTCTAATACAAACTAACATGAAAAGACATGTTTTATGCACCCATGTATGAACACTGGCTTCCACCCTCAAGTATAAGAACGGTGTTGTGGAAACATGGGTAGTATACAGTATAAGCCAGGTGCAGTTCCCATTGTAAAATGTTTGCAATAACTGTAAGCTACCCCAACTTTACACTCCTGTACTAGACTCACTGCTAGCATATGATATATTTGTGTGGTAATGTACTCACAGAATTTAGTTTTGTGATTGGATTCTGTGTTTAAATGATATCTAAAATCGTCACAGCTGTGTTTCAGGTACATATATTACACAATACCTGCTTTTGTACTAGATGAATATCTTCAGGTGGTACTGAAAATTCACGTACAGACACCTTAACTAATCCTCACAAAGTGTCAGAAATGTATTGATACCTTGACTGAAACACATCTAACCACAAAACGTAATGGTAACAGGCACATTCTGTAACATGACAAACACAATGAAGCGCTTTGCCATTATAGCCCAGCATGCTGTTACGTTCCTTGCACATACGGCTGGCTATGCTTGTGCCAGGCAATTGACAAACTGTTACAGTGTGCTTGTCAAATTCCATAATGTGCCTTTTAGCAATAACTATGGTGATACAGACATTTTGAGTCATGATATCATCATATTTCTGACACTGTGTTAGAATTAGGAACACAAAATGTTGCTGAATTTTCAATGTCATTTGAAATAGTTCATTTTACACAAAATCAGTTATAATTTAATAAACGTACAGTCTCAGATAAAACCTGGCTGCTGGCCAGCCACCACAGAGGGTACATACATATCATTCATGTAATATGGCACTTAAGCTGGCTGCTACTCATAACTCTGTGTCTACCCATGTGCACAATTTGACAGCCCTTTGGAATGAGGAACTGTGTGAACAAAGTGTTATCTTCTTCAGAAAGTGCTTGTATTATCAGTTCATGGTTGAGTGGTAAACACTGTGCGATGTAAATACAAAGTTGCAGGTTTGAGTCCACTCCTTACTTCTTCATAAACTACACTTTAGCTGGCCTGCTAAAATGTGTCAGCCTGGAGCATCCTCACAGATGATTCACTTCACTTTCTAACCCACCAGCAATAATAAAAACTTTCAGAAACAATCCTCCAAAACAGTTCATGTTTCTGTCAAGATAAAAACAGTTGCTGCTCAAGAGTCTCATCACCCCATAGGGACCACTGGCTAGTGAACACATTGTTGTGCTTTGAATATATTTATCAGCTGTCATTTTTGTATTTGAAGATCTAGGATTTATTGTGTAGTTATGTATTGGATTTTGTGTACTTGAAAATTAAGCACTTTGTTTAAGCGTTGCGGAATAGCTGCAACTAGAAAACACTCTTTTTTTTTAAAAAAAAAAAAAAAATTTGTGATATACTGTTTGCTTTGGGCTGAATAGAGAGGTGGTGGCAATAGATACAGCTTACAAACTGTGTACTGCATTTGGGGTGTGTGCATTGGAGCAAAACACATAGTTAAATGATTCTTTATTTTGAGAAAGATGGTTCTGACTTGAATGATTTTTCACATTCAGGTCGTCTTAATAAGTGACATACGATGAATTGTGACCATTATGATTTTCTGTGATAATTGCATTCAATAGGCATGGTCACAAGTCTGGGGATGGAGTACTGTGTGCTCAAATTCAAAACAACAAAAATCAAAGCAGTTGGTTACTACTACTACTACTACTACTACTACTTTATTGCTTGAATGTTGTAAGTTTGTTCATTGAGCATTACGATGCAGTATTGTTACTGGTGAAGAGTTATGATTCATTTTTTGCACCTGTGTTAACTTCTTAAATGGATATTGATGGCTGAACTCTACCAAAGACACATACTCTGGCAAAGGGCAGTGGGAAGAAAATATTTCACATCTGGTGGCCCAAAAAAACATGTTTTGCACTACCATCTCCTACCCAGAGGTGTCTCCACCACAGATGGCATTAGTTACTAACAACTGAGATACCTTTCAATCACAACATAAGAAGAGCACCCATCAAAATTCCACCCATGTTGATATTACATGACAACACACACTGCTTATTTCACAAATAAAATCATCCAGGAGTTTGTTTGGGTAGTTACCCCTCATGGCTTATTCTTCTGATCTTGGGCCCTCAAATGCTTGCCTTTCTCACTTCTTATCAAACAAGTGTCAAGAAAATTCCTTTCCAGATGAAAATGCGCTTCTAACCTGGCTGATAACATCTTCAACTCAGAACCACTAGGATCCTACAGGTGTGGATCGGTAAACTACGTGACCATTATCAGATAATTTCAGATAATGTGAGCACATATATTGCTGATAATTTTTCTTTTTTGTTTATTATTGTGTTCAATAAACTAATGGAAGGCACTGTTCAAAAATGTACTGCACTAATACAAATGAATCAGAAGTTACCATGACGACCTTACACTGAGACATTTTATTAAAATATAATGTGTTTGTAATAGGAGTGTGCCTGTATCAGTATGGGTCAGTAAGAGGTTATTCACTATGGACTTCAAACTGGTCTTTACTTACTTGTTGTCCTGTGTCATAATCAAATAGTTTGGAAGTATGGCATTTCATAAAGATAAAATATGTTCATACCTAAGCAAAAATTGTCAGCAAAAATGGAAAGAGACATTACCATGTGTGTAGTATCATAATTTTCACACACTTACGTAGTGGGGTACTGGAAGCAGCAAGACAACTTTCGATGGAGAGATCTTCTGAAGACTTCCTTACTGAGTTTTCGTCTGACTGTTTGTATCTCTGTCACAAATGGGTGAAAATCTGGCCTTCAGTGAGACAGGAACCCTGAGCCAAAGCAGCCTCACTGTACTGGTGACTTTGTTACCTCAGGTCTTTGAAGAGATGTGGCATCAAGTTCATCGTTGCTCCATCAGCTGCGGCTAGGACATGAAAGTTGCAAAGTGGAAGAAATG
This sequence comes from Schistocerca piceifrons, assembly GCF_021461385.2. Taxonomy (NCBI): domain Eukaryota; kingdom Metazoa; phylum Arthropoda; class Insecta; order Orthoptera; family Acrididae; genus Schistocerca; species Schistocerca piceifrons. The sequence goes on from NC_060148.1 coordinate 148,222,003, forward strand.
TTTAATTGCAGTTACTTTTTGGAGCAATATTCCTGCACTCAAAAGCATAAATTGATAAGCTTATGTTATACCGTAAATGAAAATCTTTTGGATTATTCAGTGGAAATGATAAGAAAGTTTCAGGTGAATTTAGCAGTTAATTCTGTGCTACCCAAGAAGCAACTTCAGAACATCATTACCAAACATATTTTGTGTTGTTGCCAGGTGTCATTTATACTACCGGCAGGAAAAGTACCATCTCAGTCAAGTCACTCTTGAAAAACTTGTTGTTAAGAGATGCTGAAGTGCTGGATGCCATGGCATCCACTGAAGACTGAAAAACCTAAAAAAATTGGCCAATTTGTTTTGCACCCATTTTTGTAACTAGATTTAGGGATTGTAGCAAAGTTACTAATAACATTCAGAGGCATCAACCGCAAACTGAACATCATAAATTGATAGAGGTCAGCTGCTTTTGTTTTTCTGTCTTGTGTGTACTGAAATTTTGCCAGGTACAATTCACATTTCTGGAACATCTTCAGTGTCTATACCATAAATACTGACCAGACAGCTCACTTTTCTCATCTCAGAATATGTCTTTCTTGATATAATTGTCATTGGTATTATCCCCTAAAGAGACACACAGTAATTGACACTTCCAAAACTGCCAACTAGGAAGAATATTGGACATAGGAAACAGCCGTTTATGCTGTTATTTGAAACATTACTGGCATATATGTAATTGATGTATCTTCAAGAGTAATATGTATTAAAAATAGCCAAGCTTCAAGATTTATTTTTCGTATCTAGTTTAGTTCTTTGATAGAATACAAATTTTAAAGTAATGATGACAGAAAGTATAATTATTCTTCCAAGAAAAAAGTGCAATGTGTGGTATTGAGTAAGTTCTTGCTCTAGAACTTCCAAAATTTCGTGCTAACTCAACAAACATGATGTATTTGTAGCAGGGTTACAGTGAACTGCAAAACCTAGTAAGTACACACACAAAATGATGTCAATATGATTTCATTGGCCGAGCCATTTAGGACAGCAGCTCTCATGTTTGCTAATGTTCCTTTCAAAATAATTCTGGAAATTGGCAACAGAAGACAACATCAGTCAAGGGGCAGGTTGTGAGACATCTGTACATTGTTTTAATACGAAATGATACCATTATTTGAGTGGTAATGGGTCACACATTGAGAAAATCATGGCCTGACCTATAACCGGGTGCGACCTTTCTAACAAAAAGTTGTGGACAATGCTACATTCAGGCTTGGTCACCACAACCACACAGCACTGATTGCAGAATTTGAACATTGACTGGGAGGTACTATAAGGAACGAATAACAAAGTTCCAAATAGAGAAGCAGTTGTTGTCAAAACATGGAACAAAGGTCACAAAATGCTGACAGTAATATCTAGAATAAGTCATCCTTAAGCAAAACAGTTTAATAAGCCACAGCTGCAAAGTACTAACACGAATTCTTTACAGACGAATGGAAAAACTAGTAGAAGCCGACCGCGGGGAAGATCAGTTTGGATTCCGTAGAAATACTGGAACACGTGAGGCAATACTGACCTTACGACTTATCTTAGAAGAAAGATTAAGGAAAGGCAAACCTACGTTTCTAGCATTTGTAGACTTAGAGAAAGCTTTTGACAATGTTGACTGGAATACTCTCTTTCAAATTCTAAAGGTGGCAGGGGTAAAATACAGGGAGCGAAAGTCTATTTACAACTTGTACAGAAACCAGATGGCAGTTATAAGAGTTGAGGGACATGAAAGGGAAGCAGTGGTTGGAAGGGAGTAAGACAGGGTTGTAGCCTCTCCCCGATGTTATTCAATCTCTATATTGAGCAAGCAGTAAAGGAAACAAAAGAAAAATTTGGAGTAGGTATTAAAATCCATGGAGAAGAAATAAAAACTTTGAGGTTCGCCGATGACATTGTAATTCTGGCAGTGACAGCAAAGGACTTGGAAGAGCAGTTGAATGGAATGGATGGTGTCTTGAAGGGAGGATATAAGATGAACATCAACAAAAGCAAAACGAGGATAATGGAATGTAGTCGAGTTAAGTCGGGTGATGCTGAGGGTATTAGATTAGGAAATGAGACACTTAAAGTAGTAAAGGAGTTTTGCTATTTGGGGAGCAAAATAACTGATGATGGTCGAAGTAGAGAGGATATAAAATGTAGACTGGCAATGGCAAGGAAAGCATTTCTGAAGAAGAGAAATTTGTTGACATCAAGTATAGATTTAAGTGTCAGGAAGTTATTTCTGAAAGTATTTGTATGGAGTGTAGCCATGTATGGAAGTGAAACATGGACGGTAAATAGTTTGGACAAGAAGAGAATAGAAGCTTTCGAAATGTGGTGCTACAGAAGAATGCTGAAGATTAGATGGGTAGATCACATAACTAATGAGGAAGTATTGAATAGGATTGGGGAGAAGAGAAGTTTGTGGCACAACTTGACCAGAAGAAGGGATCGGTTGGTAGGACATGTTCTGAGGCATCAAGGGATCACCAATTTAGTATTGGAGGGCAGCGTGGAGGGTAAAAATCATAGGGGGAGACCAAGAGATGAATACAATAAGCAGATTCAGAAGGATGTAGGTTGCATTAGGTACTGGGAGATGAAGAAACTTGCACAGGATAGAGTAGCATGGAGAGCTGCATCAAACCAGTCTCAGGACTGAAGACCACAACAACAAACAACAAGCAAAACTGACATACAGTCTACAAATGCTTACAGAATGGAAAGTATCATCTATTTCGAATATAATGTAATGAGTGCTGATACTTTTCTCAATGAAATTGAAAAGTGCTTATGCTGAAAAGCTTTTTAACTTGCAAACTTGCAGTAACATAAGACAGAGGTTCTTCTTTATTATTATTATTATTATTATTATTATTATTTCCTGAGCAGGGATCCCAGGTTTGATTCCCAGCAGGGTCAGGGATTTTCACCTGCCTCGAGATGACTGGGTGTTTGTGTTGTCCTCATCATTTCATCATCATTCATGAAAGTGACGAGATTGGGCTGAGAAAAGGTTTGGAATTTGTACGGGTGCTGATAACCGGGCAGTTGAGCGCCCCGCAAACCAATCATCATCATAATTATATTATTATTATTATTATTATTATTATTATTATTATTATTAATATATTCCTTTCTCAGACGTTATGTCTGGTTATGGCTTCTTGTTAGCTTTTCTGACTGCATGTTCTGCTGTTGTTCCGAAGATGAATACTTAAAACAAATATGAATGTTCTGTATGTCAAACATCCAATGTTCCAATTTTTCCAGCACCATTCAAAAAGTTGTGTAATGTGTGACATAAAATTATTATTATTATTATTATTATTATTATTATTATGTCCTTAAGACCATCAGTGAGAGCAGCACCGCTTGTTCCTACTACTAATAAGGCGAGTACACCATTCAATTTTTACATATTTTTATGAGCTACAAACAGGAGCGACTGCAGTAATGGATAGGAACTGTGATTGTTGTGTACATATGCGAGCTGAGTTGGCGACCCTTCGCTCACAGCTCCAGGCTGCTTTGGCTTCCGTCACACAGCTTGAGGCTGCTGCCAAGTGGTGTCACTGTGGGGAATTGAGCACGGGGATTTGAGGGACATCGAGCATGTCCCACGTGTCCTCAGATTGGTCCACTGCTGTGACTGTCCCAGGTACTGCCTGAACTGAGGCTGACCCCTCACCCGTGGTCGAGTGGGAGATCATTCCAAAGTCTGGTAGACAGTGAAAAACATTCTGTGGGGCTAATCGTAGGGCCTCCCCTGTTCGTTTGATGAACAGGTTTCGGGCATTATCTGTGGCTGACGATGTCTCTGAGCTGGATGCCGTCGTCCACCCTGTTCCAGAGGAAGCTTCTCGGCCCGCAAGATCTGGGCATTCACAGAGGGTGGGTTTGCTGGTAGTTGAGAACTCCAATATTAGGCATGTAATGGGGTCCAATGTTAGGCGTGTAATGGGGCCCCTTAGGAACATGGCTGCCAAGGAGGAGAAGGAAGCCAGTGTGCACTCCGTGTGCGTTCTGGGGGGAGTCATTCCGGATGTGGAAAGGGTGCTTCCAAATGGCATGGAGAGTACAGGGTGCAGCCAACTGCAGGTGGTGGATCATGTCGGTACCAATGACATGTGTCGCTTTGGATTGTAGGAGATTCTGTCTGGTTTTGGGCAGCTAGTACAAATGGTAAAGACTGCCAGTCTTGCTTCCGAGATTAAGGCAGAGCTCACCATCTGCATCATCATCGATAGAACCGACTGTGGTCCTTCGGTGCAGAGCCGAGTGGAGGGTCTGAATCAGAGACTCAGGCGGTTCTGTGACTGTGTAGGCTGCAGATTCCTTGATTTGTGCCATTGGGTGGTGGGTTTCTGGGTTCCGCTTAATAGGTCCACTACACACAGGAGGTGGCAAGATGGGTAGCGGGGGCTGTGTGGAAGGGACATCCAATGTTCCAATTTTTCCAGCACCATTCAAAAAGTTGTGTAATGTGTGACAGAAAATTATTATTATTATTATTATTATTATAATATCCTTAAGACCATCAGCGAGAGCAGCATCGCTTGTTCCTACTACTAATAAGGCGAGTACACTATTCGATTTTTACATATTTTTACGAGCTTCAAACAGGAGCGACTGCAGTAATGGATAGGAACTGTGATTGTTGTGTAGGTTAGAGGGTCTCAGGGTCTCAGGGAACCACAGAAGGGACATCCGTCTAAAAGTGGGCAGGTAAAACACAATAAGGTAGTTATAGAAACGATTGATATTGTAGTTGTAAATTGTCGCAGCTGTGATGGGAAAGAACCAGAGCTCCAAGCCCTAATAGAAAGCACTGAAGCTGAAATAGTTGAAGGTACAGAGAGCTGGGTAAAGCCGCAAATAAGTTCAGCTGAAATTTTTTCAAATGATCTAACAGTGTTCAGAAAGGATAGATGAAATACAGTTCGTGGTGGAGTATTTATTGCTGTCAGATGTAGTTTGCCTTGTTGCAAAATTGAAGTAGATAGTTCGTGTGAAATAGTATGGGTAGAGGTTATACCTGACAATTCGACTTAACTATTAATTGGATCGTTTTACCGACCCCCGACTCAGAAGATATAGTTGCTGAACAGTTCAAAGAAGACTTGAGTCTCATTTCAAATAAGTACCCTGCTCATACAATAATAGTCAGTGTTAACTTTAATCTACCCCCGATATGCTGGAAAAATTATACGTTTAAAGCCGGTGGCAGGCATAAAACGTCATCCAAAATTGTACTGAATGCTTTCTCAGAAAATAATTTTGAACAATTAGTTCATGAGCCCACTCGAAACGTAAATGGTTGCAAAAACATACTTGACCTTTTAGCAACAAATAATACTGGATAAATTGTGAGTATTGTGATGAATACAGGGATTAGTGACCACAAGGCAGTTGCTGCTAGGCTGAATACCGTAACACCTACAACCATCAGAAAGAAACACGAAGTATATCTATTTAAAAAAGCTGATAAAAATGCTCTTAACACCTTTGTAAGAGGCAATCTTCACTCCTTCCGATCTGATCATGTAAGTGTAGAAAAGTTGTGGAATGTTTTCAAAGAGATAGTATCAACAGCAGTTGAGAGATATATACCACATAAATTAATAAATGATGGTACAGATCCCCCAGGGTACACAAAACGGGTCAGATTGTTGTTGCAGAGGCAATTAAAAAAGCATGCCAAATCTAAAAGAACGCAAAATCCCCAAGATTGGCAAAGTTTTACAGAAGTTCAAAATATGGTGCGTACTCCAATGCAAGATGTTTTAATAATATCCACAATGAAATTCTGTCTCGAAACCTGGCAGAAAACCCAAAGAGATTCTGGTCATACATAAAGCACACCAGTGGCAAGACGCAATCAATATCTTCACTGCACGATAACAACAGTGAAGTCACTGATGACAATGCCACTAAAGCAGGGTTATTAAACACGGTTTTCCGAAACTTCTTCACCAAAGAAGACAAAGTAAATATTCCTGAATTCCAATCAAGAACAACTGCCAGGATGAGAAACATAGAAGTAGATATCCTAGAAGTAACAAAGCAGCTTAAATCACTTAATAAAGGCAAGGCCTCCGGTCCAGATTGATTACCAGTCAGTTCCTCTCAGAGTATGCAGATAAAATAGCTCCATATTTAGCAATTACATACAACCACTTGCTCACAGAAAGGTCCTTACCTAAAGACTGGGAAATTGTTCAAGTCACACCAATACCCAAAAAGGGAAGTAGGAGTAATCTACTGAATTACAGGCCTATATCACTAATGTCGATTTGCAGTAGGGTTTTGGAACATATACTGTATTCGAACATTATGAAGTACCTCGAAGAAAACGATTTATTGACACACAGTCAGCACGGTTTCAGAAAATATGGTTCTTGTTCAACACAACCAGCTCTTTATACTCATGAAGTAATAACTGCTATTGGCAGGGGTAGTCAAATTGATCCCATATTTTTAGATTTCTGGAAGGCTTTCGTCACTGTTCCTCACAAGCAGTCTTCTAACCAAACTGCATGCCTAAGGAGTATAGCCTCAGTTGTGCAACTGGATTCATGATTTCCTGTCAGAAAGGTCACAGTTTGTAGTAATAGATGGAAAGTCATTGAGTAAAACAGAAGTAATATCCAGCGTTCCCCAAGGAAGTGTTATAGGTCCTCTATTGTTCCTGATCAATGTTAATGACATGGGAGACAATCTGAGTAGCCGTCTTAGATTGTTTGCAGATGATGCTGTCATTTACCGTCTTGTAAAGTCATCAGATGATCAAAACAACTTGCAAAAAGATTTAAATAAGATATCTGTATGGTACAAAAAGTGGCAAATGGAATAAGGAAAAGTGTGAAGTTATTCTCATGAGTACTAAAAGAAATCGGCTAGATTTCAATTATGTGGTAAGTCACACAAATCTGAAGGCTGTAAATTCAACTAAATACTTAGGGATTACAATTACAAATAACCTAAATTGGAACGGTCACATCGATAATATTGTAGGTAGAGCAAACCAAAGACTGCGATTCATTGGCAGAACACTTAGAAGGTGCAACAGGTCTACTAAAGAGACTGCTTACACCACACTTGTTTGCCCTATTCTGGAGTAGTGCTGTGCGGTGTGGGATCCGCATCAGGTGGGACTGACGGATGACATTGAAAAAGTACAAAGAAGGGCAGCTTGTTTTGTATTATCGCGAAATAGGGGAGATAGTGTCACAGATATGATGCGTGAATTGGAGTGGCAATCATTAAAACAAAGGCATTTTTCGTTGTGCCAGGACCTTCTCATGAAATTTCAATCACCAGTTTTCTCCTCCGATTGCAAAAACATTATGTTGGCACCCACCTACATAGGGAGAAATGATCATCACAATAAAATAAGAGAAATCAGGGCTCGCACAGAAAAATTTAAGTGCTCGTTTTTCCCGTGTGCTGATTGAGAGTGGAACGGTAGAGAGACAGCTTGAAGGTGGTTCATTGAACCCTCTGCCAGGCACTTTATTGTGAATGACAGAGTAATGATGTAGATGTAGATTATTATTAGTGAAATTTGGTAAATTTGATTGCGGTTATTTTCAGTTACAGTGGAGTATAAGGAAGAACATGTAAATGGAAATATACATTTCTTTCTGGATTTGAATCAGTGGTTGCAGGGAACCCATGATGCAGTTGCAATAGCATACAGCTAGTGAGGCATCAGTAATGTGAACATTTGTTCACTGCTGTAGTTATGGCTAAGGCAGGAAGGAGCAGGTATCCTACTAAGTAAACTAAGAGAGAAAGTGTAATATGCTCACAAAATAACCTCCATGCAGTTGAATTTTTTCTTCTAACTCATTATCATGTCACAAGAATTGTTCAGAATATTTCTTCAAAATTTCAGTTAAACATCTAGTGAACTTCGTAGGATAAATCAACTCGAGTCTTGAAAGTTTGTCAACTCTCATTGCATTGCCAAAAATTTTCTCGGTGATATTTTATATATAATTGTTTAAGACATAACAAGCTATTTGTGAACATTTGCTATCCTATGTGTGTAATAGTAATATATTATCATCCTTTCTTTAGTCATTGTTTTGCGAAGGGAGTACTCCATGTTAAATACACGAGAGTCAGAGTGTAGTGACTATTTATTCTAACCCCTGGCAGCATATTTAAGACCAGTGGAAGCAGGTTTGCAGCAAAGTGATAACTCGCCTAACTGTAACATATAGAACCTGTGTAATGTCTGCCACTTCAGTTGCATAGCAGATGGTAATATTTACATAATGAATGTAGTAACCACAATAATGAACCCTGTTGTTATTTTTGTATCATAGCAGTTAATGAATGAGGATTATGTTCATTAAGTCACGTTATTCAGATCAATTCCATATACAAGAGACGTGATTTTGAGATTGATGTTGATGTGTATTTTGCGAACAGCAGTGCATGATTTAACTGCAGTGTACCAATGTTTAATGTATTATATAATTTGTAAAAACAGTATCTATGAAATGAAATGCATAAAGAATAACTACTTATGCAACACTGGTACTCAAACATGACTAGTATTATATTCCATGATTGCATATTGCATGAAAATTGCTACTACAGTCTGTATGCATTTTCATAAACTACTGTTTAAAGAAATATTACAGCTGTGTACAGGGTGACAATTATTGAACTACATGAAATAAAATTGTAATAATCTCTGAATGGTTTGCTTTAGGACATTGAAACTGCATGTTGGCCACAGGACGTGATGGGAACTAGTATGCACATGCGCATGTGCCTTGTTGTCAGCCACTTGCACATGAAAATGTCACAGCACAGCATGCCTGAGCGTATAGCATTTGTGGAGGCCTACTGTGCGAGCAATAACAGCCCAACTGTGGCTCAAAGAAAGTTTGTGACGAACTTCAAGCTGAAGACAGTCAGTCCAAATGTGCTAACAATCAGGAATTTGATTTTCAACTTTGAGAGAATGGATAGTGTTCATGATGATAGTGTTGACAATGTTGATTGTTCAAAAAGAATGAATACACCTGAAAATATCAAGAAGACACATGCTGTGTTTAAAACCAGTTTCAGGAAATCGATCAGATGAGCTACACAACAGGTGGGAATCAACCAGGAGGCACTGCGAGGAATTGTTTTTGAAGACCTGCATCTCTTCCCACGTAAAATTGAAACCTATCAGCCATTAAGCCTCAAGGGCCGTGGAACAGTAGTTGTGTTTCACCAACACTATTGTCCGCAAAATTGATGAACAGGACTTTGATGTGTGAATAGGTTGTTTTAGCCATGAAGCCCACTTTCATTTGGATGGGTTCATCAACAAGAATACTTGATGCATTTGGGGGACTGTGAATCCACATTTCACAATCTAGAATTCTCTTCACCCTCAATGGCTGGCTGACTGTGTGCTGTGCAGTGTCCAGTCACAGAATAATTGGTGCGATATTCCTTGATCACATGGTGACTACCGTATGGTACGTCAAGGTTTTGGAAGATGATTTCATCCCCATTATCCAAAGTGACCCTGATTTTGGCAAGATGTGGTTCATACCGTACGGAGCTCAGCCCATTGAAGCAGGAGGAGTACTTTGGGGAAGTCATTCTGGCCTCGAGGTACCTAGAGGCCATTGGCATGGGCCTCGATTGGCAGCCATATTCTCCAGATCGGAACACATGTGACTCCTTTTTATGGGGCTATATTAAAGACAAGGTGTACAGCACCCCGAAACCATTGCTGAGCTGAAAACAGTCATTCAGGAGGTCATCAACAGCATCAGTGTTCTGACACTTCAGTGGGTCACGCAAAATTTTGCTATTTGTCTGTGCCCAATCATTGCCAATGATGATAGGCCTGTCAAATGTCTCACAACCTAAATCTGAATATCTCTAGTGACGTTTGCATGTTGAATAAAGTGTGTGCACATTGTAGTTTGTAACTAATTTAAATTGTCTTTTTCATATAGTTCAATAATTTTCACCCTGTATGAAAACATTTAGCTTTCTTTTTTACCAGTATTCCATTATAAAGGTATAATGGCAATTTTATTTGAAATTTATCTGAAAGTAACACACAAGTTTCCATCATTACAGAGGTGAAATGTGTGTTATTATTTTTCATTTGTCAGCCTGTAGAATCTGTAGAATGCCTTGTTATAGTCAAATGTATGTTTTCCAGAAAGTTGGACAATTGTGATAACAGGTTAAGTAACTTACCAGAAAGGAAACACTTCTAGGGGCTGTAGACAAAATTATCCTTGATCTTGTAGACAGAAGCTTGTGTTTAGTATTCATAATAGGACGTGGATTAACACTATTAAAATAGTCACTATACTACAGTGGAAATGAAACCATCAATGTTGGTGGTGAAAATAACAATCATTTGCTTTTTTTTGAAAAGTGATTCATCATGGCACCACCACAGTTTCTGTTCAATTCACAACATGGTTCACATTGCGCAAAAATTGATCTCAGTGGAAGGTTAAAAATCAATTTTTATTCAATTCATGTGCTGCATATTATGTTAATCTCTTGCATGATATGTTAACCTCATAATATATTTGGGCAGTGTGCACTTGAGATTGTAACTCAAAACCGGTGCAACGAGAAGCCGTTTGTATAGCGACTGTGGTGTGTTTATGTTGACTGATCGATAGGCATTGCAACAGATGCTAAGATACAAACGAGGAATCCTGCGTCCGGCCATCCTGATTCAGGTTTTCCGCGATTTCCCTAAATCGCTCCAGGCAAATGCTGGGATGGTTCCTTTGAAAGGATGGTTCCTTTGAAAGGGCACGACTGACTTCCTTCCCCGTTCTTCCCTAATCCGATGAGACCGATGACCTCGCAGTTTGGTCTCTTCCCCCAGAACAACCCAACCCAACAAACGGGGAATACATCATCTTGACTCTGAATGCAATGTGCAGACATTTCCATTTGCATTCTCTTAGACTAGTCAATGGGAGATTATCCACAGATGGAATGGAGCGAGTGGAACCAGTATCATGTTAGTAATCATCAGAATACTAGCCTGTGATGGACTGTTCACTTTATTTTGATCCCAAGATAAAAAGAATGTTTTTGCAAAGTAGTATCAGGTGGTACTTAAATTGACACACACACACACACACACACAAATTTTTCTTAGGAGCATATAATTCATTTCCTCCTCTCATATTGTAGCACTTGTTTTAGTATGAAGTGAGATAATAAACACTTTAGGGTAATAAATGATATAGCACCAGATTCTTATTAGAGTACCATTTACAAACAAAAGGTCTACATTCATGGATTCCTACAACTCTTAGATTCCTATCTAAGGACTTCTGGACATTGGGTTTTTCAGCAGAATGAGTCCTGCAGTATTTTAGTAATTATGGTTTTAGTGAAAGTACAGCAGAGAAGAGTTATTCCTTCAGCAGGGAAGACTTTTGTGCATATCTCCATTCAACACTGACTACCAGGTGTCATAACACTTTACAGAATTCATGCAGCAGTCAACAAAACAATCAGACCAGTTCTGACCTCATTCGATAAGTCTTCAAGAGGTGGACTGAAAGTCAAATTAACATCTCTTTCCGAGGCATATTCAGTCCAAAATAGAGTATTAATTAAGGTAGTTGTATATTCTAGCAGTTACACTTCAATAATTCCCATACGACTATCCTAATAGTTGAAAGGACACATTAGTGTGAAACTATCGGGAAGTAAATTAAGATCAAACTGCAAGAACTTGTGAAAATACATAGATACTGTGTTCTTTGCTCAATTTTGTCAATCTGTTATTGTTCTTTGAGTTCTCTCTGTTGCAGACATAATGCAAATAGAAAGTGTCATTCATAAGGCATTGTTTGCTTTTCTTTGTAAAGCATCAGCAGCAGTAACATTGTGATCAATGAGAGCAGACGATAAGAGTTGCTACTATGATCAGATTAGTATGGATGTTCAGTAGTAATAATAATAATAATAATAATAATAAATTTATTGCCATTGGGCTGATTACAGCAATAGACAGTCAAGAGCATATATTTCTACATAAACTACTATATCTATGTAAATTGATTTACATAAAATAGTTACACATTAGAATACAGTATTTTCATCTTCAAAAAATTTGTCAGTGGTGTAAAACGGATTGTTCACTAGTAGGTTGTATAATTTAGCTTTAAAAATATTTACCGGCAGTTCTTTAAAGTCAGCACTTAGCCTAATAAACATCCTTAGGCCAAGAACTAGGTAGGAGTTCTGTGATTTTGATAATCTATGATATGGCATGTCTACAGATGTTCTGTTTCTAGTATTATGGCTATGAATGTCACTTCTCAACACAAAATTAGAGACATTGTTTCTAATGTACAATAAAACATTGTAGATGAATAAGTTTACTACTGTAAGACACTGCAATTTAATAAACAGAGGTTTACAATGTTCTGTTGTATCAGAACCCGTTATTATTCATATTACTTTCTTCTGTAAAAGTAAAATGTCATTTACATGACAGCTACTACCCCACAGTAAGATTCCATAAGAGATGATGCTTTGGAAGAAGGCAAAATATGCTGAACTCACATAGTAATTGGGAACATGTCTTTTAACAGTGAATGAGGCTATGTTACACTGTCAAACTGCTGTGAATGATATTAGTGCTGATGCACTTAATCTAGCCCTGACTACCTGTGTAAAGATAATGTGATGATATCGTAGCTTCTTATGAGAAACCACTCAGATTAAGCACTACATATTTCATACTCCAACACAAACTAACATACACTATGCACTGATGCATGAGTGGGAACACCTAAGGGGAGAAACATAGTATTTTTATGTTATAAACCCAGTCACAGATCATAAAAGTTTATTAACCAGGTAATTGATTTTGGTTAATGATCAACTTCAGACCTAAAAATAATGAATGGTAGGTAGATGTAAAATATATCCAAGCTGCTCGAAATACAGAATCTGAAATCATTACTAGCAAACTTGACAGCATTTCTGTTCCCTAGTTAATCCAATATACTACATAATTCATGTAACTGTGTATATACCTGTTACTACCACATTAATTAGCAATTGAAACGTTGGCACAACATTAAACAGTTTTTGAGTACCATGGGCATCATTATGGTAGAACTGTTAACACTTCAAAGATGTGAAGTATAGTATCATCCAGCGACAAGTGATGTGTCAGCACTCTGACATGCTATATGCCACTGCTGCACATCGGTTCACATAACTTCAAAGAAATACTCATTGTAATTCATTGTACAGAATCTTATATTAGGTCTACAACTTTGCTTCCACTGTTTTGCAGTAGACGGCGTCAGTGGAAAGTAGTGGTGCTATTCATAGGTTGTAAGTGTCATACAATAAGCTTAGAAATTTGAGAACATAACACCACCAAAATATTAGTTTATTTTTGATTGCATCTTAAAGTTATTTTCGGATTAATATGTCAACTTCGAAGCCCAATTCATGTCATCTGTGGGAGGTCTTAATTTTCTGCTTTGATGTGAAGAAATCTGCAGCTGAGCCTCATAAAAAGTTGGGTAAGACCTGTCACTAACAGGTATCTCATCACAGAACTTGGAGAAAATGGTTTCTGTGCTTAAAGAATGGTGATTTTGATGTTGAAGACTGGCATGGTTGTGAAAGAGAGAAAGCTTTCGATGCTGCTGCAGACGGCGGGAACAATTACAGGAGATCGTTCTCAAAAGCAATTTATGTGTTTGAGCCGATCACTGAAAGACAAATGGCCACAATACAGCAATAGAAATGAAAAGATGATTTTGCAGCAAGACAGTGCACGACCCCAAGTCGAAAATCCCGTCAAAACATACTTGGAAACACTGAAATTGTAAGTTCTACTCCACCTGCTGTATTTTCTGGATATTCCTCCCTCAGACTGCCACCTCTCTTGATCTATGGCACACGACCTAGCTGACTAGCACTCGCGGTCATATGAACAAGTGCAAAATTAGATTGATTCATGGCATCCTCTCAAAAGATGCCTAGTTTATACACTGTGGGCTTAGTATGCTGCCCTAAAGCTAGAAGACAGCAGTGGTCAGCGAAGGCCAATACTTTGAATTGTAAATTTTTTTGTAAGTTTTTCGCAATGAAGTCTTGAACTTCAAGAAAAAACGGCAGAAGCAAAGTTATAGACCTAGTATCATAAAATGAAACAAGGAGAATGGTCTTATTAACAATGATACCAGCTGTGTTACAAAATTTCATAGCATCATTATACAGTCAATTGAATATTTAAACTAAATGTGCAGCTTGCTAATGTAATGGACCATAAAAAACCATTCCTTCAAGCATACACATTGCACCCATACAGTTCATTCACCAAATATGATCCAACAAGCTGACCCTCAGTCATATGCAAAGAAGCCGACAAAGTGTCAGTCAGCACTATTGTTCTATGGCATTTCTCATGAGCTACCATTAAAACATATTGTAACAAATATACTATGTTAAGAAATGTATAAAGTGCTGCCGTACAGTGCATTTGAATAATCAAACAAGAAGTGTGAAGCTCACCGGTAAAACATGAAAAACCGTTTTTTAAATGGATAACTGCATCTGCACGATCCTCTCAATGTTAGGAGCAAATAAGTTGGTTCAATTATACACAACTAAATCAAAAAACAGTTGTCATTGGACATAAACAATGTGTTTGTTGCATCAAATATTTACTTTATGATAGGGGAATTAATGAATCAGTAAGCTGTAATGAGTAAGGAGACTTTATTAAAATACAATAATGAGTAAGGAGACTTTATTAAAATACAATAGTACACTACTGGCCATTAAAATTGCTACACCAAGAAGAAATGCAGATGATAAAGGGGTATTCATGGACAAATATATTATACTAGAACTGACATGTGATTACATTTTCACGCAATTTGGGTGCATAGATCCTGAGAAATCAGTACCCAGAACAACCACCTCTAGGCGTAACAACGGCCTAGATACGCCTGGGCATTGAGTCACAGAGCTTGAATGGCGTGTACAGGTACAGCTGCCCATGCAGCTTCAACATGATACCACAGTTCATCAAGAATAGTGACTGGCGTATTGTGCCGAGCCAGTTGCTCGGCCACCATTGACCAGACATTTTCATTTGGTGAGAGATCTGGAGAATGTGCTGGGGCAGCAGTTGAACATTTTCTGTATCCAGAAAGGCCGGTACAGGACCTGCAACATGCGGTCGTGCATTGTCCTGCTGAAAAGTAGGATTCCCAGGGATCGAATGAAGGGTAGAGCCACAGGTCGTAACACGTCTGAAATATAATGTCCACTGTTCAAAGTGCCATCAATGCGAACAAGAGGTAACCGAGACGTGTAACCGATGACACCCCATACCATCACGCCAGGTGATACGCCAGTATGGCGATGACGAATACACGCTTCCAATGTGCGTTCACTGCGATGTCGCCAAACACGGATGCGACCATCATGATGCAGTAAACAGAACCTGGATTCATCCGAAAAAATGACGTTTTGCCATTTGTGCACCCAGGTTCATCATTGAGTACACCATCGCAGGAACTCCTGTCTGTGATGCAGTGTCAAGGGTAACCTCAGCCATGGTCTCCGAGCTGATAATCCATGCTGCTGCAAATGTCGTCAAACTGTTCGTGCAGATGGTTGTTGTCTTGCAAACGTTCCCATCTGTTGACTCAGGGATCGAGACGTGGCTCCACGATCCGTTACAGCCATGCAGATAAGATGCCTGTCATCTCGACTGCTAGTGATAAGTGGCCATTGGGATCCAGCACGGTGTTCCGTATTACCCTCCTGAACCCACCAATTCCATATTCTGCTAACAGTCATTGGATCTCAACCAATGCGAGCAGCAATGTCGCGATACGATAAACCCGTAATTGCGATAGGCTACAATCCTACCTTTATCAAAGTTGGAAACGTGATGGTACACATTTATCCTCCTTACACGAGGCATCACAACGACGTTTCACCAGGCAATGCTGGTCGACTGCTGTTTGTGTATGAGAAATCGGTTGGAAACTTTCCTTATGTCAGCCCGTTGTAGGTGCCGCCTCTGGTGCCAACCTTGTGTGAATGCTCTGAAAAGCCAATCATTTGCATATCACAGCATCTTCTTCCTGTCGGTTAAATTTTGCATCTGTAGCACATCATCCTTGTGGTGTAGCAATTTTAATGGCCAGTAGTGTAACTATGTCAGGTAATTAACAGTATAGTTATACAATAAAATTGGTAATGAAAACAGGCTGTACCTGTACAATTCTACCCATCAACCAGGAGCACACAAACCTAGCTTACAGTAATATACAGCACAGTAGGAAAAATAAATGTCAGTTGGCATAGTCAGTGCTAATCTTTTACGTATCATCCAACCATTGTGTGTCATTGATGAGGTTGAAAGATACATAAAACATTAGCACTGACTATGTCCAGTACATTTCTTTTTCCAGTGTATTGTATATCTCTGTAAGCCAATTTTGTTTGCTCCTGTTTGATGTGGAGAATTGTGGATGTAGTCTGTCTACTAAAAAATCTTTGGTCTCATTCACTAGCAAACTGCAGATCTCTTGTTTCCATTACCAGTCAGATTGTGTAACTGTACAGTTAATTATGTAACATAATTAGTATTGCATTTTAATAAAGTCTCCATCCTAATACCAATTTATTGGTTCATCAAGATCTCATACGAAATAAATGTCAGGTGTAAAAAATATGCTGATTATGTCCAGTCACAAGTGTATTTGTATTTTGTTGGATATGATTGAGCTGGCTTATATAATCCCCAATGGTGGATGGGTTGTGCAGACACAGTTATCCAATTAGAACACTTGTTTCTATTTTATAGACGAGTTTTGCACTTGTTGTGAAATGATTTCATGATTAGAATGTGCTGTATATATTTTGTAGCATATTATTATATGTCTTAATAAAACCTCCTTAGTTACAATGTGCTTTAACTGTAGCTCATGAGTAAATGCCATGGGACAGTAGCACTGAGCGACATATTTTTTTTTTTTTCCCCATATTGTTGAGAGCTGGTTTGTCAGATCGTGTTCAGCAGATGGATTGTGGGGTCACAATGTGTGCTCTTGGAGGAAGGATTTTTATGGTCTGTTTCATTAGCAAGCTGCAGATTCTGTTTAAATGATACACTGCATAGTATAAAGCTATGAAATTTTGTAATGCAGCTAGTATTATTTTTTAATAAAATCATTTTCCTCATCAAATTTTATTGCTGAATATATAAGCACAGTCATCTGTATTTTGAGGTTTCCTTTCACAAAATTCTGTGGGAAAGATATTATGCAATTAATTAAAATGATTCTTTCTCTGAACATTATCTAAAATGATGTGCAGCAGTGGAATCAGGCGTGTCAGAATGCTGGCACATCACTCATCACTGCATGGCAGTATACTTCATGTCTTTACTGTATTAACATGTCTAGTGTAATGGTGTCTATGGTACTAAAAAATTGTTCAATTTTTTGACAATGGTTGTATGGCTGATTAATGAGACTGTGACATCTATATATGCAATGACAAGAATTGCGTAGTATCGTCAATTTACTCAGGAAAGGAACTGCTGTCATATTTGTTAATAATGATTCCTGAGTCTGTATTTTATATGTTTTGGACATATTGTACATCAAACTACCATTGAATTTTATTATTTTTAGGTCTGAAGATGGACATCATTGACCAAAACTAATTACCTGGTTGATAAGCTTTTGTGAACTGGGACTCGATTTATTACAGAACAGATGTTTATTGGATCATTGTGAAACAGTATTATAAATATGTCGCAACTCACATATATGTGACAACTGAGGAAAACCTATAAATAAATTTTTGTCCAGTACAAATTATGTTGTGCATTGAATGGAAGCTATGATGTGCCATAAAATATTTCTTTTAAAATGAAGTCATTGTTTTACAGTTAGTAATTGAAATGTGATGTCAAACGACAGTTAAATTCACCACCAAGGTTGACTCCACCTCCACTGCCATTTATTGATTATTTTGATGTTTTAAATTCGTATGTATGTCTACTGTTATTATGAGTAATTAAACACAAGCTTCCATCTAAGCGATCAAAGATAAATTTTTGGCTAAATCCCTGAGCTGTGTATTACTTGTAGCAGATTAACTTAAAATGTTACTGCTATTGTCTGTCTTTCTGGTTAGTATACATTTGATGGTAACAAGGGATTCTACAGGTTCTAAAGACTGACAAACGGAAAAATTAATAATATACATATCATCACTGTAATGACAGAAATTCTTGTGCATTTCTTTCTGAGAAATTTTGAATTAAATTTCCATCACACCTTCATAGTGGGATACTGCTAGAAAATTAAGTTGAATTTGCCGCATGCAACTGTAATAAATATTTATATAGTAGTTTAGTGAAACAAATACTGGTCATTGCTGCAGTTTTTCAAGCAATAAGTAGCTGCAGAAATTACAGTATGTCTTACAGACTCCTCCCAGGGGTCTTTCGTGGGTCGCACATCATGGCCACCACAACCACATCTGTTGGACACCACCATGCCTGACTCTGCTGATAGTTGCCTGCATGCATGCATCCCCTTGAGTTAAGCACAAAGAAAATCGCTATCTGATTAACTTAAGCTTACCTGTATTTACAGTAGGTGCTCAAAATGATGTCCCTGTGTGTTAAGAGCGCCTCGACTTCTCCTGAGCACATTAGCAAACACCCGACAAACTTCGGATGACGAAATCTGGGAAATGGCTAGCCGAACCCTGTCTTTCGACTCGTCGAGCATGTGGGGATTGTTTTGTTTTTAACATTCCCCAAAGACAAAAATTGCATGGATTTAGATATGGAGAACAAGGAGGCCTGTCAACTATCCTATAATCAAAAACGTTTCTTATTGCTGTTGTAGGAGCATTCGCGATGTATGATCTTGCATTGCCCTGCATTAAATAACTGTACATCTTTTTGTTAGGTGTTAGTTATAAAAAAAGGGATACAGTATATTGTTGACATATGTCAGAACGTATTGTTTTGTGGAAAAAGATTGGTCCAATAATTTATCTTAAACTAATGGCACACCACACTCCTGTTTTCACATCTTGCAAGGTTGTTGATGTAATTCAGGAGGATTTTCAGATCTCCAGTGTCCATTGATCTGAGAATTTACTTATCCTGTCAAACGCAGCCATTCTTCATCAGAAAAACAGGATCTCAGGATCCACAGACTGTAACAGGCAGTTGCAGTGACGATCTGGAGCAACAGTGTCTGATTTCCTCATTTCATGCACTACCATTATTCTGTATGGTTTCAGTTGCAGTTTGTACACAGTTCTGCGAGCAGATGCTATTGACACACCAGTCTGAAGTGCCAAATGGTGCAGAGATTTTCTTGTACTTCTTTCCAAGGCCTCCCCTATCTCAAGTAATTTATTTTCAGTTAAAACACTAGGTTCTCTAGGCCTTCATTTCTGTAACACAGATTCAGTCTCTTAAAATTTATATCGTTGAATCATTGGATACATGCACACTGGGAAATTTTGGTATTAATTCAGGCCAACATTCCACATAAAATTCTGTTTTTTATAGTTCAACACAAGGAACACTTGTTGCTCCTTCATGTGTACCATACCGAATACACCCTCAACAGGAAACTCAAAACAAAACACCCAAACACTCAGTCACACTGTATAGAAGATGTGCACAGTGTTTCTGCCTGATGGCTGGGCCCAGCATATATGCGCAGGGAAAGCCCCGGACTCAGTGTAGTCGCAATAATCATGTCTAGCAACAATATTTGAAGTGATTAAATGTGATAAAAAAAAGCTCAAAATATAACACCAGTACACTCAGTCGCACAGTGTAGGGGCATGCAAAAGTATTGGTGTTGGAGAACTATGCGTAGTAACTATGGCAGTCGTAGTGGCGGCAGCCAGCAAGTGCACTGCACAACCCGTGGACCCCTCCCAGGCATCTTTCTCGAGACACTCTTTACTAGTCACACTTTGTCTTGCCTGTTTTAGTACCATTTCTGCACTTGTAGTGATACTTGATGCACTTGTTTCATCAATAATGGTTTTACAAATTATATAATATATTATACATTTCAGTTTGCTGTCTCTTTCTGCCTTAGTCAGTACCTGTCTCCTATTGCAACTATACCACAGATTCACTATAACCATAGATTCAAATTCCATAAGAAAAGCATATTTAAGGGCAAATGTACTTTCTTATCCTGTACTGTAACTTAGAGTGGCTGCAATGAAATGAAGCAGTAGGATCCTAAAAAGCCATTGTTTTCCTACTGAAGTGTTGTGTAGATCATAAAATTAACTTTCCATAATCATCAAGTGACTGAGGGATTTTACCAGATTTCTCTAATTATTACTGTATCATATTTAGTTCATAGTTGTTTCTCTGTCACTTACTTACACTGTTTTTGAGTGGTGATGCTGGAAGAATGGAAACATTGGATGCTCACCATACATAATATTATGATTTATCTCAAGTATCTGTCTTAAAACCAACAGCAAAATACACACTTAGAAAAGCTATTAAGAAGCTCGTTATTGTGTATTCATATCTGCAAAAGCTATTAAGAAGCTCGTTATTGTGTATTCATATCTGCATCAAGAGTTAATTTGCGAAACATCCACATCATAGGTTGTGATGGGGAGTGGATGTTGATTTGGCAGGAGGATGCAAGCCTAGAAATTCTGCTGTGATTAATTTTCGTATTATGGATTTGTATTCTGTGTGGGGTGCAGGGGTGTTGTTGCTATTCAACAATTTTTCATAGTCAAAAATAAAGATCAGGCTATCATCTGACATGGTGGTAGTTAGACATCATGAATCAGACATGTATTTCTGGTCTCTGCAAATGCATTAAGCCCCAACAATTCTCATGTGAATATTGTAGTAGCCAAGAGCCGTCATTCATATAAAAATGGCAGGGGCTAAATTAAAGACACACTGCAGCACCATAGCTAGTTCACGAAGCTTGGTGAACTTGTCATTATTTTGGTTCTCTCTTTCTGAACATGTGCCATTTGAAAAGCTTTTCAACATAGGTGGTTTTCACTTCTGATGACAAAGCATCAGCAGTGATTATATTGTAAACATAATGAGCAAAGGATACTTGTCAATAAATTTTTTATGGTATGTGACTGCATTGTCAATAAATAAAACTATCCAACATTTCAGCCACTGTTGCGAATGGGTTCCTGAGCGTGTTTTGCTAACTGTGCAGGAAAGCGTACACAGTGATAAGAAAAGCTGGCTCAAAAACCTGTTGAAAATGAAACCACTAAATGGATGCAGTGCAAGTTCGATTTCAAACTCTGCTAACACTAAAGAAAAACAGTTGTTATTAGAATGTGGAGCAAGGAACACAAGAAACTGAGAGTGATGTCTAGACTAAGTCATTGTTAAGCAAAACTGTCATTCAGTCTACAAATACTAAAAGAATGACAAGTACTGTTGACAGTGTAAGTGTAGGTTTTGCTGCCATTACCACTCTTTTTTTTTTTTTTTTTAAGGAAACAGCTCTCCATTTCACCCCATTATGCCTAGAATGCTGTGCTGGCTCCAGTATGTTGACGATACCTTTGTTAACTGGTCACATGAAGAAGAAGAAGAGCTACCAAAATTGCAAAGTCCAATGTACTATGGAGATTGAAAAGAATGGAGGCTGCCTTTCCTTGATGTGGGTGTTTAAAGAAAACCTAATGGTAAACTTGGCCACAGACTAATATACACACATTAAAAAAAGTTTTGCATCACCCCGGTTCCCAAAACTCCTGAAGATAGACATTGACTGTGGATATTGTATCATAGACACAGTCCCTTTGACTGTTTAGACATGTCACTAAACCCACCCGAAGGTATAAACAACCAAGCATGAGCAGCACCAATTACACGAAGGGGGTCAGACAGCCGATCAGTTCCAGTCATTCCATGAGGGTGGAGGTACACGGCTCGCGTTGTCTGTAGTTCAACCATGCTTAGAAGGTCACTACCACAGTTTGATGACATCCACATTGTTACTTTGTGCCACGAAGGGCTCTCAACAAGGGAAGTGTCCAGGCATCTCGGAGTGAACCAAAGTGATGTTGTTTGGACATGGAGGAGATACAGACAGGAACTGTCGATGACATGCTTCCCTCAGGCTGCCCAAGGGCTCCTACTTCAATAGATGACCGCTACCTATGGATCATGGCTCGGAGGAACCCTGACAGCAACGCCACCATGTTGTTATTTTGTGCAGCCACAGGACATCATGTTACGACTCAAACTGTCCGCAGTAGGCTGCATGATGCACAACTTCAACCCCGATGTCCACAGCGAGGTCCATCTTTGCAACCATGACACCATGCAGCATGGTACAGATGGGCCCAACAACATGCTGAATGGACCGCTCAGCATTGGCATCATGTTCTCTTAACTGATGAGTGTCGCACATGCCTTCACCATACAATCATCAGAGACATGTTTGGAGGCAACTTGGTCAGGCTGAATGCCGTAGACACACTGTCTGGCAATTGCAGCAATGTGGAGGTTCCTTGCTGTTTTGGGGTGGCATTATGAGGGACCGATGTATGCTGCTGGTGGTCATGGAAGGCGCCATAACAGCTGTACAATTTGTGAATGCTATCCTCCGATTGCTAGTGCAGCCATATCAACAGCATATTGGCAAGAGATTTGTCTTCATGGACGACAGTTTGCACCCCCATTGTGCACATCTTGTGAATGACTTTCTTCAGGATAACAACTTTGTTCGACTAGAGTGGCCAGCATGTTCTCCAGACATGAACCCTATTGAACATGCGCAGGATAGATTGAAAAGGGCTGTTTATGGATGACGTGACCCACCAACCACTCTGAGGCATCTACGCCGAATCGGCGTTGAAGAGTGGGATAATCTGGACCAACAGTGCCTTGATGAACTTGTGGACAGCATGCCATGACAAATACAGGCATGTATGAATGCAAGGGGACATGCTTCTTGGTATTAGAGGTATCGGTGGTTACAGCAATCTGGACCACCACCTCTGAAGGTCTCGCTGTATGGTGGTACAACATTCAATGTGTGGTTTTCATGAGCAATAAAAAGGGCAGAAATGATGTTTATGTTGATCTCTATTCCAATTTTCTGTACAGGTTCCGGAACTCTCAGAACCGAGATTATGGAAAACTGCTTTTGATGTGTGTAGAAAACCCACCAGCATGGACAGGTACCTACATGCCTCCCCCTACCAAGGGCACCCATAGGATCAGCACTGAGCATCTGAAGGCGGAATCACAAAACCTCAGATCCATCATGGTTATGAGATGAGGATGATAGTCAAAACTATGGAATTGAAGGCAATAATGAAAAGCAGAAGGAAGCACAAAACACCAGCCTCTTATTATCAGACGTACAACAGGTCACCAAACATATGGGGAAAATTATCTGTGGCACAGACTATAGTGGGAACAAACTATACTAACAGAGAAGCCTGTTTTCATGATCAGGATGCAGAGGATGGGTGTTAGACACCCTATATTGATGTTTGCTCTATTTCCTTTTGTTGATGGAAACAGACACCTTTGATTGCTATTTGCTTCAGTTGTTGCCATTGATGAAAGTAGGTGAAAGAGAAATTTGCGACAATCAGCATGTTGCAGAGTTTATTTGGTGGCTTGTGTGAGCTGAGGCTGCCAGTACTCTTTGTACCTCGTGGTGCTGTGCTCTGTCCGCATACTTGTGTGGATTGCTTCGTGAATGCTGCTGTTCTGTACCACTGTCGCTGTTGATAGTGAAGATGCTAAAAGTCTATACCTGTGTTCTCTATTCATATTGACGGGCCTCTTGGCAATTTCTATGGCCTCTAATCTTCCTCCTCAAGATAAGTTTCTGTTTCCTTGGTAGGCAGGCTTCGCAGAATATTGTTTGCCACAGTTGGCTGTATGTCCCACCACTGCTGACTTGGTGTGTTTTGTAGGCAAGTGTATTTTCATTTTCAGATACCCTTGTGCTATTTGGATCCCCTGTCTCATGTACGTACACAAGACCACACTGACCGCTGATTTTGTAGTCTCCAGCTGTGTGTATGTTGTCAACTGTGTCTTTTGCTGAACCAAGAATGTCTTTTACTTTGTTGCTGCTTTGGAAAATTGGCTTGATATCAGCTCAGCAGAGAATTTTGCCCACAGGTTTGGTGACCTCTTTACATATGTAGTAGACCAGTGTTTTATGCTTCCTTCTGCTCTTCACTATTGCCTTCATCCTTTATTACCATAGTTTTGACTATCATTTTCATCTCATAACCAATGGAGAGAAGAAATAGTGAAGGCAGCTGAGGATCAAGTAAGTCAATAGATGAGGGCTAGTAGAAATCCTTGGGTAAAAGAAGAGATATTGAATTTAATTGATGAAAGGAGACAATATAAAAATGCAGTAAATGAAGCAAGCAAAAAGGAATACAAACATCTCAAAAATGAGATCGACAGGAAGTGCAAAATGGCTAAGCAGGGATGGCTAGAGGACAAATGTAAGGATGTAGAGGCTTATCTCACTAGGGGTAAGATAGATATTGCCTACAGGAAAATTAAAGAGATCTTTGGAGGAAAGAGAACCACTTGTATGAATATCAAGAGCTGAGATGGGAAGCCAGTTCTAAGCAAAGAAGGGAAAGCAGAAAGGTGGAAGGAGTATATAGAAGGTCTGTACAAGGGTGCTGTAGGGCAATATTATGGAGATGCAAGA
Source organism: Schistocerca piceifrons (assembly GCF_021461385.2). Lineage (NCBI taxonomy): Eukaryota > Metazoa > Arthropoda > Insecta > Orthoptera > Acrididae > Schistocerca > Schistocerca piceifrons. The sequence goes on from NC_060148.1 coordinate 148,246,788, forward strand.
GGACGTAGATGAAGATGAAATGGGAGATATGATACTGCGTGAAGAGTTTGATACAACATTGATAGACCTAACTTGAAACGAGGCCCCGAGAGAAGACAACATTCCATAAGAACTACTGATAGCCTTGTGAGAGCCAGCCTTGACAAAACTCTACCATCTGATTAGCAAGGTGTATGAGACAGGTGAAATACCCTCAGACTTCAAGAAGAATATAATGATTCCAATTCCAAACAAAGCAGGTGTTGACAGGTGTGAAAATTACTGAAGTATCAGTTTAATAAGTCATGGCTGCAAATTCCTAACGCAAATTCTCTACAGACAAATGGAAAAACTGGTACAAGCCGACCTCGGGGAAGATCAGTTTGGATTCCGTAGAAATGTTGGAACATGTGAGGCAATAATGACCATATGATTTATCTTAGAAGGTAGAGTAAGGAAAGGCAAACCTATGTGTGTGGCATTTGTAGACTTCAAGAAAGTTTTTGACAGTGTTGACTGGAATACTCTCTTTCAAATTCTGAAGGTGGCATGGGTCGAATATGGGGAGTGAAAGGCTATTTACTATTTGTAGAGAAGGAAGCAGTGGTTGGGAAGGGAGTGAGACAAGGTTTGTAGCCTATCCCCGATATTATTCAATCTATATATTGAGCAAGCAGTAAAGGAAGTAAAAGAAAAATTTGGAGTAGGAATTAAAACCCATGGAGAAGAAATAAAAACTTTGAGGTTTGCTGATGACGTAATTCTGTCAGAGACAGCAAGGGCCCTGGAGGAGCAGTTGAACAGAATGGGCAGTGTCTTGAACAGAGGATACAAGATAAACATCAACAAAAGCAAAATGAGGATAGTGGAATGTAGTTGAATTAAGTCAAGTGATGCTGAGTATATTAGATTAGGAAATGAGTCACTTAAAGTAGTAAATGATTTTTATTATTGGTGGAGCAAACTAATTGATGATGGTCGAAATAGAGAGGATATTAGATGTAGACTGGCAATGGCAAGGAAAGCGCCTCTGAAGAAGAGAAATTTGTTAACATCGAGTATAGATTTAAGTCTCAGGAAGTCTTTCCTGAAAATATGTGTATGGATTGTAGCCATGTATACGGAAAGGAAACATGGACAGTAAATAGTTTAGACAAGAAGAGAATAGAAACTTTCGAAATTTTATGCTGAAGATTATATGGGTAGGTCACATAACTTATGAGGAGGTGCTGAATAGAATTGAGGAGAAGACGAGTTTGTGGCACAACTTGACTAGAAGAAGGGATTGGTTGGTAGGACACATTCTGAGGCATCAAGAACCACCAATTTAGTATTGGAGAGAAGTGTGGAGGATAAAAATCGCTGAGGGAGACCAAGAGATGAATACACTAGCAGATTCAGAAGGATGTAGGTTGCAATAGGTACGTGGAGATGAAGAAGCTTGCATAGGATAGAGTAGCATGGAGAGTTGCATCAAACCAATCTCTGGACTGAAGACAACCACCACCACCACCACCACCACCACCACCACCACCACCACCACTGGCTCCAAAGGAGGACTTTAGGTTTTGTAATTCTTTCTTCAGATTCTCGTTGTTGATCCTGTGAGCTCTCTTGCTTAAAGTGTACAGGGCTGATTTCTTCTGCATAGGGTGATGGTGAGAAGAGGTATGTAGGTACCTGTCCATGCTGGTGTGCTTTCTATAAACTCTGTGGCCAAGTTCATCATAAGGCTTTCTGCGAACATCCAAGTTCAGGAAAGGCAACACCCCATTCTTTTCAACCTTTGTAGTACACTGGATTTTGCGATGCTAGAGTGTGAGGTGTTGATGGAAGTTTAGTAGCTCTTCTTCTCCATGTGGCTAGTTAACAAAGGCATCATCAACATGCTGGAACCAGTGTTCTAGGCGCAATGGGGTGGACTGGAGAGCTGTTTCTTCAAATGTGTAATAATAATAATAATAATAATAATAATAATAATAATAATAATAATGTTGAGAGTGACAACAGCAGTGAAAAACCTACACATACATTATAGATGATACTTGTCGTTCTATAAGTATTTGTAGACTGAATGACAGTTTTGCGTAACGATGACTAATTGTAGGTATTTTGTGTTCCTGGCTCCACATTTGAATAATAACTGCTTTCCTCTTGTGTTAGCAGAGTTTGAAATTGAAACTGCACTGCCTTCATTTACTGGTTTCATTTTCTGTTGCTTTTTGAGCCAGCTTTCCTGATCACTGTCTATAGTTTCCTGGGCAGTTGCCATTCTCAATTTGGACCTTTTTTCCCATACCTTGTGAAGCCTCTTTCTGGATGTTCACAGATGTTCACATTTTGCCATCAATGCTGTGTTGCTACCTCATTATTTCTGTGGGGATAGTGCCAATGACAGTGATCTCAAGAAAATCATTTCCAAAGTCTTTTTGTTTTGTTTTTTTTTTTTTTTTTGTTTTAAATATCATTTGCCTTCTCAGTCCTTACAGCATAATCAGTGAAGATATTCCAGAGATGTGAATTGTGTCTTGTGAATGGTTTAATTTTCAGTATGCTTAAGACAAAAAATGTAATTGTCAGATATTGATTTATGATGATCAGTTTGTCAGTGCATCTAAATAGTACTAGTAACTATGCTCTAGTCCATAAACTAAGTTACAAAATTGGGAACAAAACTAGTTGACCATTACTTGATGTATTTCAGCTGCCAGTGGATGCCTGGCAGTGAGTACTGCATGTTTGAAGCACAATATTCCCAAGAGTGAGCCCATTCAAAGAACATATCAGTTGGAATTTTTCCGGCTGGTAGAATAACTGAAATCTGGCAACAACACAAAATATGTCTGATATTTTTATGACCATCAAGTTACTTCTTGGAAGTGCAGAATTAACCTGCTAAATTCACTTGATACTTTATCATTTTCACTAAATAATCTGAGTGATTTGCACTTATTGCATGACATAAGGTCTTCAGTTTATGGTTTAGAGTTCAGTAAGGTCATTCTGAAAAGGAATCGCAACTAAATATGACTGTCATATTGCAATTTTCATGTCCTAGCCAGTACTGAGGCAGTAGGGAGAGGCGAATGCCACAGTCCTTCACAAGCCCTCAGATAACAGGGTGATCTGTACAGTGATGGCTTACAGTTTCAATTGTGTCAAAGGCCAGATTTTTTACCCATTTTGTGACAGAGATATGAGCAGCCAAATGAGAAGTCAATAAGGAAATCTTAAGAAAACTTCTCCATCAAAAGTCATCTCACTGCATCCAGTACCGCATAAGGTAAAGGTGGAAAACTTACGATGATGTACACGTGATAATGGCACATTCCACGTCTGCTGACTGTTTTTGATGTCAGGTGTACACAATTTTATTTATGAAATGCCATATTTCCATGCAATTTGATTATGACACAGGACAACAAGTAAACGCAGACCAGTTTGCAGTCTAAAGTGACTTGTGCTGATATAGGCACACTCCTGTTACAAACCCATTATATTTTATTAAAAGAGACTTGTTCTAAGGTTATCGTGGTAAGTTGTAATACATTTGTATTAGTACAGTACAATTTAACGGTGTTTTCTATTGGCTTATTGAACACAACAGTAAATATGAAAGAGAAATTACCAGTAATATGTTCTTTTGCATTATCTAAAACATTCTGACAGTGCTCAGGTAGTTTACTGATTCATACCTGCAAGATCCTACTGTCCCAATTATATTTTCTGTATCAATCTTCTCTTGTCATCCTTATTTGGAATAAGCACAGGTAATTATATTTCACATTTATCTTGTGTGCTGCTTTCATTGTGTCACAGTGCCTGTTTCTCATTAGTCCAAAACTGGTCTAAAAGTGTAATGACTGTCCCAGCAGTTCAGGAGAAATTGTCTGTAAAATGCGTCTGTGGTGATAGACACAACTCAACAGCTTGTGTAAGGTTTCTTTAAGAACATAGGAAGTAAATGTATGAAACTACAGGCATTCATGTTGGTGTGAAACTGAACAGAAAACAATAAATATATCAACCAAGTTTGCAAAAAGATGTCAAGAGTTTCATACCTCATCTCCGTATGACATATTTTGTGTAATCATATGTGATGCTCTCATATGGAGGAATTCCCATCATATCAGTAACAATCACTAAATTTTAAGAAAAGTCCATGTAAAGTGCAGGCCGTGTCCTAATGAGCACTGTTTCCCTCTGTCTATTGTACTTAGAATAGCCCTGAATCCATGTATCTGTCTTTTCTGTCCTCATTAGGAACATTGAACAGTATAATGGGAGGGAAGCAGTTCACAAACAGGATATCAGAAGTAAGGCAAACATTGACACCCATAGACATTGGCTAGCAGGAACAGCCAACTGTCACATGTGAATGCTCTTAAAATTTTAATTAATGTTCTTTCTCTACTAGACCCACACTGTTTAAAAATTTCAAATAAAGCTCTGTGACTGGCTGACAGAAAACATGTTACAAGAGTTCTGTGAAGTGGAGAATGGTGATCTTAATATTTAAGATTATGGTTGTACTCTTTCATTTGATACAAAAATGTTGATTTTAGTATTTAAGGTTGTAGTGGTATCCTTTAGTTTGACTACCTTACTTACATATAAAGATTATGTTGCTAGACGATATGTTGAAAACTATTACATAGACAAAAGGCAGCAGGATTCCAAAAAAATTTTCTAATGTGTTGTCATTAATGATTTATATAATTTGTTGTTCAGTCTCATTAAATATACTGTAGTGGCTTTTGTGAGTTGGAATTTATGTCAGAAAGAAAAACATGTATCTGGAAGTAGTAACTAATTCATAAGAAGTATCATAGTTAAAGATAAAGTGTGTGACACCTTTCTGTAATGTGTGGGAATTGTGACTGCTTATATGCACTCATTACAGTTTATTTTGCTGTTATCGCAGGTTGAAGTTTACCTGTCCAGTGTGAGTGTAAAAGAAGAATTGGAGAGGTTGTAAACCAGAACGTAATTCTAAAATTTGTGCCTATACGAAATTGAGCTCTATTGTGTTATGACTGAGTTATGGTGTACACGACGAGATGGGTAACTAATGTGTGTGTCTATCCACATTAACATTGAAGTTTTTGCTGTAGGCAATATAAAGATGACAGGTCGACTGTATAATTGTATGCCCCTCATTGGAAATTGAGAAAAGCAGGCAAAGTACAGCTATTTTTTGGATTCAAAATATAAGGATTTAGGCATTATCTTTGAGCATACAAAAGTTTTAGCAAATGTATTTGTAGAATTGCTCCCTTATATATTCAGACACAAATAAAAATTGAGAGAGACTGCATTGATTAACATGTACAGACTAGCTTGAAAATCGGTGCTTTGTCTAGGACTCAAGCTGTGATTTCCTGTCTTAATGATTAGGCTGTCCAGTCATATCTCCTTGTCTGGGTCTGATTTTCATTCTCACTGTAGGTTAACATGTGGTGCAGAGTAAAGCAGGTGTAAACTTGTGCACTACCTTCCTCTTGCTGGAGGTTCTTTCCTCTGCACACTCATTCTGGTGGGAAATTAGTTCTTAGTTTCAGTTTGCACAGTGGTCAGAGTTGGTGGCCAGATTGTGTGTACATTAGGTGTCTTCTGCGATTCATTAAGCCTCCTTAGTGGTGTAACCAAAACCAGCACACAAGGCCGTTTCAAAAAATTCCTGAAATTTGTCCACAAAATTTTTCTATGCTTACCTTTTACATATTGTGCATAGCATCCGTAGAAATATACCCCTCTACAATTGATACTTTGCTCCTAATGCTGTTTACACTTCTGGAAGCAATCTTTGTACCCATGGTGGACCGTGCAGAGCGCTGTCTGCGAATTTTCTCTTATCTCCTCTATCATTGCAAATCTTCATACTTTCAAATTTGTTTTCAACTTTGGAAAAAAAGGGTCCACCAGGGCCAGGTCTGGAAAATACAGAGGATGAGGCAGCTCAGTGATTTCATTTTTTGTGCAGTAGTCTCACATAAATAGGGATGAATGTGCGGGTGTGTTGTCATCTGCGGTCTATTGACACAGTCAACACTGATTTAGAAAACATCATTCTCGTGAATCGCAACTGGCTCTTTACACACAAAGTGTTGAGTGTTATTGACAAGAGATTTCAAATTGATTCCGTATTTCTAGATTTTAAGAAAGCTTTTGACACTGTAACACACTATCAGCTTGTAGTGAAATTGTGTTCTTATGGAATGTAGTCTTAGTTATGTGACTGGATTCTTGATTAACTTTCAGAAAGGTCACAGTTTGTAGTAACTATTAGAAAGTCATCAAATGAAACAAAAGTGATTTCTGGCAATTCCCAAGGTAGAGTTATAGGCCCTTAGCTGTTCCTTATCTATATAAATGATTTAGGAGACAATCTCAGCAGCCATCTTAGGTTATTTGCAGATGATGCTGTTGTTTATCATCTACTAAAGTCATAAGAAGATCAAAACAAATTACAAATTCGATTTAGAGAAGATATCTGTATCATTCCTGAATACCTAGGAATTACAATTACAAACAACGTAATTTGGAAAGAACACAGAAAATGTTGTGAGGAAGGCAAACAAAAGACAGGTGTGGATATCGTTAAAACAAAGGCATTTTCATTGTGGCAGAATTTTCTCATGAAATTTCAATCACCATCTTTCTCCTCTGAATGGGAAAACATTTTGTGTATGCTGACCTACGTAAGGAGAAATAAAATAAATCATAGCTCATATGGAAAGATACAGGAGTTTTTTTTTCCGTTCGATTTTCGAGATCGGAATAATAGAGAATTATTGTGAAGGTGGCTTGATGAGTGCTTAGCCAGGCACTTAAGTGTGACTTGCAGAGTATCTATGTATATGTTGATGTAGATGTGCCATGAATTTTCTTGACACATTTCACGCCATTTCCTTCTTATATTTTCTCGCAGGTGTTGAAACATGTCCCGATAGCAGCATTGATTAATGGTTGGCCCTGTGGCACGAATTCATGATGAACTAATCCTTCAAAGTCAAAAACCACTATCAGCATGGCTTTGACATTTGACCTGACTTGACAAGCTTTCTTTGGTTGTGGAGAACCTTTCCTGACCCATAAGGAAGTTTGAACCTTGTTCTCAACATCATAACTGTAGACACATGTCCTTTTCACCAGTTACAACTCTTTTAAGGAACATCTTGTTCTCATTTGCATGATCCAAAAACTCTTCACAGATTGCAAGGCAAATATCTTTCCGCTCTCAGCTCATGAGTCGCAGGACAAACTTAGTGGTCACACGATGCATTACACAAGAAGCTGTGTCAGGATTTCGCGACATGTTCCAACTGAAATGTTACATTCTTCTGCAATCTCTTGAACAGTCAGTCTTTGATTGGCACACACAATTTCATTGATGATCCTGACATGAGTGTTGTCAGTAGACATTGAAAGACATCCTGAAGAAGGGTCATTTTTAACTTTTATCTGGCCATTTTTAAACAATGTGAACCATTTGTAATACCAAGTACAGCTTAAGCACTCTTCGCTGTGGGCTTCTTGCATCATTTGGTGAGTCTCTGTAAAGGTTTTCTTGAGTTTCATGCAAAATGTAATGCAGACACATTGCTCCTCTAACTCTGCCATCTTGAAATTCACAAACTGTGTTACACAATGTTATATTCAATGCAGCACTAAACAATAATTAACAGACATACAACAATGAAACTTCTGGCAATTACACATTAAACAAAGGTGTGTGCGTGATGCCAATCGCATTTCACTCCAACACGCCACTGGTGCAAAATTACAAATGTTCAGGAATTTTTTGAACAACTCTCATAATTTTACTTACCAATAAAAATTTAGAATGATTTCATAATATATGTATAATTTTGGGTGTGAAATATATTTTATAGTTGATAAATGTTTCAAAACTCAACATATTGGTACCATGACAGTGGTATTGGTTGGAAGGAGAAAGTTGTCATTATATTTAGTGTTACGTTTTAGTTTTTGTATAGAAATTAAATGCCATTTTTATTCAGAATGAAGGACTGTGTATACCAGTCACTGCTTAGTATGTAAGAAATAGTTTGTATTGCTAATTGATGACTGATCTCTTTCAGATGCGTTTGGCTTCCAGAGTATAGAAACTTTTTGTTTTAAATGTTTGAATATGGCATCCACATTTTCTTGCTGCTTGGGACTGTTTGTTGAATATGCATGGTCTCAGTGTTTTTTCCCTGTTAGCTTCTACATGAAATCTGTTTGAAAGCATTGCCCTTCTCTTTCTTCTCCTCCACCCCTCTTCCAAGAGGGCCACCTAAGAACAACACACAGAATTTTGAATGCATCATATTTTCTTGTTTTTTTTTTTTTCCTTGAAGATCCATTAAATACTGAAAAATGTGGTCTTCCTGTAAAGCAAGATTCAGAACTGAAACTACGTGTGGATGCCTCTGAACATAATGTAAATTTTTGTATCAGTGTTGCATTATGCTTGATGTTCAAAGAGAATATCATGACATGTAATGGGTGAATTAAAATTAAATGACCATAGATAGTGAAACATTGTTACTTACAATAACAGCAATTTCAAGATTTGTTGAAGATTTTCGGTTGACTGTAGTTACCTTCTGGTATGTTGTTGCATAATTTTTTTGTCTTTTTCTATGTAATGAATGCTTTAAATTACTACTTAATACTGACATAACTAGGAAGACTGCTCTTTACAGTAACTGTTAATCTGTCTCAGTATCACAGTGCTGTAACAGAAAAACTGGAAGAGGTTAAGTAGTCAGCCATAAGCAGTAAGATATCTAATGGGTGTATATTTCAGATTTACAAGCCTTTTTCACTTAAGTATATAAAGAAAAACTGACTGTGTTACTAGAACCATGCATAGTTTGCACATAAGAAAGATGGGTTTATCTAGTACACATATAGTAAATTGCACTGTAATGGAGCATTGCATTTCCTGAACAGAATGTGTGGAAAAGACTCGGCAAGAGAGCAAGAAGCTGTGTAAACAGCATGAAATTTTGTAAAGTCTGCTGATAACAAAAGAAGCTCTGTATTCATGTGATTAATGATGAGAAAGTACTCTTTCTGTTGATAGGTTTTCTTCTGACAGTAAAATTATTTACATCTCTCTAGTGCCTGAGTTTAATTTTGAAATGACATAGAACCTTGTCACATATATAACTGCACCACAGATATAACCAGATCATATAAAGAGCAGTCAAAGAAAAATAATACAGGTGGTAAAAAGTAACTAAACTGTTTTTGAGAAGGAAAGTTGCTACTCACCATATAGTGGAGATGCTGAGTTCCAGATAGGCTCAACAAAAAGATTTTCACACTTAAAGCTTTCAGCCAATGGTCTTTGTCAAAAATACACACACACACACACACACACACACACACACACACACACACGACTCGTGTGTGTGTGTGTGTGTGTGTGTGTGTGTGTGTGTGTGTGTGTGTATTATTGACAAAGGCCAACGGCTGAAAGCTTTAAGTGTGAAAATCTTTCTGTTGAGCCTATCTGCGACTCAGCATTGCTGCTATATGATGAGTAGCAACTTTCGTTCTCATAATATTGTTACATTCCATCCTGGATTTTCCATTGTTTGATTAACTACACTGTTCATTGTTACAAAAATAACCATCATAACCATTAACACATTGATTCTGCTGTTAGACAGGTCAGTGCCTTCATTGAAAAATGTTTGCAATTCTGTAATGAAACATGGTTGTACTTGTGTGTGTACCTACTCATCTGGAGCAAATCAACGGCCATGAATCTCTTTCATCAGGGCACCAAAAATATGGAAATTGCATGAGGTGAGTTTTGGATTGTCTGGAAGAGCAAGGGCTCACCAGCAAAACTTCTGCAGCATAGTCCAAATGCCCAGGAATATTGACAAAGGGCATCACTCTGTTCCAGTATCATGGTCACCCACATGCTACCAAGTGATTTTGAATATGCAACAGAAGTTCTGCTTCTAAGCCCTTATGCATCCTCCATTCAGTCCCGATCTCTCCCCATGTGGTTTCCATACTTTTGGACCTCTGATGAAAGACATTCATGGCCACCATTTTGCTTTGAATGAAGAGGTGCACATCTGGGTAAAATCATAGTTCTGTATGCAACCGCAAACAATCTTCATTGAAGGCACTGACCATCTTGTCTCACTTTGGGAAAAATGTGTTAACATTTATGGTGGTTACTTTTGAAATTATAAATAGTTTACTTAATTTTCCATCTGTCTTATTTTCATTTGATTTCCTCTTATCCAGTATATGGGAGTGTGATCACTGAATGCAACACGTTCTTTTGCCACTGAAATCAGAATAGACTTTGATAGGGGTAGAAAGTGAAAGTATTCCAAGAAAACAATACAAGCAGACTGAATTTGTATTCTGCGGAAAGATAAATACAGGCGTGACAATAAAGGAAAGCTGTACTAATATCTGATGAAAGACTTGGTATGCTTGGGAACTTAGGAAAGTTTTCAATATATTCACAGACCTGTGACAAGACATAAATGTCTTGTATGTCTTTTTAGTTTTGGTAATAAAAATGTAAAATGAAATCGGCTTGGGGAGTGTTGGCATTATTATGGGATAATGCAGTTGAGCAGTGGAAAAAAAAGACCTGAACCATCTGAAATGTGATATTAAAGAAGGTTGCTCAGAATAAGGTGAACTAATGAGGTAATGGATGAGGAGGTTCAATGCAGAATTGGTGAATAAAAGAACTTCAGGAAACCACTGATAGAAAGAAGGAATAGGATGAGACAAGAAGGGTTAAGATGCCAGGGAATAACTTGCATGGTACTAGAGGGAGCTAGAGAGAGGAGAAACTGTAGAGGAAGACAGAGATGGAATGTATCATGCATATAATTGAGGGAATTGTGTGCCAGTATTATTCTGAGATGAAGTGATAGGTGTAGGTGAGGATTTTGTGACTAGCCATGTCAAAGCAGTCAGAAGATGTCCCCCCCCCCCCCCTCCCTTCCTGCCCATAAAAATGCAAATGTTAATGTTACATCTATAAATGGCGTGTACATAGCCATGTAGTGCATAGTGGAGCCTCATGAAACAGGAAAGAGGCTGAGAACTGTTAGTTTTTTTTAAAGGGTGTATCATAGTTCCACTTCTACAGGACATTGTAAGAAGAGTTAGACACATTAGAGCTCATAATTATTCATTCTGACACTCATCCTTGCCAAACACCTGAACTACATAAACATTTCTGAAACCTTTGAATGTCTCTACAATCCCCCCCCCCCCCTCTTCTCTCTCTCTCTCTCTCTCTCTCTCTCTCTCTCTTCCTCTTATGTGAGAAAGTGGTATACGATAATGAGTCATACCAGTAGTAACCTCTGCCACACCCCAAAAACTAGTTTACATAGTGTGGCCATAGGAGAAATTAAAGATAAATAGGCAGGGATGTGAACTGTAATAAATCACATATTTTGTAAGACACATATTTGGGAGAAGTGATGAGAATTAAGGAATTCATTTCTAAAATGTTTGTAGGTTTTTCAAGACAGAGCAGTAGTCACAGGCAGTGATGTTACAACAGTGTGAGGGAGTAATGGATACCAAAGGTGTTACTGGCTGTAGTCAGAAGAGCGTCAGAAGAGCGTCAGGGACAAGAATGAAGATGGTGACGCTAGAGAGATACCCGGTTAGATTAGATTATTTTTTCGTTCCATAGATCCGTGCTGAGGAGATCCTCATGGATGTGGAACATGTCAATTTTTTTTTAAGCTGAAATAACAATACTAATAGTATGAATGTATACAATACATCATTTGTTTCTATTAAAAAAATTTGTCAATGGAGTAGAAGGAGTTGGCCACTAGTAAGTCTTTCAGGCTCCTTTTAAACTGATCTTTATTTGTAACTAAATTTTTTATGTTTGCTGGCAAATTAATGAAGATGAGTGTTCCTGAGTAGTGGACCCCTTTTTGAACTAAAGTGAGTGCTTTTAAGTCCTTGTGGAGATCATTTTTGTTTGTGGTATTGTATGTATGAACTGAGCTGTTTGTTGGAAAAAGAGATATATTATTTAGGATAAATTTCATTAAGGAGTAAATATACTGAGAGGCAGTAGTTAGTATACCCAATTCTTTGAAGAGGTTTCTACAGGACGTCCGTGAATTTACTCCACAAATAACACGTATTACATGCTTTTGGACCCTGAAAACTTTTGTTTGACTTGAAGAGTTACCCCAAAATATTATACCATATGACATTATGGAATGAAAGTAGGCAAAGTATGCAAGCTTTTTCATTTTTATGTTGCCAATGTCTGCTAACACTCGAACTGCAAATACAGATTTGTTAAGGTGTTTCTGCAGTTCTGTGGTGTGCTCCTCCCAACTGAATTTATTATCAAGTTGTAATCCCAGGAATTTAAAACTGTCAACCTCTTCTATCTGCTCTTCTTCATACTTTATGCATATGCTGGGTGGAAACCTCTTACAGGTTCTGAATTGCATATACTGTTTATTGCAATACTTGTGTCATTTGCAAACAAAATGAACTCAGCTTCTGGCAGTGTAACTGATGAGAGATCATTAATGTACACAAGAAAAAGCAATGGCCCTAAGATGATCCTTGTGGGACACCACATGTAATTTCTTCCCATTCTGATGATGGCTGATGATTTAATTCACTAGTCCCTTGCACTGACACCCTTTGTTTCCTGTTAGCGAGGTATGACTTGAACCATTTTTCAGCACTGTCCGTGACACCATAGAATTCCAATTTACTTAAAAGGATGCTGTGGTTGACACAATCGAATGCCTTTGACAAATCACAGAAAATACCTGCTGCTTGTAACTTGTTATTTAATGAATTAAGTACATTTTCACTGTAGGTGTAAATAGCCTTCTCGATATCAGAACCCTTCAGAAATCCAAACTGTGTTCTTGATAATATGTTATTTGTGGTCAGATGGTTGAGAAGTTGCCTGTACATTACTTTTTCTAAAATTTTTGAGAATGCTGGCAAAAGTGAAATTGGTCTGTAGTTTGATGGTATCTCTTTATCCCCTTTCTTGAATAAAGGCTTAACATCTGCGTATTTTAGCCAGTCAGGAAATGTCCCAGTTATAATTGACTGGGTACACAGGTAACTTAGAATTGTACTAAACTCACAAGAACATGCCTTAATTAACTTTGTTGATATTTCATCATAACCACTATAATTCTTTGTTTTTAAAGATTTTATTACGGAAATTATTTCTTTTGGTGAAGTGAGTGACATATTCATGTACCTGAAGCTATTTGTAAAGGCTAGTTTCAGATATTCAAGGGTATTATTTACTGATCCTGACAATCCCATTCTATCAGTAACGGATATAAAGTAATTGTTAAATAGATTTGCCACACTATGCCCATCGGTTACTAATGTGTCATCCACCCTTAGTGCTGTTTGCTCCTGTTCCTTTCTGGTTCTACCTGTCTCCTCTTTCACTGTATCCCATATTGTTTTTATTTTGCTTGCTGACATTGCTATCTTCTTCTCGTAGTGCATTTGTTTAGATGTCTGAATTACTTTTTTTAATATTTTACAGTATTCCTTGTAATTAGCTAAATCAGCAGCATTGGAGCTATTCTTGGTTGACAGATACATTTTCCTTTTTGTCTTACAGGAAATCTTTATTCCTTGTGTAATCCATGGCTTTAATATAGACTTCTGTTTAATTTGACTAAATTTTAGAGGAAAACAGTTTTTAAACATGGTACTGACATTGTTCATAAATGAGTTATGTTTTTCATTCATGTCATGAGCACTATAAACATCTTTTCAGTTCATATCTTTGAGCAGTTTTCTAAAACACTCAATTTTTGGTTGATTGACTACTCTCCTGTACTCAGATTTAGCAGTCTTGATAATCTGCGTAGAATTTACATCTAAAACAAGGAGCTGCATGTCATGATCTGATAGTCCATTTATAACAGGTTTTATGATATGATTTTGTTCCTTTGATTTGTCTATTAAAATGTTATCAATGGCTGTCCTTGAGGATTTAGTGATCGTAGTTCGAAAGTTTACAGTGTGAGTTAGATTGAAAGACAACATTACTAACTGCAGTGAATGTTTACTGGAAGATTGCATTAGAAAATCTGTATTAAAGTCACCAGCAATCAAAATTTCTTTGTTTCTTCCTGTTAAATAACCCAAAAGAGCTTCTAGATGATTTATGAATTGATTATAATTTCCTGCAGGTGCTCGGTAAATAGTTACTATTATATAGGATCTGTTATGGAACTCTACTTCTGTTGCACATGCTTCTAGATGCTGCTCTAAGCAGAATTTATTAATGTCAATGTTCTTGAATTTATGGCAGTTTTTAATAAATGTGGCAACTCATCCTCCATCCATATCTTCTCTGCAGAAGTAGGAAGCTAGCTTAAATCCTGAAATGTCTAACATATCTATACCAGTGGTCACTTGATGTTCAGAGAGACAGATTATGTCAATTTGGTTAGATGAATTCATTTCATTGATACAAATGAGTAGTTCATCAACTTTATTCCTGAGTCCTGGAATGTTCTGGTGTAATAAAGATAACTGATACTGCATACTAATGGGATTATAACTGCTCTGGTGAAGATGAACTGGCAGTTTCTGATTACTTTCTGTTAAACATTGTTTAAATGGAGGCTGTATGCTAAAATCTGACTCCTGTTCATCTGTTTTCTCAAACTGAGTGTGTCTCCCAATCTCTCTTAAAACTCGTTTTCTTTCCCCCTTCCCTATCCTAAAAAAGGCATCCCTCTGACACCTGTGACCACTTGTGACAGTGTCCCCCCTTAAGTTTTCTGCAATCAACCCAGACAGTTTTCCCTTCCCTTTCCTATTGAGGTGAAGGCCATGCCTAGTGTAGTCCCACCTATCGATAGCATCCACAGGAATCAAAGCAATATGAGACCCTACATCCGTCCTAAGCAGCCACTCCAACTCAAAGTTCACCCTCCCTATGGAAGAGTTCAAATGAGGCCGATCATGGCATCTCAACGCAGACACAAATCCCACACTTGTATGCTTTGTTGCTGATACTATCTTCACCAGGTCACTCTCTATGGAATATTCAGAGTCTCTGTCAGTGATATTTCCCGGACCACCCACTATAACCATGGCATCCTCCTTTGTGAAATCCTTGCATAAAGAACCTACATCATCTGTTACCTGATCCAGATCTGCACTAGGCTTGAAAAAGTTTGTGACCTGGTACTCTAGACCTAGACTTTCCTGCAGTAGTTGGCCGACATCTCTACCATGGGAACTACCTAACAACAGAACTTTCTTTCTCTTTACATATTTCCCTACCTTTTTCAAGTCCTTGAAAACTTGTTGTGCCCTTTCTACAGCTTCAGCTACATGAGGCTCATGTAGTTTAAGGCAGCCACACTGGACATCACAGACATGAGGGACAAAATGATGTTTATCCAGAAGTTTGCATTATAGTCCTCATAAAATTAACAGATACGGTAAAGAGCCAACTTGAATGGGAGATATTGGGTATGGGCACCTGACATAATCTGTCACAAGCATTGCAAAGTCCAGTGCTGAGTTACAAACAGTGAGGACTGACAGAGCAAGTGTAATCGGCCTGGGGAGTAACACTGAGGAAACAGATTTGATGGTTCTTCCTGAGTAGTGGTGCAGATTGCGCCACTACAAGCTGGGAAATTCAGAGTTGTCATTCAAAAGTAGTTTTAATTCACAGGTACAACAACTTTCTGGATATAAAACAATGGAGCATTAGTACATCCAGAACAATGCAAATATGAAAATGACAGTGACTTTGTACACTATTTCCAGCAAAACTAAAAATATGGTATATGAAGAGTTACAATCCCAGTATTTTTTACAAAATTGAGTCCTCAAGTATCGCAAAGGTGCATTACGAGAAAAGTATTTTTTTTAATGCTCATAATCTCTTGCCCCTTTGGTCTAGTGCCAGAGACTGATGTCTAGACAGAAGGAGAAACATTGATCAGATGAAGGTAACAACCTAACATTGGTTGTAAACATTTCCTATTCCTGAACACATCTGAGACATTGCTGTGAGCATAAACACAGGCAACAATTGGCAATTTAGACAATTAAATACTGAAGACAAATGGTTGTAATGAAGTGTGAGTGGATGAAAAATCCACAACACTAACTGGTGGAAAACTTTGTGGTCTGCTGAATAAGGTAAAAGTCAACAATACCTGTGAACTATACTGTGTAGAGAGCCTGGCACAGTGCAGCATGGGGTTAAATGGTTGGGATGTGTGCTGGTAGAATAGCTGCTCAGAAAATTATATTTTTTAAATTTCTTTCTTCATAAGCAACAAGAATATTTGATATGTTCAATGATATTCATAATATAATACTGAGAACCATGTATCTGCAGATGTGTACAAGCAGTGTTAATTGGTGGATTGTTTTCTTTTCATCAGTTTCATCAGGATCTGTTACAAGATGTTATCAAGGAGGATTCTGAACTACATTTGGACATGGATGAAACTGAGAATATTGTAAGCATTCACATCTCTGATTTACTGTGTGTAGAGTGAGGAAAAACATCTTTGGTAAATTAATTAATTTAAAAGATGCATCACAGTGTAATAGGCACAGATTGAGTTTTCTGAAACTCTGCACTATTAATAATTTTCAGGTTTACTTGAGCCATTCCACTTGCTTTAGATTATAATCTTTCATTTACTGATTGTTCTGAATAGAATCTGAACTGGACTTGTAACAATTGTATAATCCTAGTTTCAGTGACCTTGATATCAAACGTATTGTATAATGCATATGTGTGTTTGATGCATCAAATTCACATTTAATAGAAATATTAATTTTGATAGTGTTGCTCATTTGTTACATTTCCCTTTTTTTTCAAAAATTCCTGGTTTATGCAACACAGAAAAATATATTGAATTTTTTAATCTTCTCAGTGGATCAATGATATTTGTGAGTTTGTGCCACAAAATTCAAAGGTGGAAAAGTTATTAAATTTGATAAAAACATCAAAAACTGAAGGAAAGGGATAGATTACTGCTCGCTGTAAAGAAGACACATTGTGTTGCAGATAGGCACAAAGAGAAGACTGTAACAAATTTAGTTTGGGGTCAAAGCCGTGTGTGTGTGTGTGTGTGTGTGTGTGTGTGTGTGTGTGTGTGTGTGTGTGCAACCACCATCTCCAGCAGCTTGGACTGGAATGCAACTGTCATGTTGAATGAAAGTAGCAATCTGCAGGAGCTTGCAGGGGCTGCAAGTAGGCATTTCGAGACTACCAGGTACAGTGTCGAGAGGCTGTAAGGGAGGAAGGTTGGGGGTGTGGGAGAACAGGGAGTGGAAAAGAAGAGGAATGGGGAGGGGGAAAGGCAGGCAGGAGCATTGGTAGAGGGCAGCACGCATTGAGGATTAGGAAATGTGATTAGGGAGGAGGTGATAGGACAGAGGGTGCGCAAACTGTTGGGCACATGGTGTGCAGACAGTAGGTTACCGTAGGTTGAGACCGGGAGATTTCTGGGAGTGGAGACTGTGTTATACAGATAATGCCCATCTGCACAGTTCTGAAAAACTGGCAGTGGAGGGGAGGATTCAGATGGTCTGGGTTGTGAAACAGCCATTGGGATCAAGCATGTTATGCATGTTATGCCACATAGTTTTCTACCATGCTCTTGGCCACAGTTTGGCTGTGGCTGTTCATGCTGGTGGACAGATGGTTGCTAGTCATACCAATACAAAAAGCGTCGCTATGATTGCGCAGAAAAACTGATATATGATGTACCTGCTTTCACAGGAGGCTCAGTCTCCAATGAAGTGAGATGGCCCTGTGACGGAACTACAATAAGAAATGCTGGGTGGGTGGATTGGCTGATCTTGTACCTGGGTCTTCTGCAGAGGTATGATCCCTGTGGCAAGAGTTTGGGATTAGGAGTGGCGTAGGAATGGACTAGAATGTTGTGGAGGTTGAGTGGGTAATGGAATACCATTTTAGGAGGTGTGGGAAGGATCTGGGGTAGAAAGTCCCTTGTTTCAGGGCATAATGATGGGTAATCAAAGCCCTGATGAAGGATGTGGTTCAGTTGTTCCAGTCCAGATGGTATTTGGTGATTCCATTGTAGCTGGTTCTTGGAGGTGGTGGGGGGATTGCGAGTGTGAAGAAACAGCATAAAAGATGTGTTTGCGGACGAGGTCTGGGGATAGTGCCTGTCTGTGTCTGGCCAGGGGAGTTCTTGTCACTGCAGATATTTCGCACATGTTGGCCAGACTGTGTGGGAGGGATGGCAGCTGTTGATATGTAAGGACTGTTGATAGATGGTGTGTTTAATGTGGAGAGAGGTGTGGATGGAGCCATCAGAGAAGAGAAAGGCAATGTTCAGGTAGGTGACATGCTGGATTGAGGAGGACCAGGTGAAGCGGATGTGAGAGAAGCTGTTACGATAGTGAAGGAATGACAATGGGATGTCTTGGTCCTGAATCCTGGTCATGAAGATATCCTGGTCATGAAGATATTAGTGCACCTAAACCAGGTCAGGGGTTGGGTTTTAGGAAGCTATGAGTGTTTCCTGTAGACGGCCCATTAACATTTTGGCATAGGAGGGTGCTACGTGGGTGCCCACGCAGGGTGTATATGATCCGGGACAACCGGGAAAGACCCGGGAATTTTTTCATTCGGGAGAAAACCAGGAAAAACCCGGGAATTGTTTAGAATTCCAAGAATTTTTCTGCGTTTTAATTTCCTTTAAATGCAAACATTTTTAGGTTAGGCTTTACCGTGACTTTTACTGACATTAAATGAAACAACAAGTTTACTGTTACCAGTCATCGTTTTATTTTTTCCACGACGTGTTTCGAGGGTTTAAACCTCCATCATCGGGTGGATTTACATTAGTTAGTATTACATATGTGTGTATGTTGTGTTACGATTTTGGAGGAACTTGTGGCACTGCCTAGTGGAGAAACAAGACACTATTTCAGAATATGGTTTTGGATAAATTTTGACAAAAAAATTAAACTGATATCTAATGGTAAACTTTAATAAGTAAACTAGAGTACCTCCAGTGGTCACAGGTTCCTTTTTCTGTCATAACACTTCACATGTATACTGCCACATTGGTAAACAAATATGGCGTCTGGAATCAGCTGGGTGCAAGGTTCGTACAGCAGAAGAGAAGACATAATCGCAAAGTGCAAAGAATATACATCGTAACAAAATTATTACAGAATAATCGTTTAAAGCATTTGGAGGTGTTTGTTTTGAGGAGTCGAATATATGTATGTGTACTTCAGGTGGTATATAAATCCAATTATGAAAGGTTTAAACAGCTAAACATTCGTACTCGTTTATACAATCAGGTGAAATGTTAAAATGGCTTAAACTTCATACTTGTTAATAACAAGTAGGTGAAATGTTACAGGCTTGAATTACAATGATCATATTGGCTACAGTAGTAAAATCATACGTAGTTGACACTCTTTGAAGAAAGAGAGAGAGAGAGAGAGAGAGAGAGAGAGAGAGAGGAAAGAGTGATTATATGAGAGCAAACATTTACATGGCAAGGAGTCTTAAGATTACATGTTGCATATATTAGCTGCCTAAAGGTTGGGGTAATACATTGGTTAATGCTATAAGATATGCAGATAGATATATATTTGTGCCAGTAGTTGATGTACATACGGTTTTAAGCTGACAGGGGGTACAAGCTGTTGGTGTGATGAATTATCTGTGAATGAGGTCAATCTCTTGTACTCTTGGCGGCTGTCAATATTTATGGTAAATATTAGGATGTGTGCACGTGTGTGTGTGTGTGTGTGTGTGTGTGTGTGTGTGTGTGTGTATTTTTAAGAGTGTAGGCGGTTGCTGAAAACAGAGATGATACTATTGTAAATATTGTCATTTTTGTCATTTAAGATGGATTTTGGTTGTTTCATTTGGTGTTTGTATATTTGAAGTGTTTCAAGGATGTCTAGTTTTCTGCCTTTTGGTTGGATGTGTAGGATGCTAATACTTGTGTTGTTAACATGGTGTTTTGTTTCATGCAGGTGGTTAGCTATTGCTGATGTGTGGTATTTTTGGTTTTTTTGTGCTTCCATGTGTTCCTTGAACCTAATCTCAAAAGATCTGCCTGTCTGGCCTATATAGAAGCAGTCACAGTCCAAACACTCAGTTTTGTACACACCTGTGTTATGAAGTGGGTTTCGTGTGCCGATGTTGTGGGGTAACTTCTGTCCAATCTTGTTGTCTCTTGTAAAGGATATGCTTATGCCTTTCCATTTGAAGACATTGGCAATCTGGTATGAAATGTTACCCAGAAAGGGGATTGTATGGAAGATGTTATTTTCTTTTTGTTTTTTTGTGTTGTGATTGCTTTGCCATTATTGAGTGTTTTAGAGTGTCTACTATGGAGCTGTTATAGCCATTTTCAATAGCTGTTTGTTTTATTATTTCAATTTCTTGAGCACATTTATCATCTGAGAGTGGTAGTTGGATAGCTCTATTAATCATGTACCGATATGCTGCCATTTTGTGTGCTGCGGGGTGGCAAGAGGAGTTGTGGATTGTGGTACGTGTTGTGGTAGGCTTCCGATAAATTTCAAACTGATGTCTGTTATTCTTTATTGTAATGGTAAGGTCTAGGAAATTTACACTGTCATCTTTTTGGTGTTCAACTGTGAATTTTATGCTTTCATGGGAGTTGTTGAAAAATTGATTCAACTCACTGATGTCATCTTTAGTGCCTTTGATTAAAATTATGGTATCGTCTACATATCTGTAGTAGTAGATGATACTTTTGAGGAGGTGGTGATTGGAATTCAGGATTTTGTCTTCTAGGTTACTTATAAATATTTCTGCTAACAATCCAGAAAGATTTGAGCCCATTGCCAGACCATCTGTTTGTTTGTAGATTTTATTGTTAAATTTAAAATAGTTGTGTGAAAGTGTGAATTCAAGCAGGTCCATTAGTTCTTTAATGTGAGTTGAAGGCATTTTTTTGTGTTTATGTAGGTTGGCATTGATTATTTGTAGTGTGGGATCTATTGGCACAGATGAATAAAGGTTTTGTATGCCAAAAGAGGCAAGTGTGACTCCATCAGGTACTTGTATGTTTTTGACATATTGTGTGAATTCTGCTGTGTTTTTAAGTGTTCTCTCATTATTGAATGTGTATGCTTGTTTGAGAACTCTGAAGAGTATTTTATTGAGCTTGAATGTTGGGCTGTGCCTACAGTTCACTATGGGCCTGATGGGGGTCCCATTTTTGTGTATCTTAGGTTGTGACCTAAGGCAAGGTGCTTGTCGGCTCATTGTTACAATGTTTCTTGCTTCTTGGATGGTGAGTAGAAAGTTAATGCTGTTTGAAATGTGTTTAATCTCCTTTTGTATTCTGGCTGTTGGATCTTTATATATTTCAGTTATGTTGCTGGTTTGGAAGAAGTCTAAAGTTTTTTCTATGTATGTTGTTCTGTCCATTGCAACAGTTGTGTTGCTCTTGTCAGCTTGTACAATTATTGCATTATTCATGTTTAATTTAGTCTTAATGGTACGTGTAAGGGCTTCTTCTCTTTTCTTGTATGCTGGGAATGGTTTTGCAATTTCCTTTTCAATGATTTCGTTAATTTTGTGGCAGGCTGATATTCTGTCAGTTTGCTTCTTAAAGGCGGTGGTCAAGATTTGTGTGACACAAGTGATGAGCTTCTCTTGGTTCTTTTGGTCCAGCGGAGCTTGAACATTGTGTTTTAAGCCTTTGCAGAGTAGTGCCTCTTCTTCTGCAGTGAATATTATGTTCGTGTTGTTGAGGAAAGGTGTATAGAATGTGTGCTTCTTTTGGCTGTTTTGGTTCGGTTTGGGAGGTAATTGTTGCTTTATAACATTGGCCAGTTTTTTCTTCTGTGTAGCTTTCGTTTTCTGTACGATGAACTCAGTGTACTCTTTGACTTTTTTGGTTATGGAATCGTATTCTAATCTGTGAAGCAACTTTCCCAATTGTAATTTTGCATTGTAAAGCTGTGTATTGAACTTTTGTTTTTTAATATAAAGTTCTTTTAGTTCATTTTTCACCCAGAGTTTTCGTGCGATCTCCAGTGTTTTCTTCGCTGTTGTTGTGTTTGTTTTGATGTCAATCTTGACATAATTTGGGATGACGTTATTCTTGAGACAATTCCTATTGAAGTGTATGTGTTGTGTCGTCATTGCGACCTTTTCTGCACTGTTCTTGTACTCGAAAATAGCCTTGATTGCCTGACTGGGCAGATTAACTTTAAATGCGAACATTTTTAGGTTAGGCTTTACCGTGACTGTTACTGACATTAAATGAAACAAGGAGTTTACTCTTACCAGTCACCGTTTATTTTTTCCACAGCGCGTTTCGAATGTTTAAACCTCCATCATTGGGTGGATTTACATTAGTTAGTATTACATATGTGTGTATGTTGTGTTATGATTTTGGAGGAACTTGTGGCACTGCCTAGTGGAGAAACAAGACACTATTTCAGAATATGGTTCTGGATAACTTTTGACAAAAAAATTAAACTGATATCTAATGGTAAACTTTAATAAGCAAACTAGAGTACCTCCAGTGGTCACAGGTTCCTTTTCTGTTATAACACTTCACATGTATACTGCCACATTTGTAAACAAATATGGCATCTGGAATCAGCTGGCTGCAAGGTTCGTACAGCAGAAGAGAAGACATAATTACAAAGTGCAAAGAATATACATCGTAACAACATTATTACAGAATACCTTGTGGAATCTGAATTTGTTGTCAGATGCGATTTTTCGGAAAATTATAGTATAGTTCTACTGGATGAAACTCAGAGTTACCACTGGACAAGACAACAGATTACCATTCACCCTTTTGGTGCAAATCAATAGTTACCTCTGCTTTGACCAGAGTTTTATCTAGTATATTTAATACGTCATTTACAAATAAATCTACAAATTGAAGGAGAGTTTATAAGTGGTTTTTGTATCAGTATGGAACCAAGTAAAAAGTACAGTGCTGTAAGAGTGCAGTGTTGTAATTCATTGAAGAAGTCAAACAATTTTATTAGTGACAGAAAAAAAAACTGAGAAATGCCACAGCATGAATGCCCAAATTATTTCCACAAATTACAAACAGGAAGAGAAAATGAACCATGTCATTGTTTCCGATTGCCTGGAGCACAATACAGTTGCAGTTTACACCTTTCAAAACAAGCGGTTTACATCTTTGAAAACAACCTTATTTTTTATCTAACAAATAAATTTCAAAAGCTTCCAAAAAAGATATACTATTAGTCTGACAGTTCAGCTGCTCAGTACAAAAATAAGAAAAACTTCCTGACCCTTGCCTTCATGAGAAAGACTTCAACATAAAAGCTGAGTGCACTTTACAGCCACAACACATGGGAAAGGGCCTTGTGATGGAGTAGGGGGTTCAGTTAAGAGACTGGCAGCTCGTGCAAGTTTGCAAATGCCATACCAAAATCAGATCTAAACCCCACAAGATCTATTTGAGTGGGCAGTATATAGTAACACAAATGTTGATTTTGTGTATTCCCCTCAAGAAGACTATGCTGCTTCAGAAATATTATTAAAAAGCTGGCTTGAAGAGGCATTGACAATCAAAGGAACACAGCAATTTCACACTTTCATTCCCAACACTACATCAAAATCAACAGTCAAATACTTTTCAGGTGATATGCAGAGTTGGGAGAGGGAAGTAACTACGTCACCAGACAAACTGAAGTTACAAGATGTACCAGGCTGTGTCACCAATGTATATGGCAGAAACTGATGGCTTGGATACATTTTAGAAAAAAAAAAAAAAAAAAAAACGAAGAACTTGATGAAGTGAAAATAACTTTTCTTCATCTATGTGGAACACCTAAGTCATTCTCCTGGTGTCCATTTACTCCATCAGGGAGAACATACATTCTTAATGAAAGTGTTGTAAACCAAACCCAGTCGGTTTTATTAAAATGTAATCTGTGAAGTTCCAAGACAATTTATTGGGAAACTGTTTTCAACTCAAAACTTAATTTTTGTCTCAGGTTAGTGTTAATGTATATTTTATAGAATGTTGTTTCAAAATTACTCTTAGTACCTATTGTGTTAAACTTAGCTCTGTATAGATATCTGTTACTCAAAAACAAGCATTATGCATTTAATTTTTTTAATAGTTTCATTCCAAACATAACAGACCAGAACTATTATTAAATCACTCTTTGGCCGGATGTGCAGCCTCACTTTTTCGGGGCCCGACCCCTTCCAGTGGCCTTATGGGTGGCAGTCAAGCAGGAACTTGATTGGCTCCGGGCTGCTGGCGTTCTGAAGCCTGTGATATACAGTGCCTAGGCGACACCATTGGTGGTCATATGGAAACCCAGTGGGTCCTTCGCCTATGTGGGGACTTTGGCGCTGCTATCAATGCTCAGTCCCTTGTAGACGTTTACCCCATTCCCAGACAGAAAGACCTTCTCGCCAAACTTGACAGGGGTGAGTACTTTTCCAAGACCGCCTGGCTGAGGCATATCACCAGTTACCCTTGGATTCCGATTCCTAGAACACCTTGGTTATCAATACGCATTTCGGGTTGTACGAGTATAAGCGCCTTCCATTTGGTGTCTCTTCAGTGCCGGCCATTTTCCAGCAGTTCCTGGAGCAGCTTATGCAGTATATCCCTGACTGCATGAATTATCTAGATGACATCTTGGTCGTCCACAGCTCGTGGTCATGGAGTAGCGTTCTCGCTTCCTGCGCCCGGGTTTCCAGGTTCGATTCCTGGTAGGGTCAGGGATTTTCTCTGCCTCGTGATGACTGGGTGTTGTGTGATGTCCTTAGGTTAGTTACGTTTAAGTAGTTCTAAGTTCTAGGGGACTGATGACCATAGATGTTAAGTCCCATAGTGCTCAGAGCCATTTGAACCATTTTTTTGAACATCTTGGTCACTGGGTGTTCCCACCAGGAACATTTGCAAAACGTCAGCACCTTATTCCACGCTCTGCAGTCTACAGGTTAACGCTGTCAGCTGGACAAGTGTTATTTCTTCAACTGGAAGTGGAATATTTATGCCACTGGCTTAGCAAAAATGGCATTCGTTCTTCAGGTCGCGGCAATTGAGGCCCTTCCTCCTCCCAAGAAGTTATCTGAACTCCAGGTCTTTTTGATCAAGGTTACCTATTACTTTAAGTTCTTACTCTTCAACCCCTCACTCACTTGTGTCGCAAAGGGATGCCTTTTGATTGGACTCCTGCCTGTGACCAGGCTTTTCTCCATTTAAAAGGGGATGCTGAAGTCCACCCCTTGCCGTACTCCCTTCTCTCTGGACCACCCCTTGGTTGTGGCAGCTGATGCATCGCCATATGGCATTGGGGCCGTCCTTGCACATCAGTATGCCGACGGCTCCACACAGCCCATGGCTTATGCATCTAAGATGTTGACCCCAGGACAACGGAACTTCTCCCAGATTGAAAAGGAGGCCCTGGCGATCGTGTTTGCCATCTAAAAATTTCACACCTATCTCTTTCAGGCAAAGTTCACTCTCCTGATGGACCATAAACACTTAGTTACGCTTTTTGGACCCCACTCTCACCTTCCAGAGCGGATGGCTCAACGTCTCCAGCGCTGGGCGTCTTTTTTTATTAAATTACACTTACACCTTCTGGAATAAGCCCACTGCCCACCATGCTAACAAGGACGCTTTGTCACGTCTCCCAGCAGGCCCTGATCCTGTGTTTGACCAACAGGAGGTCCTCTGGTTTCACATTGATTCCGCCTGTCAGGGTGCACTGGACAGTCTGCCCTATCTTGCGGCAGGTTCTCCGCTACATGGTCCACAGGTGGCCCTCCTATATTACTCGTTGCATGTGGACCAGTTTCAGCCCCTGCCGCCCCTGTCCCACAAGCTCTCTGTGATCAATGATGTCCTTCTGATGGCCACAGAGTCAGATGCCCATTGGGTGGTCATCCCTCTGGATTTGCAGCATCAAGTGCTCAGTTTGTTGCACCACGGGCACTGGGGTACGTTCCGCATGAAAGTTTTAGTTCGCCGGCACGTGTACTGGCCCAGCATCGATGGCTATATTGACCGCCTGGTCTATGAGTGCACTGTGTGTGTGCGTCACCAGGCAAGCCCCCCTCAGTCATTCGCACACTGGCCTGTGCCTCGCCGGCCAGAGTGGCTGTGCAGTTCTAGGCGCTACAGTCTGGAACCGAGTGACCGCTACGGTCACAGGTTCGAATCCTGCCTCGGGCATGGATGTGTGTGATGTCCTTAGGTTAGTTAGGTTTAATTAGTTCTAAGTTCTAGGCGACTGATGACCTCAGAAGTTAAGTCGCATAGTGCTCAGAGCCATTTGAAAGCCTGTGCCTCGCTGGCCCTGGGATCGCGTACATCTCGATTTTGCGGGCCCGTTTTTGGGGTCCATGTAGTTACTTATCATTGATGCCTACTCCAAACACCCATATGCTGCCCGTATGGCGTCCACCACCATGGAGGCCACACTCACGACCCTGGCCCAGGTTCTCGCCATAGAGGGCCTGCCTCACACATTGGTCTCCAATAATGCCCCAAATTCACAGCATCCTCCTTCCACGACTTCTGTCAGGCCAACGGTATGAAATATATCTGTAGCTTGCCTTTCCGCCTTTTCTCTAATGGCGTGGCGGAGAGGCTTGTATGCATATTTAAACAACGTATGCATATTTAAACAACAGCTGATGAAGGCGGTCGACACAACTCAAACCACGTCAGCCCTCACCCTGTTTTTGAGCACCTATTGCACCACGGCAACTGATGGCCGCAGACTGGCAGAGCTCCTCCGTGGGCGACAGCTGTGGACCCTGCTCCATTTGCTGATGCTGTCACCCTCCTGCCCCCACTCCTGTAGCTTGTCTAGCTGATGTATTGCTAAGATGAACTCTTTGGTGATGGCTGCTCATCAAAGAGCTCATCTTAGCAATACATCAGCTAAACAAGCAAAGAAATTTGAGTGTCTTGTAGCTATGCAAAAATCGGAGTCATCGTATGAAACAGCACGTAATGTCGTCAACCTGTCGGACAAGAACCTGGACAAATGAGCCATCTCGGCCCTTAATAAAGGTTTGAATTTTCTCCAACACCACGTACTATCCCTATCGTGGATCTTATCAGTGGAGAAGAACAGGCAGTGCAGCATCTTGCACAGGAGAACGCCGACGAAGTGAGACTTGCTACCAGTCGCTTTTTGGCCTCAGCTAAGCCTCCCAGATGTAATATCAGTAGAGAGGAGAGGGAGGGGCTCCATTTACTTCAGAGAGATGAAGATCTTGTCGTATTACCAGCTGACAAAGGAAATGCCACTGTCGTTCTTAATACTACCAAATCTCATAGCAAAATGACACCACTGTTGGAGGACAATACATACAAATGTCTTACACAGGACCCAACTTCAACGCACAGCAGAAAAACCATGGAGCTATTGAAGAATTCCGGTCTGCCAGATGATGCTAGGAAAAATCTCAGAGTCCGAGCTCCTAGACCTCCCAGTTTGTACGGACTACCGAAGATCCACAAGGATACTGTTACCTTGAGACCTATTGTCAGTGCAATTGTTTCTCATACCAACAAGCTGGCCAAATACCTAACAAAGCTGATGACTCCTACAGTCGGCCGGTATGAACATCACATCAAAAACTCCCAGATGTACATTGAGAAAATCAAACAGATTGGAGTTGGCCCAAATCACATTTTAGTCAGCCTGGATGTGGTATTGCTGTTTAGAAAAGTTCCTGTGCAGAACACTTTGAAAAAGCTGGCAGATATTTTTCTTCCTGAAACTATAAAGTTGTTCCAGTTTGTGAACGACCACATTCTTCTTGTATGGTAACAAATTTTATGAAATGATGGACAGTATGGCGATGGGCTCTCCGTTGTCTCCATCAATGGCTAACTTTTTTATGGAGAATTTTGAGGAACGTTATGATGATGATATATAAATGGTCGGGCCACACAGTGCAGAAGTTCTCTAACAATTCATGGAGCACATGAGCAGCATACATCCGAACGTCTGGTTCACTGTCGAGGTGGAGAAGGAAGGAAGGTTGCCATTCTTAGGCGTTTTAGTACGACAGGTGGACGGGCATCTTGGCCACTCTCTGTACCCTAAGCTGACGCATACCTTAATGCACAGAATTTCCATCATACTGTTCAGAAGAGAGCCATTTTGAACACGTTGATACATAGAGCAGAAAATGTTTCTGACGAGAACTGCTTGAAGTCCGAAATTAACCACCGGATGCGACTGCTACGGTCACAGGTTCGAATCCTGCCTTGGGCATGGATGTGTGTGATGTCCTTAGGTTGGTTAGGTTTAAGTAGTTCTAAGTTCTAGGGGACTGATGACCATAGATGTTAAGTCCCATAGTGCTCAGAGCCATTTGAGCCATTAACTACCTGAAGTAAACGTTCCAAAAGAATGGCTATGGTGCATGCGATGTAAAGCGTTCTCAAGAATAGAAAAAGTGAAAATGCTGCACACTCACAGGATGAAGCACCTATTGTGGTTCTTCCTTTTTGTGGCGTTATGTCCAGCAAAATAGGAAGAGTCGTGGGTAGACATGGTAGAAGACCGATTTTCGTCCTAAGAAAATTAAAGAGACGATGCACCCTGTTAAGGACAGTCTCGGCCTTAGGGTACCTGTTTTCCCTGTGTGTGGAGGCAATTATGTAGGTCAGACAATTCGTACCTGTTTCCAAACGCTGTGCAGAACACTAACAGCATATTAAAAATAGAGACCTGGAGAATCGGCAATTGCGGAGTGCTGCCTCACGAACAATCATAAAATACTTTTTGATGAAACAAGAATTTTGTCACATGCCTCCACGTACTGAGATTTTGTTATTACGGAGGCTGTTGAAATAAGAATGAACGAGAAGAACTTTAACTGTGATAGCGGAGACTATCTGAGAGGTGCGTGAAACGAGCGCTCGACGCAGAGAAGCAGCAGAGACATTCCTTCCAAGATTTACGTTCCAATTGAAGTGGTGGCGCAACCAGTGCACACATTGACACCGTCTGCGACAGCTGTACGTAATCGGCAACCAATCACAAGCCGACCAATCAGAATCCGTCCACGGGCTATATAAGGCCACCACAGCAGCAGTGAAGACAATCAGTTGCTTCTGAGGATGACGATGGAGGCTGTCGTCGAAAGCTTGAGATTTTATCCCGAACTGATGCGGCCAGAAGACCGAGAATGTTTTACATATCAATACACATGTCTATCACTGTCAGTTTGAACAAGAATCACACCTTTCTGGATAGCACGGGTATGCCGACTTGCCAAGTATCAGCGCACTACAGAGTTCTTTATGCTATGCAAGGAACGAGGCCAAGATGTGTGAATGTATGTTAGCAAAATGTTCAAATCTGAATCAGCTTCCGTGGCCTGTGCAATTTTCCTACACTTCAGCAGAGAAGACTGAAGCAATTCAGAAGCCTGAGCATCGATGTGACAACAAGATGCAACAGAAGCATCAGAGTTTGTATCAGAGCCAATAGGAAGACATGAAAGTACGTCTGCATTACCATGTCAGTGTGTGAAAGTCTGGTTACCTCACTTTATGTGGGCACATGTTCATGATAGCCCTAAGCTGCGACCTCTGTAAGTTTGTATTGAGTTTATGGTATGCTTAGTGGGCAGATGAACTGAATGGGAAAGGCTTTATTTTTATCAAAAATTTAATTTTTCAGTGTTTCGTTCTTTATACAGCCAAATTGTGTTTCACTGCAGAGCCTTGCTTAGGCAGGTCCTGCTGGTTTGGTACCGGTTAGAATTGGATATCGTCACTAGTGGGAATGCTGACAAGGTGATGCTTAGGTGAAGCATTGCTGAGATAGGAATTTTTCTAGGAGACCCTCCAACAACCAATCAGTGAGTTGCGAATGGTCACTTGGGGGCTGACCTGATTCACTCTACGCAGCTAGGCTTAGACCATGTCGTCCACCCCTCTCTTGAACAATATCCCCCTCACTCTGTTAGGAAATTTCCAAGCGACACTTGTATCCGTTAGAGGTAGATTTCAGAAATAAACACTAGACAATTGTTTCGAAGCACACACTATTGATAACTTTTGAACAATTCCATCCGTTTTCATGCACGATGAGACACTCACATCCTAATCCTAAAATTGCCTAGACGTCGTCATTTCCTGTACACAGGTGGCACACCGTCCGTTTCGTGATGCGAATGTTTTTCTTTTTTGCAGATGGATGCCACGTTATCACGTCTACGTTAGGGAGCTTGCTCCACATCGTTAGCTCATAGCAACGCTACACTGTCCTCGACACTTGGTGAGCTCGGACAGACTACGCTGTAAGTGGTGTACTCAACCTTTCTTGTCATTCAGATGCGTCCACATACACCGTTCTGCCTGAAAACTCGTGTGGGCCGCTACTCTCCAGCGTTACAGCCAGAGCGGACCCTTTCTCACGCGGGCACGTTCTCTATGCCACACTGCCGCCACATCGGGGTGCGTGCCAGCCCCGCCCGAGCCACCGTTGCAGTCGTTATGCCTTCATTCTACAAGAGTTCCAGTGACCACTGTGGGTCGATGCGACGTTTCTGAGGGACCTGGTCATCGTTCCAGTCGTCGACGTGCTGTTATTGACGTCAATGCTGCCGCAGTCGTCGCCTCCGCCAGCGGACCGTTCACTCCCGAAACCGTTCACTCCCGAAAACTTAAAGCAAGTTCTGCTAGACATGCGTACCTACAGTCTGTCGCCGCTACTCTGCGAGTTAGAACCTAATTTTCATTCGAATATTGTGACACCTTTCTTGTCAAAGTTACGTGATTTTCAAGTAACTGTTTTTCTCGTATTTTATAAACATCCATTACACTTATTCTGGAGGGATTCGAGTGCAAGTGATGGAAGACGCCACTACTAGGAATGCCAACACAGACCTTATCGATGTGCCAGCTAACAAAGTAATGTACTTACTTGTCAGAAGTTAAGAGTTACAGGAACAGTGTGAAGAATTGGCATGAAGGCATGAAACTGCGCTCAAAGCTGAAAGTTTTTGTGGAACTGCTGCAGCCAGTTCTGCTAGCAACCATTGCAAGCAGCTTCCCTGCAGTTTTCTTTATTCCTACTTGTTCGAGAAGTCCGAATGAAATATTAGCACTTCCTTACAGAATGTTTGTGATGTGGGGCATACTTGCACTAGGCCAGACAGAATTTAAAGTTGTCAAGTGACTTTATGTACATATGTCAAGTATATCAATACAAGATGCAGTAACATGTGAAGCATTTAATTCAATTCAATTTATTGCTACGAATTTTACAACTCTTATCTGGTAACACTAATTGGGGCGCACATGTTCGTTAATCATGGTGACATACAATGTTTTACAGTATGAATATAGTAGTAAATCATGTTAACAGAAACCAATGGTAATATTAATGCAGAAATAAAACAGAGTATTTGAAAGATAAGAATGATTTGAAAAAAATATCTTAAAATAAGTGGCGTTAACCCAATTTCCAAGTGAATAACTTCAATCCTACATTACTAGATACATTACTGGCAGCCTCGGAAGAACTTGAGGTTTGCCAACTAACTGCAACTACACCTACTTCTAAACATATTGTTGCTACATATAAAGTTTCTCTTAATTAAATATATATTTGACTACCATTATCTATAATTGGGAAAACATTTCTTGTGACCTGTTGACATTATTTTGATACTCAGAGTATCCACTTGATGTTATGTACTGAAGGTTACGCAGTTGCCTTTTAGATATCTGATGTGCTACTATACTACTACACTACTAAAGTGACTTTAGTCCACAACTTTTGGTCACTTACAATTGTTTGCAGACTGCTGTTAAATTGACTACCGTCTCTCTCCACCTGAAAAAGGGCGCATCCGACAAGCAAACATTTTCTCCTTTATGAGAAGCCATGTCTCCACAGTATCCTTTCTTTCAGGAGTGCTAGTTCTGCAAGGTTCGCAGGAGAGCTTCTGTAAAGTTTGGAAGGTAGGAGACAAGATACTGGCAGAAGTAAAGCTGTGAGTACCGTGCGTGAGTCATGCTTCGGTAGCTCAGATGGTAGAGCACTTGCCCGCGAAAGGCAAAGGTCCTGAGTTCGAGTCTCGGTCGGGCACACAGTTTTAATCTGCCAGGAAGTTTCATTTTCTCCTTTGACACTGGTTTGCTAGAAACCAATATATTTTCTGAAATCTTATGTCATAAGCAGAAAGAAATCTTAGGGGTACAGGGACAAAAGTTTAGGAGCTATAGGACCCACAAAGTATCAGTAAAGTGCTGGAAACATGACACCAAAAGTTGCTAAAATGCTTGTCTCACATATTTATATGAACTAATAATATGGTAAGAAGTTGGAGATCTCAGTATAAAGGAAGAATCAACTCGTTGAAAAGAAACAACAAACGTTGGGATGTTAAAAATGTGACTTTGTTGTTCCTATAACTCCTAAATGCTTGTCCCTCTGCCTCTAAGATTTCACAGTTTTTCTTCTTGTGACATAAGGTTTCAGAAAGTATGTTAGTTTCCAGCAAACTGGTATCAAAGAGAGAAGGGTTACTTGTCAGAATGATAAGATCAGTGGAACATTCCCATTCATATTCACAGAGTGGTGTGTTACTACAGCCCACTCGATGGAGATGTTTGGGATATGGACTGTGACCTGTTAATAGATGCACCATACCTCAACTAATGGCAACGTTACACAATTTGAGCCTCCTCCCGATGCTTGGGACAGGCCTTGTAGCGCTCATAGCGTCCCAGTCAGACTGCCATTCATCTCACTTCCAGGCTCATAAATGTCTTATCATTAATGTGCGTTCCTGTCGTCTCGTACACAGGATCATATTGCTCATGCCCTAACTGCTACAGCACTGCCCTGTAACGTACCACGATATTCTTTGGACATATCCCAAGGATCGTCGTCAAGTTGAAGTGCATAATGCACTAGTCTCACAAGTACGAATTCATAGTAGTATTGTTTTGTTGCTGCCTAATCTAAGGCTATACGCGCACACACTCGCAGCAAAGCCCACACAGGTGTTAAACAGAGCTTTGTGGTATGACCGCACTGCATGGGATGCTAATTTGTGGTCATCAGTACCACCAGGGGCAATCTTACTCATAATTTTGGCTGCTTACTGAATAACAGCTTTTAAGTGCTCTAGCAGGATGTCTAAATATCTACAAATAGTGCTGCATTTTACACATACTCCATCAAGCCTCAGGGAAGGATTTTTGGCAAGAGAAAGTCTTCCCTTCAGAAGTATGTATGTGGTTTTATGAACAGCATTAATCAGTTTGTTGATCTTGCAAGAATACTGCATCTGAGCAAGCACATCATTCACCTTTTCCTTAAATCTCGCACTAGAGTCTGCAGACACAACTCCTGGGATGTCATCTGCATATGTGACAACACCTTCAAGAGCATCTGATGTGTGTAACAGATGTAATATGGGTTAAATAATAAGATCCCAGAAGAGTGGATCTTGAATTGAGCCCTGAGGATAACCCTTGCTAATGTTTTAGATTACCTTGCTCTGAAGCTCTAGCATCCAATTTAGCAGAGTGCTGTTCTGACAAACGAGGAGTCACACTGCTACATCTACATCTACATTCTACATTGATACTCCGCAAGCCACCCAACGGTGTGTGGCGGAGGGCACTTTACGTGCCACTGTCATTACCTCCCTTTCCTGTTCCAGTCGCGTATGGTTCGCGGGAAGAACGACTGTCTGAAAGCCTCCGTGCGCGCTCTAATCTCTCTAATTTTACATTCGTGATCTCCTCGGGAGGTATAAGTAGGGGGAAGCAATATATTTGATACCTCATCCAGAAACGCACCCTCTCGAAACCTGGCGAGCAAGCTACACCGCGATGCAGAGCGCCTCTCTTGCAGAGTCTGCCACTTGAGTTTATTAAACATCTCCGTAACGCTATCACGGTTACCAAATAACCCTGTGACGAAACGCGCCGCTCTTCTTTGGATCTTCTCTATCTCCTCCGTCAGACCGATCTGGTACGGATCCCACACTGATGAGCAATACTCAAGTATAGGTCGAACGAGTGTTTTGTAAGCCACCTCCTTTGTTGATGGACTACATTTTCTAAGCACTCTCCCAATGAATCTCAACCTGGTACCCGCCTTACCAACAATTAATTTTATATGATCATTCCACTTCAAATCGTTCCGCACGCATACTCCCAGATATTTTACAGAAGTAACTGCTACCAGTGTTTGTTCTGCTATCATATAATCATACAATAAAGGATCCTTCTTTCTATGTATTCGCAATACATTACATTTGTCTATGTTAAGGGTCAGTTGCCACTCCCTGCACCAAGTGCCTATCCGCTGCAGATCTTCCTGCATTTCGCTACAATTTTCTAATGCTGCAACTTCTCTGTATACTACAGCATCATCCGCAAAAATCCGCATGGAACTTCCGACACTATCTACTAAGTCATTTATATATATTGTGAAAAGCAATGGTCCCATAACACTCCCCTGTGGCACGCCAGAGGTTACTTTACCTTCTGTAGACGTCTCTCCATTGATAACAACATGCTGTGTTCTGTTTGCTAAAAACTCTTCAATCCAGCCACACAGCTGGTCTGATATTCCGTAGGCTCTTACTTTGTTTATCAGGCGACAGTGCGGAACTGTATTGAACGCCTTCCGGAAGTAAAGAAAAATAGCATCTACCTGGGAGCCTGTATCTAATATTTTCTGGGTCTCATGAACAAATAAGGCGAGTTGGGTCTCACACGATCGCTGTTTCCGGAATCCATGTTGATTCCTACATAGTAGATTCTGGGTTTCCAGAAATGACATGATACGCGAGCAAAAAACATGTTCTAAAATTCTACAAGAGATTGACATAAGAGATATAGGTCTATAGTTTTGCGCATCTGCTCGACGACCCTTCTTGAAGACTGTGACTATCTGTGCTCTTTTCCAATCATTTGGAACCCTCCGTTCCTCTAGAGACTTACGGTACACGGCTGTTAGAAGGGGGGCAAGTTCTTTCGCGTACTCTGTGTAGAATCGAATTGGTATCCCGTCAGGTCCAGTGGACTTTCCTCTATTTAGTGATTCCAGTTGCTTTTCTATTCCTTGGACACTTATTTCGATGTCAGCCATTATTTCGTTTGTGCGAGGATTTAGAGAAGGAACTGCAGTGCGGTCTTCCTCTGTGAAACAGCTTTGGAAAAAGATGTTTAGTATTTCAGCTTTACGCGTGTCATCCTCTGTTTCAATGCCATCATCATCCCGTAGTGTCTGGATATGCTGTTTCGAGCCACTTACTGATTTAACGTAAGACCAGAACTTCCTAGGATTTTCTGTCAAGTCGGTACATAGAATTTCACTTTCGAATTCAATGAACGCTTCACGCATAGCCCTCCTTACGCTAACTTTGACATCGTTTAGCTTCTGTTTGTCTGAGAGGTTTTGGCTGCATTTAAATTTGCAGTGAAGCTCTCTTTGCTTTCGCAGTAGTTTCCTAACTTTGTTGTTGTACCACGGTGGGTTTTTCCCGTCCCTCACAGTTTTACTCAGCACGTACCTGTCTACAGAGACCATTTATCCATCTTAAGGCAAAAACAGAATAAAGATAGAATACGAGCTGTGACGTGTTGCACATGTGTGTTAGGATGAAATGCCACATGTAACGATGTGTTCATTAAGGTAGCTGGAGCCAGACCAATTGATGTCTTCATCCATGGAATAAATCCGCAGACAGACAGTGAAGTTTAGGTGGCCTCACCCACTCCAATAAGACTGAGGCAGTAAGTCTGACACCATTATGCAAGGAGGCTGCAAGGTTTGTTTCCACTCTGTCACAAAGTAATAAGCTTCGACGTGTTTTTCTGAAAGGTACAAATTACAAATGCTGTGGGAAGCCAAATCACACTGCTGTCTGCTGTTGTGCACTGTTTGTACCAAATACCATGTGGTAAGACATGCAAGTAATGGCTTCCCAAAAGACTGGAGAAAGAACCCTCAACAGTGGGATTGTCCACGTGATAATAGACAAAATGTGAGTACACAGTGGGGAACTGGTCGGAGTAAGGCCCTGCTACCCAACCTCCCCTTAACATGGCTAATGAATTCAGTCCAAGACACAAGTGTAAATCAAATATAAGTGTAGAAAGCAGTATCAGAGGAAGGACTGTGAAATTGTAAGTAGATACAGTGGCTATTTGTTTCTATTAGTGATAAGCATGCCCTCAACCTGCTATGCTGTAATATTAGTGAATAAGGAGAAGTAGTAATCGTAGCTGCCAGACCACATTTTGCAAAATTGCACATGGATGGTAAGAATTATGAACTTGTGAGAAGATGCAGAAGGGATTTCAGTGTCATTCTAGGGAATGATTTCCTACTCCACTTAGTGAAGCAACTCACTGTTTCAGTGACACTCGGGCCCTTCAATCACTCGTAATTGTGGAATAAGGCCTCTTCAACAACCTCCAACAGAGCCAAATAGATGGGCATTAAAAAGTAACACAGCTGTTACAATCAAAAAGAGTTCTCTGAATAGATTCACAACCCAAATGCTGCCTAGATTGGACTTTCTGGTTGATCCACTTGGTTAGAACCACGTTTCCGACAGGTTGTAGATTAATGAGAGAAGAAGTATAATTAAAACAAACAATGGAAAAGACTTTGTGCTCCAGTATTTATAGATAACTGTGGGCAAAAGAATATAGACATTCCATGTGGGACAATACTTGCTAGTGGTCAAAGTTGTAGAGAAAGAATTTCAGTGTGAAAATAATTTAAAGTACAAAAGCCAGAAGCAGCATCCAATAAGGCAAATTCATTCAATCGTGATCTTACTTCTGTGAGAAGTCAGCACATCTGCCAGAGTCAGTGAAATCATTTGTACTCAGTATTAGAGAAATACGCTTGGCTGCTTGAGGAATAGCAGTATTTGCCAATCACTGACATTTTACAACTCGAAATTACAACTTAAGACACTAAGCCAGTTGCTTAGAAACTGCACAGGTTCCTACTTTGAATATTACACAACAACAGTTGGCAGCAGGGATAATTCAATCCTCTGCAAAACCCTGGTTGGTATGTATTGTTTTGGTATCCAAAAGTCAATCAGTGGGGAGAAAGCTCATCAGTTATGCATTGGCATGCAAGCAGTCAACAACTTCTGATACTTACCCTCTACCCAATATCGACGAAACACTGGACAGATTAGGGAACTGAAATATTTTACTACGTTTTGTATGCATTCTGATTACCATCAAATTTCGATTGGACTATAAGGCTGACCAAAAACCGAATTTGTGGTTCTGTGAGGGTTGTATGAGTTTTAAGCATGCTTTTCAGGCTTAGAAATGCACCTGCCACTTTCCAAAGATTCGCTGACATGTTGTTAAGATGACTGAAATGTACAACATGTTTATTATATTGGGATGATATATTTTGAAGGACTACTGACAAACATGTCATGAGATTGAGGTATGTTTTATCAACATTACAGCATGTACATTTGAATTTAAAGTGTTCTTTTGCACAGTCACAGGTTGAGCACCTCGGACAATTATTAGTTCAGATGAGGTTAAGGCAGATCTGTGATTAAATGAAGCAGTTGAGACTTTTACAGTGCACACTAATATTAAGGAGATGCCACTTTTCTTAGCCTCACCAATTAATGTCGTCATTTTGTGAATGATTATGCTATGACAGCCAAACGATTAACTAAGTTGTTGAAAGAAAGGTGCACTGTTTGAGTGGAAAAAAAGAATGTCATTATATGAATGCGTGGTGTCTGTTCTTTTGAACATGCCTGCAAGAACAGACACCATGCACACATGAATTCACCATGCATACATGCATTCACCTACATGGGCAATAGATCCACCTTCTTCAGTGCAGATGCACAAGTAAGACTGACCTCCTGCAGCAATCTCAGAGTAGCGAGCATGGAAGAAATGGACAGGGACTGTGGATAGGTGGCGCTTGTTGGGAATGTGGGTCAGCTGTGAGGCATGACAAGATAGTCTACACAGTTGCGTTAACATTGTGTCCCAGATGGTGCAGTGGTTAATACACCTGCCTAGTAAGCAAGGGGTCCCAGGTTTGAATCCCACTGAGATACACATTTTCACTTGTCGTCACTGATTCATTATAATGTCCCAGTGCAGCTGACATCAGTTATCCCTTACCTCTCCTTTCCTTTCTCCCTTCCCCTCAACATTCAATTTAAAGAGAAGAATGTGAATTGACAATGAGGAAACAAACATGTTTTTACAATTTCACATTATTTCCCAATATGTACAGATTTTGAAAAGCCTTTTATCCTTTCAACAGACACCTCGATTATGCTATTAGTGCTGTTCTTAGTCAGGAATATAATGGTGAGGGAAGGCCCACAGGCAGTGTTTGTAGATAGTAGAACCAAGTAGAGACAAATTACAGTACCACTGAGAAAGAATTGCTAGCACTTATATCCAGGGTGAACTACTTGAGATGTTATTTGTATGGAAGAAAATTCACTGTGGCCCCTTATCATACCGCTCTTTTGTAGATGCTCAGTTTAAAGGACCTAGTAGTCACTTAAATCGTTGGGCATGAAAAGTATCAGAACATGATTATGAAACATGGCACAGACCAGGTCATGCTCGATTTTCTGCTTAATAAGTAACCATAGTAAAGACCCTTTCAGTGCTTGTGCACAGTGCGACATTAAAGTAATGAGACTGATTTTCTTTGCAAGATGTGGCAACCCTGCAGGATTGCGTAGGCTTGGTCGATAAGCTGTTTCTAGTCCAAGCGGCACATCGATGCAAATGATCAGTTGTGAGTTGTGCTGTAATAAGCTAACATATGTTTGTGTCTCTCGTTACAGAAATGGAACCACATAGTATTGCGCAATGGTATGCCATTTCTTTTTGCGATGAATTGGGTGAAAACGAGTCGACAACTTATGATAAGCTTCAGAAGGCTTTTGGAGAGGAGGTTATGTCAAGAGCTCAAGTTTTTCGTTGTTTAGTAAAGGCAGAACGGATGTTGAAGATGAAGACCGCAGTGGACGATCATCAATCTCACAGACGGATGTGGACTTGGCCAGGGTGCATGGGCTCGTATGATCTGATTGAAGATTATCCGTGAAAATGATTACAGAAGAACTGAACATCAATCGAGAAACGGTTCATCATATAATAACTGAAGATCTTGGTATGAGAAAGATTTTTGCAAAAATGGTCCCCAAAAATCTCACACCACAACAACGAGAAACACGGAAAAATGTGGCAGCCGATCTGTTAGAGCAAACGGAAATCAGTCCAGGATTGTTGAGTTGTGTTATCATTGATGATGAAAGTTGTTTTTTTTTCAGTACGATCCAGAGACAAAACGCCAAAGTTTTCAATGGTGCTCAAAGGGATCACCCAGACCAAAAAAAGCTCGCATGTCAAAGTCAAAAGTGAAATGCATGCTTGTGTGCTTCTTTGATTCCCAGGGAATCGTTCATAAAGAGTGGGTGCCTCCTGGACAAACATTTAACCAATATTACTACAAAGAAATTTTAGAAAGACTTCGTAAAAAGAGTTCTTTGTGTCCGTGCCAACATTGACGATAATTGGATTCTGCATCACGGTAATGTGCCATCCCATACTACTCTGCCAGTACAGCAATTTTTAACCTCAAAACAATTTCTGTACTACCACAGCCACCTTATTCACCCGATATCGCTCTGTGCGACTTTTTTCTATTTGCAAGAGTCGAAACGGTGGTCAAGGGACACCATTTTCAAACAACACAAATGTCCAAAAGCTGTGACGATGGTCTTGGAGGATATTACAGAAGATGAGTTCCAGAAATGTTACCATCAATGGCAGAAGCGCTGAAAAAAGTGTGTGCAATTAAAAGGGAACTACTTTGAAGGAGACAACACTAAACTTGACTAAAATGGTAAGCAACATAATTTTTTTTGCATCAGTCTCATTACTTTACTGTCGCACCTCGTATGTGAAGTATGCTTTCTATTTGTATTACATTGGAAACGTTTGTGTTAGAGTACAACCATAAAACTATCAGGATAGGGTGATGAGGCATACCACAAACAACGCTCTTCACACCTGAATGCTGATGCTCTAAGCTGTAATGTCAGAATTATTCAGACAGACGATGCTTTAATAGAAAAACTGAGAAGTAATGTCATTGATACAATACTCTTCCAGATTTTGTCACAGTCGATGGAATTCTATGCTGCAAAACTACCCCATGCTAACAGAGTCGTAATTCCGAAAAGAGTTGCAAGTATGTGTAACAGCTAAATTCTTGACAGTTTGTAGGCATGT
The DNA here is from genome assembly GCF_021461385.2 of Schistocerca piceifrons. Taxonomy (NCBI): domain Eukaryota; kingdom Metazoa; phylum Arthropoda; class Insecta; order Orthoptera; family Acrididae; genus Schistocerca; species Schistocerca piceifrons. Next base: position 148,287,119 of record NC_060148.1, read on the forward strand.
CACAATGGACAAAAAGCTATGAATGGCAGAACAGATACATGGTTTTGGTGGGAAGGTAAACAGACTGATGTTTAGATGTGTCTACAAAAATACTTGTTTGCAGTCAATGGTCAATCCCATCATGAACTTAAATTTCCTTGCTGACACTTCCAGAAGCTAAAAAACTATTTCCGAATGTTGATTTAGATATGGTCAGGCTGTTCTCACAGTGCACACAAAACAATAAATATATCCTATCTATCACTGATTGTTTTTCTAGGTACCTAATCCTCATATAAATTGCAGATATTACTGCATTAACAGTGGCAGCTGCCCCTGTCAATAGTTTAATTTTATCATTCTGAAGCCCTGATGCTATTTTGATTGATCAGAGGATTGATTTCTTGTCCGACCTGTTTCAACACATGTACAAATTACTACAAACCAAAAAAATGGAGAACCACTCCTTTTCATCCAAAAGCTAATGGTCACCTCGAATATGTTCATCAAACAACAGTTTGGATGTTGTCTTACTACATAAACCACTTACACAGTGACTATGACAGTCACTTGTGTAGCATCTGTGTTGAATAGTCATATACATGAATCAACTAGTTATACATCCTCTGAGGAAGTGTATGGATTGCCTATGAACTTCCCATCTGAACATCATAAATTCTCATCTTGCGTGGATCTGGCAGAAGTTAGCATGCCACCTCATGGCTGTCTGGAAGTAGGTAAAGCAAAATAGATGTAAAGCTACCCAGAAACAGTATGAATAAGGTAATAAAATGGCTGTGCTTCCCCAGTATGGTTCTGGGAACCTGGTTTTGCTTCATAACCCCATAATTAAGAAAGGGAGGATTAAGAAATTCATGCATCAGTACAAAAACCATCATAAAAGTGACTTTTTCTGTTAATACAGATATTAATTGACAGACCATAAAGTGGTAGAACATTTTGACTCGTGAAGACTGTACCATGGTCAAGCTCTGCCACGCTCTGCACTGTCACTTAGTCAAGCTCAAAATAATTCATCACGAGTTACAGGTGCCATCATGCAGAAAGGCAGGAAGAACAATACAAGTTGGTGCCAACATGTTCTCAGTATGCCTTGAGAAATAACTAACGCCATGCCTAAGATATTGTTTGCTTGAACGAATTTCATGTGGTATACCATTCTGTGTAGCAGTGATTTCATTATGGGAATAAATGTATTTTATTGATGCTCTTGCGAATAATAAATTTGTCATTCAGTCAGTGATTCTGCGTTTTAGTTTAAATGAATTGTGTTAGATTGTAGAATCAGTTTCCAGTTGACATTAGTTTACTTTTTTCCTCTAGAGGTATTACTTTGTAGGAAGCTGCAAGAATTGCTTTCTAAAACAGAAGTGCAAACACCAAAGTAACGAGTGCCGTAATAAAGTGATTTTTCGTTGTGTTTTAGGGCAAAAAAAAAAGAAAAAACCTGGGGTCATACGTGCTCAAGTCAAAACTATAGAACACGAACACAGAGAGGAGTTAAACGACTATACATCAGACCCAATGGACAGGAGACAGCTAAAAACAGGCACGTGGGAAAAAGGCTAAAAAAACACCATACAGAAATGGAGATCCACAACTAAAAATTAAATAGCCTTCACCATATTGCTTCAGCGGATAAAAAGTAAAACGTGGTCGACAGCCCACACATCATTCTCTAAAACGGCTGATAAATCAGATGGCAATCCCAAGCTGGAACGTAAATGGTTAAAAACAGGGTATTCCAGCAGGAAGTGGCAGACAGTTAAGATTTGGGTGCAATGTGTACAAAGTAGTGGGGTAGCGCCACTTAGCAAATGACGAAAGCTAAATAGGCAGTGCCAAATATGCAGCCAAGTTAAAATAATCTCCTATCGGCGGGAGGGCCGAGAAGTGGTCATCCAAGGCGCGGGGAAGGGAGGACCATTGGCGATGCCAAAAGTGTTGTGGGTTGGCGGGAGAGCCAACACCGGGTACTAGAGGAAGCCGAAAGGCACGCGTTTTAGCTCACACAGGCTGACGTGAAGTCTAGAACAGGACAAGGAAATTAGACTTTAGAAAACGGACGTAGCTGGTGGAATACTTAACTTTAATCCATTAATGATGAGCGTCGGTCTTGACTGTACATGAAATAGTAACTGGTAATGGCGCCTTGCTAGGTCGTAGCAAATGACGTAGCTGAAGGCTATGCTAACTATCGTCTCGGCAAATGAGAGCGTATTTTGTCAGTGAACCATCGCTAGCAAAGTCGGTTGTACAACTGGAGCGAGTGCTAGGAAGTCTCTCTAGACCTGCCGTGTGGCGGCGCTCGGTCTGCAATCACTGATAGTGGCGACAGGCGGGTCCGACATATACTAACGGACCACGGCCGATTTAATGGCTACCACGTAGCAAGTGTGGTGTCTGGCGGTGACACCACAAAAAGGACACCACCTCCTGAGAGATGGAAATGCAGAGATCATTGGAGGGAATATAGGTACTCGCGGGTTGAGGTATGAGGACTGCAGCCTTAGCAGCAGTGGCAGCAGCCTAGTTTCCTGGCAGACTGCCATGACCAGCGACCCACAGAAACATTACACTGGCTCCACCAAGAGTGAGTTTTCCAGGACCTACTGCACTAAGGGATGGGCAGTGTTCAACACACATAGACTTTGGAGGGCACTGAGTGAGTCTGAGCAGAGAACACAATTGGAAAGGCAGTGTCGCTGGATGTACTCTGTGGCCTGTTACAAGGCGAAGAGCTTGGCTGTAAATACTGAGGAGTGTGCTGGAAGCCAATATCGAAAGACACGGGTGCTAATAACAAAGGCACACCCGACCCCAGTCCGAGAGCCATCAGGTACAAAGGTACTATCACGAAGTTCCATGTGAAGGTTGTGAAACTGGAAGCGACAGACTGAGGCTGGAGTAGTGTCCTTAGGAAGCAAATAAGGCCAAGGTTAACATGAGCCACTTCACGAATCCAAGGCGGTGAAGGGTTCACACCCACTGGGCAAGTTGAAGGTAGTGTGAAGCCCCATACTGATGATCAAAAGTATCATCAAAGAAGGAGGCATAGGAGGGGTGGCCACGCATGGCAGACAAACGGCATGTGTACCTGCTGAGGAGAAAGTCATGGTGGTAGGACAGTGGTAGTTCAACAGCTTCAGCATACAGACTCCCAACTGGGCTGGTGTAAAAGGCACCCGTAGCCAAACGGAAGCCATGACGGTGGATATTGTTGAGACAGCGTAAGAGGGATGGGTGTGTAGATGCATAAACAAAGTATCCATAGTCGAGTTTCGAATGGACAAGGGACCGGTACAAACGGAGGAGTGTGGTTTGACTGGCACCCCAGGAAGTACCATTGAGGACACGTAGGAGACTGAGGGACCACGTACTGTGGGATGCCAGGTAAGACACTTAGGAGGACCAACAGAGTTTCCTATTGAGCATGAGCCCCAGAAATTTCGTAGTTTCAATGAACGGATGGGCAACAGGCCCAAGATGTAGAGATGGTGGGAGAATCAATTTGCGCCGCCAGAAATTCATACGAACGGTTTTGTCAGTGGAAAAGCGAAAGCCATTGTCGATGCACGTGGAGTAAAGATGATCGAGACGTCACTGAAGACGTCGCCCAATGAGACACATCCATGGAGAGCTGCAACAGATGGCAAAATCCTCAATGACAGAGAGAGCCGGAAATGCCTGGCGGGAGACAGGCGCTCATAAGGTTAATGGCGATAGTAAAGAGGAGAAGCTGAGAACAGAACCCTAAGGCACACCATTTTCCTGGATAAATGTGTCCGACAAGGCAGAACCCACTCGCACCTTCTGATCTCAGTCTCGTAAAAATGCCCAAAGGAAACAGCGCAAGCGCCCAGGGAAGCGCCACTTGTAAAGAGTACGGGGGATACCAGTTCTCCAGCAGGTGTCGTAGGCCTTCTCCAAATCGAAAAACACGGGCAACGTCTGGGATTTCCGCAGAAAACCATACATAACATGGGTGGACGAAGTAACGAGATGGTCTTCTGCAGAACGCCGTGCTCGAAATCCACACTGTGCATTTGTTAGTAAATGGCGAGACTCAAGCCACCACACCAGCCGGGCGTGACTCATGTGTTCCATCACGTTGCAAATGCAGCTGGTGAGAGAGATGGGGGCAGTAGCTAGAAGGAAAGTTTTTGTCCTTACTGGGCTTAGGTATGGGTATGACGGTGGCTTCACGCCAGCGTCCAGGAAATTTGCCCTCTGCCCAGATGTGGCTGTACATGTTAAGTAGAAAGTGCTTGCCCACAAGAGAAAGCACATGTGGATTGCATCTGGCTCTGGGGCGGAGGATTGGGATGAACTGAGAGCATGATCTAGCTCCCTCATACTAAAGGCGGCACTGTAGCACTCACGATTTGGAGAAGAGAAGGGTATCGCCAGAGCCTCCTCTGCTTGTTTCCGATGGAGGAAGGCAGGTTGATAGTGGGAAGAGCTCGAAATTTCCGCAAAATGGCGACCCCAGGTATTGGAGATAGTAATAGAGTCCATGATGAGATCGTCAGTGACCGTGAGGCCAGAAATGGGGAATGGATCTTTATTCCAGACAGGTGTCGGAGGTTGGACCACATGACAGAGGAACGTGTGGAACTGTTGAAAGCACTAGTGAATCCAGCTAGCTCTTTGTTATCCCAAAGAACGCGACGACACTTTGCATGCATCTGTTTATAATGAATGTAGTTGGCCAGAACGCGGAGAGCACGTCGCCATGCGCGAATTGCGTCACGGCATGCTTCAGTCCACCAAGGGACTGGGACACGATGTGGTAAAAAAGTGTGAGGAATGGAATGGTCTGTAGCAGTAAGGATAATGTTGGTGAGATAGTCCACCTGGTAATCACAACCGGGGAAATGTTTTTCTTCAAAGGTTGCCAGGGAGGAGTGAAGTTGCCAGTCAGGCTTAGTAATCTGCCATTTGGGTATGCATGTGGATGGGGTACGAGTCAGCAGACAGAGAGCACATAGGAAATGGTAGCTCGAGTAGGTGTCAGAAAGAATGGACTGCTCAAGAAAATGGGCAGGCTGGGCAGTGCTGAAGGATAGGTCCAAATGGGAATAGGTGTGCAAGGAGTCAGAAAGGAAAGTGGGTGCTCCAGTGTTGAGGCAGAATAGGTTAAGCTAGTTAAGAAGGTCAGCCAAGAGGCACCTCTGACAGGTCCTGGGAGAATCCCTTTTGGGGTGCAGTAAAGTCTAAGTAGCAAAAATGGGGGAGGTAGCTGCCTAATTAGCTGAAGGAAGTCTGCCTGGTGACAGTGAATGATGGGGGAACATGAGTGGTACGGAGGGAAAAGGCCAGGCAGGGAAGGAAAAGGGAAACTGCAACACCTTGAAGGCAGGTAGTCAGGGAGATGTGTTAACTATGAAGGTCATCCCATATGAGCAGCATGACACCCCCAACAGAGGGAATACTGACCTCAGGGGGAAGCTCAAAACGAATTGGTAATTTTTTTTTCCTGAAGGTAGAGTACATGGGGATGCTGTGGTGTTAAAAGCAGCTATAAATCCTCTTTGTGAGACCGAAGGCCATGGACGTTACATTGGTGGACTGTCATGAGGAGGAAGAAATGTAGGGGAGTCAACTCTGCAGTCGCTACTACAGGGCACAGAAGCAGGAGGATCCTGCTCCGTGGCATCCATAGAAGCATCGGCTTGTTCGTGCAGTTGGTCTGTGGAGTCCAACACTGAAGAAGGTTTGGTGGTGCAAACTGGAGAGACACAGGCTGGCTGGACTAACAGACCACATGGCGACACCGTTGAGGAGGATCTTTGAGTTGGCGAAGAAGCCTGTTCGCCTTTAGTGGACTTCTTCGAGCCAGTTAGATGAAGACTCAGATGTTGGGCTGCGAGGATGGAGGAAGTCTTCACAGGAGTACTCCTCCAGTCCTTTCCCGCCTGCTGGTTGTGTAGTAGGTGGCTTCGCCACTTTTGTCTTTTGTTGCACAGTGGGAAGAAGGGATGGTGATGTTACATTGACACTGGGTGGTTTCACAACCTCAGAGTCGAATTTGAAGTCGCATGTCTGTGTGGCCATGTCCTTCATGGAGCGAGGGGTAACAAGAACAGACGAGAGAACGCAGGGTTTGCGACTAGCCAGTAACTTGCGAGCAACTGGGTAAGGCACATTTTCCTTTACCCGAATCTCTTGAACAGGTTGCTCATCTAGATACATGGGACAATCCTGAGAGGAGACAGCATGACCGCCAGTTTTTAGCATGGACAGGGACTGCAACTGCTGTGTTCGGATGCAGGCTGAGTTGGCATCCCTTTGCTCCCAGCTTCAGGCAGTGTTGGCTTCGGTCACACAGCTTGAGGCTGTTGCCAATGGGCATCACTGTGGGGGTCCAGATGGGGGTTTGTTGGCGACGGCCAGCTCATCCCACGCATCCCCTGATTGGACTACGACTGTGGTTGCCCGGGATACTGCCCACATTAATGCTGACCCCTCACCTGTGGTAGAGTGGGAGGTCATCTCGAGGTGTGGCAGGGGGCGAAAGACATTCCGGAGGGCTGAACGGAAGGCCTCTCCAGTTTGTCTGACGTACTGGTTTCAGGCTCTGTCTCAGGCTGATACTGATCTTCGGCTGGACATGGCTGCTTGTCCTGTTCCAGAGGTTGCCTCTCAGTCTGCAAGATCTGGGCGGTCGTAGAGGGTGGGCTTACTGGTAGTTGGGAGCTCCAATGTCAGGCATGTAACGGGGGCCCTTAGGGATATGGCAGCAAGAGAGGGGAAGAAAACCAATGTGCACTCCGTGTGCATACCGGGGGGAGTCATTCCAGATGTGGAAAGGGTCCTTCCAGATGCCATGAAGGGTACAGGGTGAACCCATCTGCAGGTGGTCGCTCATGTTGGCACCAATGATGTGTGTCGCTATGGATCGGAGGAAATCCTCTCTGGCTTCCGGCGGCTATCTGATTTGGTGAAGACTGCCAGTCTCCCTAGCGGGATGAAATCAGAGCTGACCATCTGCAGCATCGTCGACAGGACTGACTGCGGACCTTTGGAACAGAGCCGAGTGGAGGGTCTGAATCAGAGGTTGAGACGGTTCTGCGAACGTGTGGGCTGCAGATTCCTCAACTTGCACCATAGGGTGGTGGGGTTTTGGGTTCCGCTGGATAGGTCAGGGGTCCACTACATGCAGCAAGCAGCTACACGGGTAGCAGGGGTTGTGTGGCGTGGACTGGGCGGTTTTTTAGGTTAGATGGCCTCGGGCAAGTACAGAAAGGGCAACAGCGTCAAAGGGTGTGGGGAAAAGTCAGGACATGCGGGGACCAAGCAGTAATCGGTATTTTAATTGTAAACTGTCGAAAGTGCATTGGTAAAGTACCAGAACTTCAAGCGCTGATAGAAAGCACCGAAGCTGAAATTGTTATAGGTACAGAAAGCTGGCTGAAGCCAGAGATAAATTCTGCCGAAATTTTTACAAAGGCCCAGACAGTGTTTAGAAAGGATAGATTGCATGCAACCGGTGGTGGTGTGTTTGTTGCTGTTAGTATTAGTTTAACCTGTAGTGAAGTAGAAGTGGATAGTTCTTGTGAATTATTATGGGTGGAGGTTACACTCAACAACCGAGCTAGGTTAATAATTGGCTCCTTTTACCGACCTCCTGACTCAGCAGCATTAGTGGCTGAACAACTGAGAGAAAATTTGGAATACATTTCACATAAATTTCCTCAGCATGTTATAGTCTTAGGTGGAGATTTCAATTTACCAGATATAGACTGGGACACTCAGATGTTTAGGACGGGTGGTAGGGACAGAGCATTGAGTGACATTATACTGAGTGCACTATCCGAAAATTACCTGGAGAAATTAAACAGAAAACCGACTCGTGGAGATAACATCTTAGATCTACTGATAACAAACAGACCCGAACTTTTCGACTCTGCAAGTGCAGAACAGGGAATCAGTGATCATAAGGCCGTTGCAGCATCCCTGAATATGGAAGTTAATAGGAATATAAAAAAAGGGAGGAAGGTTTATCTGTTTAGCAAGAGTAATAGAAGGCAGATTTCAGACTACCTAACAGATCAAAACGAAAATTTTTGTTCCGACACTGACAATGTTGAGTGTTTATGGAAAAAGTTCAAGGCAATCGTAAAATGCGTTTTAGACAGGTACGTGCCGAATAAATCTGTGAGGGACGGGAAAAACCCCCCATGGTTCAACAACAAAGTTAGGAAACTACTGCGAAAGCAAAGAGAGCTTCACTCCAAGTTTAAACGCAGCCAAAACCTCTCAGACAAACAGACGCTAAACGATGTCAAAGTTAGCGTAAGGAGGGCTATGCGTGAAGCGTTCAGTGAATTTGAAAGTAAAATTCTATGTACCGACTTGACAGAAAATCCTAGGAAGTTCTGGTCTTACGTTAAATCAGTAAGTGGCTCGAAACAGCATATCCACGCACTCTGGGATGATGATGGCATTGAAACACAGGATGACAAGTGTAAAGCTGAAATACTAAATACCTTTTTCCAAAGCTGTTTCACAGAGGAAGACCGCACTGCAGTTCCTTCTCTAAATCCTCGCACAAACGAAAAAATGGCTGACATCGAAATAAGAGTCCAAGGAACAGAAAAGCAACTGGAATCACTCAACAGGGGAAAGTCCACTGGACCTGACGGGATACCAATTCGATTCTACACAGAGTATGCGAAAGAACTTGCCCCCCTTTTAACAGCCTTGTACCGCAAGTCTCCTAGAGGAACGGAAGGTTCCAAATGATTGGAAAAGAGCACAGGTAGTCCCAGTCTTCAAGAAGGGTCGTCGAGCAGATGCGCAAAACTATAGATCTATATCTCCGACGTCGATCTGTTGTAGAATTTTAGAACATGTTTTTTGCTCGCGTATCATGTCGTTTTTGGACACCCAGAATCTACTCTGTAGGAATCAACATGGATTCCGGAAACAGCGATCGTGTGAGACCCAACTCGCTTTATTTGTTCATGAGACCCAGAAAATATTAGATACAGGCTCCCTGGTAGATGCCATTTTCCTTGACTTCCGGAAGGCGTTCGATACAGTTCCGCACTGTCCCCTGATAAACAAAGTAAGAGCCTACGGAATATCAGACCAGCTGTGTGGCTGGATTGAAGAGTTTTTAACAAACAGAACACAGCATGTTGTTATCAATGGAGAGACGTCTACAGACGCTAAAGTAACCTCTGGCGTGCCACAGGGGAGTGTTATGGGACCATTGCTTTTCATAATATATATAAATGGCCTAGTAGATAGTGTCGGAAGTGCCATGCGGCTTTTCGCGGATGATGCTGTAGTATACAGAGAAGTTGCAGGATTAGAAAATTGTAGCGAAAGGCAGGAAGATCTGCAGCGGATAGGCACTTGGTGCAGGGAGTGGCAACTGACCCATAACATAGACAAATGTAATGCATTGCGAATACATAGAAAGAAGGATCCTTCATTTTTTGATTATATGATAGCGGAACAAACACTGGTAGCAGTTACTTCTGTAAAATATCTGGGAGTATGCGTACGGGATGATTTGAAGTGGAATGATCATATAAAATTAATTGTTGGTAAGGCGGGTACCAGGTTGAGATTCATTGGGACAGTCCTTAGAAAATGTAGTCCATCAACAAAGGAGGTGGCTTACAAAACACTCGTTTGACCTATACTTGAGTACTGCTCATCAATGTGGGATCTGTACCAGATAGAGTTGATGGAGGAGATAGAGAAGATCTAAAGAAGAGCGGCGCGTTTCGTCACAGGGTTATTTGGTAACCGTGATAGCGTTACCGAGATGTTTAGCAAACTCAAGTGACAGACTCTGCAAGAGAGGCGCTCTGCATCATGGTGTAGCTTGCTCGCCAGGTTTCGAGAGGGTGTGTTTCTGGATGAGGTATCGAATATATTGCTTCCCCCTACTTATAACTCCCAAGAAGATCATTAATGTAATATTAGAGAGATTCGAGCGCGCACGGAGGCTTTCAGACAGTCGTTCTTCCCGCGAACCATACGCGACTGGAACAGAAAAGGGAGGTAATGACAGTGGCACATAAAGTGCCCTCCGCCACACACCGTTGGGTGTCTTGCTGAGTATGAATGTAGATGTAAATGTAGATTGCAGTTGATATAGCAGGCAGAAGGCGGCGAACATTCACCCTCATGTGCGTCCCTGCCGCAGGTGACACATTTGGCTGGATGTCGACAAGATGTGCGAGCATGGCTGAAACGATGACACTGGTAGCAGCTCATCATTTCCAGAATGTATGGCTGGACTGTGATAATTTTATGGCCTGCTTTGATCTTGGAGGGCAGCACCTCCCTATCAAAGGTGAGAAGAAGTGTGCGGGTGATGACATCATCACCGACTGTCACGCTGGAAATTGGGGAATGAATCTTGGTCCAGAGAGTTGTTGGAGGTTGGCCCACACAACAGAGGAAGGTGTGGAACTGTTAAAAGAACTAGTGAATGAAATCCAGCTAGGTCTTTTGCTATCCCGAAGAACGAGACGACACCTTGCACGCATCTGTTTATAATGAATGGGGTTTGACAGTGTAGGGTGGTGGTTAAAAATGCGGAGAGCACGTCTACATGCGCGAACTGCGTTGCGGCATGCCTCATTCCACCAAGGGACTAAGAGATGACGTGGTAGAGAGGAAGTGCAGGGGATGGAACATTATGCAGCAGTAAGGATAAAGTTTATGAGATATTCGACCTGGTCAGCACAAATGGGGAAATATTGTTCTTTGAAGGTCGCCAAGGAGGAGTAAACCTGCCAGTCAGCCTTAGGAAGCTGTCATTTAAGCATGTACGAGGATTAGGTATGAGTCAGCAAATGGATAGCACATGGGAAATGGTCGCTCAAGTAGATGTCAGAAAGAATGGACACTCAAGATGATGGACAAGGTGGGCAGTGCTGAAGGATAGGTTCAAATAGAAATAGGTGTGCGACTAGTTGGAAAGGAAAGTGGGTGCTCCAGTGTTAAGGCAGAAGAGGTTAAGTTGGTTAAGAAGGTGAGCCTCGAGGGCACCTCACTGACAGATCCTGGGAGAACCCCAATGGGGATGATGTGGATTAAAGTCACCAAGTAGCAAAAATGGGGGAGGTAGCTGCCAAATAAGTTGAAGGAAGTCGACCCTGGTGACAGCAGATGATGGAGGGACATAAATGGTACAGTGATGACATAAATATTTAAAAGTGTGACAAGAAGTAATTGCTTCTACAGTGGACAGATGTTTAAAGAGATCAGTTGTTTCGCAATAATGTAACAGTAAAAGAGAATGTGAGGGGCTACTATTCAACATCAGCATGAGTTTACCATGTTACTCATTAAAGCTTTTGACGTTTCTTTAAGTGAGAAATGCACTGTGGGGAGACATGAAACACTGATTAGTTTTGTGTTACCTTCAATAAAGATTTTACATCAGGTGAAATGTACTTTTTACTACTAAATATACACTACTGCAAACAAGTTTTAATCAGTACTGGATCTTTGTGAAATGAGGATTATAGTTTTGAGGTAGAAGAATGTTTTACTTAACCAGTTCATTAGCAAAGTTGAAGTGAAATAGATAATTGGAGTCGTTAAATAACAAAGTGTCTTTCTAGTACCTACTATTAATAGAATGTTTTATTTGGTCTAGTTTCTTATGGGAAACACATACACCAAATAGTTATATTCTCACTGGTTATCAAAAGTCATGCCATTGCCATTTTCCTATCAAAATTTACTGCCAGAATTCATTCTTGTCCACAATAGGCAATAAATTAATTAAATACATAAAGAGAGAAGAGATAAGTGAATTAATTTATATAACAGTCAAGAACCAAGTTTGCGACAGTTAGAGAACCTCTAAATCATGTGTTTGGAGTTAACATTAAAGACAAATTCATACACTGAGTAACCTACAGAGATCATGTACTCGACACACCAGCCTAACATCTAAAAACTACAGTTATTTGGAATTACCCAAGACTCTCATAGTATGCACTTGTGGGAAGTGATAAACTATAAAACAATATTATCTGAAAATTATTTTAGCCTTTTGGAAACCTGAATAACTTACACTACAACACTTTCTAGTATTCAGACCAACACATACATAGAGTGCAGCATAGGTTACTGTTTAGCAACACCTTTGCAGGTTAGATGATATTTACTCATTTTATATAAAGTAGTACACAACAAAAGTAAGTCCTGGTATTTGTAATTTGTAGTGGAAAGTATCATATCTTATGTGGATTGATCAGGTGAAACAAGCCACACAACTAGTGGTACATTTGATACAACATGTAGAGAAGCTGGTGTTACTCTGTTATAGAATGGCAGAACAGCGATTAACTGGAAAGTTGTGGGTTAGACCTTATGTTGCTATAACGAACGAACATGCTGACAGCCCACTGTGCCCCACATGATATGCTTAGTATCCATACAGGGAGGGTATGGTCACCGGCTGCCTCAACCAGTTACAGGACCCTAGCCGGAAATAATGAGGCTATCTCAAGTTCTAGCTACCGTTAAACCTGTGTGTCGTTCTAGACCACCAAAACCCCTTGCCAGTAATTGCCAATAAATCGTTATCAGTGTCTGTTTCCATCACTATTCACCCAGTACTATGATGATACAAGAGGAGACTCATAAGAAGAGACTGACAAGTACTGGAAACTATGTTATGAGCGAAACTATCCTAGGAGGAAAGCATGGATATATTACAGACTCCTGTAATTATAATACTGTATTTAGAACTAAAAACTGAAGTGCACTTTGCTCAAGCTGTGTCAGAAGGAGCAGACACCCTGCAGGCCCAGCTTATTCATACAGAAACGCACATGATCACCTGAAGAAATTTTCAACTCAATCACCTGGTCAGTGAAACAGCCATGGTAACTAAAAAAATTTATGGTTACGAATTTTGCTATATGCCATTTTAGGAAATGTATTATGCCTCTAAGTACTACACTTTCCTCGAATCTCCAATTATTTACAAAATAATTCAGACGTGAAATCCTGAACACCAAAGATAAGTCCATCGCCAGAAGATGCTGCTACATGTCGAGACAATAGATCCAGCACAAAATAAGAGTGTAGGTTATCACAGGTAGGTCAGGAAAAAGTAAATGTACAGAATTATAAAAAAGTTTGAGAAATGGAATTGTGAACGGGAAACCACTTACCAAAGAGGTGAATTATACACTACTTTCATATCACAAATGATTTCGCTTCATTACGAAATAATGGTACTTCAGAGGTACTAAAGACACACAATGTGTCAAATGTATTTTCCCAGCAAGGATTTGCGAAAGGTAACATTTAATTACGCCCAGTTATACAGGTTGCTAAGAGACAAACTATTCTGAAAAAGCAGTACCTCCTTCAGTGTCATATGGATGAATAAGAATTGATTATGGTTCTGCAAAGAAGGGTACGTACAATGACTATCGTAACTCCACAGTGACGTGCTAAGTGCTCATGCCACTGTTCCAGTTACTCTGAAAGCATGTAACTCATATGTTCACTTCTGTTTCACTTTAAATATTTTTATGAGCCCCACGTTCTTGTGATTTGTGTTGTTTTCTGCATTTTGTTTACTGTATTTCATGTGTGATAGGTCATGACAGTCACTCTCCCCCGAGGGCACCCGAAACTAGTAAGCTAGTTTGTTGTACTGATACGTGGTTCATTCCATTCCATTAAGCATCAGCTCAGTATTTCATTAGAAATATTCTTATCAGTCAGTGTGCATCATTTCTTATACAATAATGTTTTTATTTCTTTCTTTTATCGGTAACCCAGTGATTATAACTTGGTATGTGTACTACTGTGGCACATATTCTATCCGTCAAGTTTTGGTATCATGAACAAGACTGCATGTACTCTGGCTGAGCAACGTAGCAACATTTCTTAATTGTGGTTACGCTTCTACTGCGTCTACAGCTATTAAAATGTGTAGGTGTAATTAAAGCGAGTTGTTTCCACAAGACCTGGCAGTAATTACCTGTATTACAAAGGGTTAATGTCCGGATTGACACGATTTTTATATTACGCCAGAGCTATGGGTTAATATACAAGTGGATCCATGGATGAACCTTTTTGCTCTTAGACCATCATAAGGTGCTGGCGCAAGATAATGAGAATTATGCTAGCCTCTTTTAACCTAGCTACCTGCTAACAAATGCATATAGAGTCATTTTTCCTCATCTACAGTAAACTAGGAGGAACAGGGACAACTTGTCCATTAGATGGTTTCCTACAATACTGCTAAGCCACTCCACACAGTCATCCCATACTTCTGGAGAAATCCTGTAGTCACGTCTCATTGAAGTTACTTTTTTAACCCTTCTGTGTTATTTCTTGCCCTACTACCACATCACTGAATCTATGCTATTATTCTTCTGTTAAAGAGAGACCGATAAGCGCTTCATCTTGGCCCACACTAAGTTTCCCCATGATTTATTCATATCATCATGGCTGGAATAACTTGAGAATGGGAATATCGTTACTCCACTCTTTCATTTCGCTAATTAAATGGACGGCCTGTTACTTGCAAATTCAGCACTCCATAAGTGAACTATCTGAAACCTTGATCATTCATTCTTTTAAAGTATTCATGTGTTACATTTCAACTGCAACATCTACAAAGATGATTCCAGGAAGTTTCGAACTGTTTCAAGTGTGCAATCTAATCTGAAAGATAACTGTATTTCTTCACACCCACTTATACTTAACATGAGGATGTAAGATCATTAAACAATGACATAGTGTGAGAAATATGATGAGCCTTGGTTGATAATATAGCCCTCATGTTTATTCCATATCATTAACCATTGAACAGTTTGTGGACGAAAGGAACAAATGGAAATCGCTAGATAGGCAGTTAGTGTCTTTCAATATGTGTCACACTTAAATACGACCATTATGGGGCATGCTGATTGGCCTTCTGGTCCCTCCAGGGGCATGCACCTAGCATTGTGTGTTTAGCGGTCGCCAGAGACACTGACCTCGTAATAGCACTTACTTCTGATCAGTCTTGATAGTATGGTCCGTTATACCATCTTTCATCTTGCTGTCATACAAAAACATACATGCCTTACTTGCACACTGAGAACTACAGTGCCTCATTTAGGGTTGTAGTGGCTCCACTCACACACATCACAAACACCTATGGAACAGAACATTCGCTCTTCAACACTTTACAGCGTGTTCCATGAGTGGATGGATATATATATATATATATATATATATATATATATATATATATATATAATTCCACCACAACCATGTTATTTTTGACTCATAGTGTTTCATCTACCATTGACATGGCCTTAAACACTATGTGTACACAGGCAACAATGTTCCATATTGTATTGTTTTCACTGTGAACAGTGATCTGCCTGTAGGTATCTGTCTGTTTAACATATTTTTATAATAATACAGAAGCCTCCATCTGACGATTATGAACACTTGTCCTACACTACTCACCACCCATCATTTGTTGTGCAAAAGGGAACCTCGGACATTATCTACATCCTGCATTGCATCGAATGTGGCCTTCAACAGGACAGAATCATATTTATCAAACAGTTCCTGGCTCATGTACCTGTCACTGCACCAATTTCAGCTTCATTCACTCCTTCAAGAAAAATATGAATAATCAAGTCTTCTTCCAATGTGGTCACCACTACTGTTATCAGATGCGCTTGTACTCTAATTAAACACTCACCAACCCATAATTCTGTGCACTTGTCCCTCCAGTGATGAGTTTTACCTGTCACTTAGGCACTGCTATTTTCATGGTGTCAATGAAAACTCATCTGATGGCGACTATTGTCTTCATGGAAAGATTTAACATGCTTCATGCAATCTGTCTGATTGCTTTGTGCTTCCCCATCTGTCACTAACTGAAAGAGCAGAATATCTGAATAGACAGACACTACTGATGTAGGTTAATTCTGATTTTCATTTCCACTGATATGTTCCACATTTTGTGCTCACATGTAGTACACCATAGATCAAGCCGTTCCATCTCGTCAGCTCCGTTGTGAGCTGCGGAGCGCTCCCTGCCCCTGGGAGCTGTGTCACTCAAATGGGCCGGCACGCCGGCACGTGGCACGGCTGGCTGAGGCAGGCGGCAAGGCGAGCGTTTTGATGTGCCAGTTGCGTCTTACAACATCGACAACCTCATACTCTTAGCTGCTAAGACGTGGTGACATGCTACACCGGGAAATACAATGTTCAGGAAATAAATAAAAAACAACTATTTTATAAGAAATTGCATACTAAATGTATTGGGCCTCTGTAGCTTTACATTTTCTTTTCATTACAAGATCGGAAATATCAGGCGTCAAATTGTTCACAGCGTTAATGCGGAGGATGGCCTTCATTGCTCCATCCTGAAGAAAGGATCATTCCTTACTTTTTACTCTTTTCATTGCCGATAAAAGCTGCTCGCAACAACACGTAGATCCAAATATGCATATGATCTGAGTGGCATTGTTGTGAAGCTTGGGGAATGTTTTTTGCTGTAATGAACGACACCATCGTGAAAAATCCAACGTGTTGTAGTACCTCTCTTTCAACACAGTTGAACCGGCCGGAGTGGCCGAGCGGTTCTAGGCGCTTCAGTCTGGAACCGCGCGACCGCTACGGTCGCAGGTTCGAACCCCGCCTCGGGCATGGATGTGTGTGATGTCCTTAGGTTAGTTAGGTTTAAGTAGTTCTAAGTTCGAGGGGACTGATGACCTCAGATGTTAAGTCCCATAGTGCTCAGAGCCATTTCAACCATTTGAACCAACACAGTTGAATTTTGCAAATCAATAATCTCTTATCGGAGTGACGATGAAAAGTCATCGGGGGAAACTGAAAAAGGAGTGCTGAACACCTTAAGTTCCATTTCCAAACTAGTGAGGTCTCGGAATCGTGTTTAAAACGACGTGATGAGCTGCTTTAACTTTGCTTGGTAATCGCCGAAAGTAGCACCTTCAGGTAATTTTAAAGAAGCAAGACGACAGAAGAACGTTAAATGTCCATTACTCATCTGCCTCTCAAATAAACATAACTTTTCCATGAACGCTTTGATCTGGTCGTGCATGTCAACGATTAGCTGCCCTTTGCCCTGCAATGACAGATTTAAATTATTCAGATGCATAGTTATGTCAGCTAGGAACGCCAGGACCGATTTCCATTTTATATCTTTCAGACAACGCATTTCTTCCCCTTTCATTTCGAGAAAAAGGGATATTTCCTCACGAATGGCCAAAAAAAAAAAAAAAAAAAAAAAAAAAAAAAAAAAAAAAAAAAAAAAATCAAGAACTTTTCCCCCGACTCAGCCAACGAACTGTACTGTGGTAAGGTATATCCCCATATGCCGCTTCCATATCTTTCAGGAATCCTTTGAATTAGCGATGATTCATACCGTGACGCCGCACAAAATCCGCAAACTTCACGACATCTTTCATTACGCCACCTAGCTCTACTGTTTCAACACACAGTGCCTTTTGGTGAATAAAACAATGAAGATTCAAAATGTCTTTCCCGAATTCGTCTCTGAGCTTACTTTTCAAACGAGAAGCAAAACCTTGCTCACGCCCGATCATTTGTAGTGCACCGTCTGTCGCCACAGAATGGAGCTTATCCCACGGCAAATTCATATTGTCCACTGATTCACAAACAGCTTCAAAAAGGTCACGTCCTGTTGCGGTGTAATCGAGTGGTACTACATCCAAGAGTTCTTCAGTTACTTGCAGCTCCATGTCGACACGACGCACAAGGGCTGCAAGCTGAGCACAGTCCGATATGTCGGTGCTTCCGTCAAGTGCTAGCCAAAATGCAACAAAGCTCTTCGCCTTTTTCCTGTGCTGCCATGTCCAGGATTCGACGAGACATTGTTTCCAAGGGAGCTGAAGGTAATTGAAGGGGTTTGCCGGTCGAAACAAACAAACATTCTGCAACTGCTACCATGCACGATTTTACGAGTGGTCCCATCGAAAACGGCTTGCCACTCGTCGCAATGATTTGAGCGACCCTGTAGCTTGCTCGAATTGCAGATCCAGTAGTGTTTTCTCCGCTCTCGTTCACCTGAAAATTATAAACGCATTACAGAACACGAACTATGTTGCATGTTTTGATACCCTCCGTATTACGAAACCGTTTTTAAACTTACGTCTCCTGGTATGTCGTTCTTAAGCCTGGCTACCAGTTCTCTGCTTTCAACGCCTTCTACCTGATCGTAGTGCGCTGCGAGAAGACGTGTGTAATGTCGTTGTATATTGTACCTCTTCGCAGAATTAAATACTTTATGACATACAAGACACTGCAGACGACCATCTCTCTCAATGAATATAAAGGTATCCTCCAATAGAGATACAGGGCTCCCGCGGCTAGTCATAGCTGTCATTGAACACGGACAAATTGCGTCAGTTGCGGCTGCATGCGGCCAGGGGGCAGTGAGTTCGCTTTCCCCCTCCACGCGGGCTCCGAGCAGCCGCAGTGAGCGCTCCGGCTCCCTGGAGCTCGGTTGGAACAGCCTGCCATAGATAGTTACATAGTTGGACATATTCCAACGTCTTATATACCTATAAAATTAAGACACTACACTGCTGTGCAAAACTTTGAATGCTTTGCCTATTTTAAGGCATTTATTTACCTCACATCTCTATGAGCATTTCTGCTTGGTTTCACATTGCTTAAGCTTTGACCTACATTTATAGCGGCAGAATAAGTATCTATGGCTTTACAACACAAATCCTTTATGTCAGCAACTCACCCACTTTTATTCCTACCACTTGTAGGCGTCATAACACCTTGACATACTGACGAGATTACAAAAAACGTTGGATTTATCAAGCAACAAGCTCCTGCCTTCCTTTTGCTTCCTTTTATGATAAAGTGTAAGTTGCAGTAATTGTAGTGCATGACGTCACATCCTTTCCTGTTCGTGTATTTCTATTTTTCACTTGATATTGTCATGTTCTAGAAACTGTTATTTTTGTATAATTTAATTAGTGCTAACATGGACCAGTTAGGCCAATGGCCTTGTCACAGTGGTAATCCCTGTTCCCGTCAGATTGCCGAGGTTGTGTTGTTGGGCTCAGCTAACTAATGGATTGGTGACCATTCAGTCTATCGAGCACTTTTGGCAAGTGGGATGCACTCAGTCCTTGTGAGGCAAACTGAGGAGCTACTTGATTCAGAAGTGACAGGTCCAGTCTCAAACTGACATATGGCTGAGAGAATGGCGTTCTGACTGCATGCCCCACCATCTTCGCACTCTGTGACGCCTGCAGGCTGTGGATGACATGGCGGTCAGTCAGTATTGTCGGGCCTCCATGGCCTGTTTGGGCAGAATTTAGTTTTTTATGGATCAGTTAGGTCCCTAAGTAGTTACAAGACTACTGTCCTTTTCAGAAGATGACTATTGTGAACACCTGTTTCCAGTTCATCATGTAACAGGCTACCCTCTGTGGTGCACAACATGCCAGTTTCCTTCGGAGGTTATGAGCTTGGGCAGTTGATCACGAGTCTTGTTAGCTCACCTCTTATCCTTATTGCACCTTCCTATATATATTAATACATTACATACATTTAACCAATATCCTCAACTTTAATTTCGTTAAAGACAACTGAAGTTGGTTCTGCCATTTTCCTGACAGCTGAGCTCTCTACTTTTTCCCATAGTACAATGACTACACCCACTACTGGGTGAGCCTACTGGCTCCTATTGTAATATTCTTGTCCTAAACCTAACATCTCCACATTCATACTAGTTTACATCATGGACACTTCCAAAATGAGGTTTCATTTGCATTAGATTTTCCGAAAAGCGAGGGTAGAAACTCACATTGGGTTTCCTCATAAAGTGTAGAATTAGCACAACCACAGTAAATCGTTCACAGCAGCTGACTGTCGAGCTAATTTTCCCGTGTTTGGTCATTAGTTCTATTCTTTCTAAAAGTATGGCAAATGACTATCACTACAAGCTTCACCAGTTTCACCATCAGCTATGAATTTAGTACTCTCAATACTCAGCCCTACTCATTATAAATCCTCACCATTTTTTCAAAAAAGTAATAAACTTATACAAATGTTCAAAATAACTATCATCTGGCAATATGCTACAACTACTGCTGAGCAATCGAACGTTGGTATCCTGTTGCAATTGCCTCTATGTGAGTGCTGACTCTTGCAACCTCCAAGCATAAATGATGAGGCAGTGTGTCTTACTTCCTCTGTATTTTTACGATGACTTAGTTCTCCTTCACTGCATTACAGACACTGTTCATTTCCTGTGAACATCCAGTTGCAGTACCACTCTGTTGGGCTATGTGAGTTTCGTTTTATGTGGGTGCAGCTGTGTTGAAGACAAATTTGATAGCTCTTATCAAGTTGATGCTGATAGCTGGGATAAAGTTCTCCACCAGGCTACATTCTTTGTTACTCAGAATCATGAAATCCTAGTATGCCAGCATGTGCAGGTCATACACATTGAAGACAACCTTCTGGCTGCCAATTTAAAATTCTGTAGTATAGCCCCCGAGATAGTACTGCAATATAATGAACTTAAAAACTCGATGCAGATTAACTTAACAGCTGTACACAGGGAATTGTGAAAACTGACAGCTACTATTATAGATCTTGTATAGTACCCACGCAACACAGTTACTTGTGGACACCTTGCATGCAATCGTTCCTGTAGGATTACAACATAATTTCAGCCCTAACTACTGCCATCTAAAACCTTCTCGCCAACTTTAACTAATAATTCACTTCATATATCAGTACACATGCAAATGGTCTACTCCATGTAGGAATCAACGTTGCTCTGTTATTACACTGCTGCTAATAAATTGTTATGATCTGTAGACGTGTTGAATGTGCAGATATCCCTGACTGTAACTTGTATCAATTGCAAGTATGAGTATTACCGCCTTCTCTTTCCCTGTTGCCTGGGCAGCTGCTTAAGAATGTTATGTTTGGGCGGGAAAAAAAACACACCGGACATCCTGTTTGTTAGCAAGGATCTTCAAACAGGCCCTGTCATGTAGCTCGAGTTTCAACTGTGCAATCACACTAATTATTACATGCATCCTACTTTATTACTCTGCACTTGTTGCAACTTGTGAAATTGCATTCTTTTTACAATAACTAAAGCATTCCCTGCACTCACACTGTTTTTGCAGTGCACAAACTCTCATTGATGCTCATTGAAAACAGATTACTGTATTTGGTACCACAGCCAACTGTAGCAGAAGCTCTCTGCTATGATTGTGCATTTACTCCTTAAACAAATCAAGTTTCTGTAATGGTGGACTTTTATTCAACAGTTCTTATTAAGGTGCGATTTCGAACATGGCAACAGTGACAGACTGCGGGTGCAGAAGACAGATGGCAATGCTGTCGCCTGCAGTTGGCGCGTTGCAGAACGCAGTGACAGAGAAGCTATGCAGTTGCCAGGAACTACTACGCATTGCGAGAGGTCTGTTAACAGCACCGCTGTTATTGGAAAAGGAAGACGATGACATTTCATTGTTGCACTCCAGGAGAAGACGAAAGCTGGTAATGCCTTTATATAAAAGTAGAACTGCAGAAGGTGGTTACACAGCACCGATAAAAAGACATTTGTTAGGTGATGAAAATATCTTCTGGAGCTACTGTCGTTTAAATAAAAGACAGTTTAATTTCATGCTGTTTTATTAAAGATGACATAAAACCACAGTGCCTAAGAAATGCAATACGTGCACAAGAAAAATTATATTTGACGCTGAGGTAAGTCTGCAAAATGTTATACATTATTAGATTGTGCTACAATTCCAAGACTTCATGAGAGAGTTGTGGAGGTTGAAGGGCTGCTGTTATCACTTGGCTGGTGTGTGTTGCACTGTGCATCAATTATTTCATGATAAGAAACGATCGTACTTTTTTTTTTTTGGCTTCTGCCTTATAAACTGGAGGTAAACTCCTTACAACTGTGCTGACGTGATGGAAAAATCATCATCTTTGTGTCCATAAACATTTTTAGTAAATTTTGCCTAATTTCGTCCCTTTCTTTCCACATATTTAATACTGTATCACCATTACTACGAACTTTACTACATTTTCTTTTCTGTGCTGGCACATAACATTCATCATTTGTTACCACAGATGTTTCACCACTATTTTCTATTGTATGTGTTTCTGCCTTATCTTCTTCCTGTGATGCCGAAAGGTCCAGTTGATGAGTTTGACCTCCACTGTTTTCTCGGCTTTCTTGTATTGTTGTCTGTGAAGATGTCAATGTAATATTTGTTCCTCCAGATCTGTGTTGTGGAATACTGTCAAGGAATGATAGCTGTTCATGTCTCTGTTTTTTAATTTTTTGAGGCAGCAGAGCCCGTTCCTAATTAGCTTTTCTTATTGAACCTATGATAACCATCCCTTAAAAATTTCCTCTTCTTCTTGCAGTCATCACCTGTAAATGTAAATTATATTAGCTGTATGTTTTCGTTTGTTTCAGATTCTTGGCCACAGGCGACAGTTACTGGTCTCTATCATTTGCCTATCATATATTACCATCTCAAGAGTTGTTAAAAATGTTTTGAAGGTATTAAGAATAAGGCTGCTGCCCATGTTGATGCCACCTTCTACTGAATCAGATTTCAGACGTATTGGAGAGGAATTTTGGCTTTAATGGAATATACCTAACTGTGTAGGCGCTATAGATGGAAA
Organism: Schistocerca piceifrons; assembly: GCF_021461385.2. NCBI lineage: Eukaryota > Metazoa > Arthropoda > Insecta > Orthoptera > Acrididae > Schistocerca > Schistocerca piceifrons. The sequence continues at coordinate 148,309,808 of NC_060148.1, forward strand.
ACATGGTCGCATAAGGACACCAGAGATAAGTGGATCTCTGTTTTTTAATTACAAAGATTTTTTCAATTGTTCTGTTGGCTATTGTGGACGCAAATAGTAAATTCATTAGCACTGATGTCGGCACTTACGGAAAAAGATTCTGATAATGGTATATTTCAGAAATCAGCTACGGGCAAGAAAATAGCCACAAAGGAGTTTAATATACCTCCACCAAAATGTCTGCCAGGCACAACTGTGATACTACCAAATTTCCTGGTAGGAGACTAAGTGTTTGCTCTCAGTGATTGTATGATGAAACCGTATTCCAGAAGAGTTGCTACATCACATTGAGACAGCAAGATCTATAATTATAGATTATGCCGTGCTCATTGGGCTATTAAGCCAAGTATTTAAGGTATTTTGTAGTCCTATTGCTGTTGCACCTGACGTGGCTGATGACCTCATTGTGTCAGCATGTTGTTTACACAATTTGCTACAAGATGGTTATCTTGAAGAAAATGGTATTCCATTTTATTGCTATAGTGTTAACGAAGCAACCAGCCAAAACAACAAGCATAGCTTTTCTTGTTTTGGAGGATTTATAAACAGCAGTGGCTTTCAAATCAGAGACAAACTTAAAGATGTTTTCTCCAATGAATATGTTTCTGTGGTGTGGCAAAAGGCAGCAGTTAACAATGGTTTGTGAATAACAATGGATTGTAAATAATGATTTATGCAAGATGAAACATATATATTGTTGCCTTTTTAATATATTCATATAACTGTTAATGCACATATGGATTTATTTGTTAGTAAATAATTGGTAGAATATACGTTCTTGTTTTATTTAAATCTTGTGCTACAGCTTCTCAGGCGTTACCTTTCACTAAAAGATTTCTGTATTCTTCATGTTCTGCGTCACAAATTACAGAATATTTTGCCACACTGTTAATTAACTTTTCTTCATTGGAGTCTGAGAAACTCATTTTCACTGGATTGGGTATGTTCGGCCAGTAAAAGCAGTCTCCGGTTGCTATGAGGCTCGGCAGCAGTGGCACTACTGGTTCCTGACCGGATGTGTGGTGTGCCACCAAAGCAGGTACAAGGTGGCAGACGACACTGCCGCCGTGTTCTGCACGCTTCACATTGCAAACAATGGCAACCAATGGTGCTGCCTGCAGCCGGTCGGTGCAGTCTGCGGCTGTGTTTGGAATCGCACCTTTATGATGTAGAACATGCACAACTAGGTTATCTGGTCATTTAACTTGCACACATAACAGCTTTTAACCTTTTCTGCTATATTTGTGCTGGCACCAATTGACAGTTTTCCTACACTACCAAATAAATCAAAGACTGATCTTCTGCAAACCACTGATGAATTACTACCTTGGGAACATGGTTAAGTTACCCTTGAGCATGCCACCACACATCACCAAGTGGAATATGTTGGAATGCCTGCATAGAATGGTTGTCCCCAGTGTCATCTCTCTTCCAATAACTGTAGTTGTCAGAATGGTTATATGATCATATGTAATCGAGGATATTGAGAACTATTCATATCACCAAAACCGGCTATGCTTGAACAGCAGATGTTGCGTAAATATCATACTTAAGGGCATTTTGGAACTGTTTCCATTGTATAATTTTGTCCTTTTGCATATTTTGTAATGTTAGAGAGCATTATATTCTACTTGGTTAAGGACCAAACCAATGACTTAGGATTAAACAGTATTAGTCTCACTGTGGAGCTTATGAATAAAAATATAATAAAACAGTACTAGTATTACCGTCATCTTAATGATATCAGTTTATTATGAATACATAATCAGTTTATAATTATCTTTCATTAACTTTGACACTTTAAATTTCTTACCACAAACTACAGAGATTATAGGGAAAGTAATGAACATTAGCAATAGTACTGAGCTAAACCTCCTTTTGTATTGAAATACATCACCCTCAGCTGATGCACCCCTTTGATGGAGTGTTACAATCTCTTATGATCTGCAAGGCTAGACCTACACAACTGGTAACCATCTTCGGTTGCCCCAATGCTGTCATTCCCAACTACAATATTCCATCATTCCACTAGGCATCACCATTTCACCAGTCCAGCCACTGCCATGTTGATGCATCCCTCATTCTGTTCCTGTTGGCTAAGTACACGGGGAGCAAACCTGTTGTCTCTGCACCACCACACCACTCCATCAGTCCACCATTTTAGCTGGCCACATATTTTTCTACAATAGCCAAAATCAGCCAAGTAAAACTCTAAATTATTGTGCTATTATGTGTAACATCAAAATTCTTTCTAGCTTTATATCCCTGTCCACTTCTTTTATTACATTCAGAAATTTTTCTGTTACTCCCATTCGATCATAGCACCCCTTGGCAAATGCCGGCTGTGCAAAGGCACATTTTCCATCATTCAACAAATACATTTTTTGAGATCAGTAACCTGCCGCTACAGAGCAGGAGTGAAGTGTGCATGGTGGATTGACACATTGGGAAAAAGATTTATTTTAATCATAATTCTAATTTTTCAAACTTTAGCTCTTTATATGGATGAACTACATTTCACTGCAGAGCCTTGGCCAGACGGGCTGGTTCTGTACCAGTTACCATTCTATATTGTCAGTAGTCCATGCCTTGTTCACGTGCATACTATTTTTACAGTGAGAATGTTGAAGGGGTGACACTTCAGAGAAGCAACGCTGGTTAGGAAAAGCTTCTAGAATAAACGCCAGCAATCAATCAGAGAGCTGTGACTGGTCACATGGAGCCATAGAACAGATGTACCTTTCATTCTTCTCTCGGGCAGTATGACAGTCAGTCTGTTAGTGGGTTCCCGGGCACCACTTGCATCCCTTAGAGGTAGATTTAGGAAATAAACACATCAGCTGCTTTGTACCACACACCATCATTCTCTTTTGAACACTATGCTCCATTTTCTGCACTTCTGGATCCAGTTCTTGCACAATCTGTTGATCAGTCATGATTAGCTTAGGTTATGATTTCATTACGTGCATTTACACTCATTTATTTATGGGTGTCTATTGTGTTTCTATAGATTTAATTCTTTGAGTGGTTTTCCACACAACCACGGAGTATGACATTCATTTCCTGTTTACATGTTATGTACCAGAGAAACACTATTAGCCATCTTTAGCTGACACATGTGGATATTTTGTACATATTGTGATACCTTGTTTAATGTTTTACTATAGATTATATGGTTTTTCCTGGACATTCATAATATACAACATAGTTGCAAAATTTAGTAGTATAAATTCATATGCAATTAAAGATGGGACCTGTCCTGAAGCCTGGTTGTGATTTACTTTCATTGGAAAATAAAATTTAATGCAAATGTACATGGAGGTTACTAACCACCAATAATCTACACAGCAGTGGTGGACATCCTATCAAGAGAAACAGGGATGAAAATGTGATCACACTGCTACAAAGTCTCATACCTAAAGTGAAGCAAAACTGAACAATGCCAAAAGTTAACAACAACTACCTCGAGTTATTAAAAGTATGATGAGACATATTAAACCACTTTAATCAATAATAAATAGGTAGGAAATAAAAAATAAAAATAATTGTTTTGAAATTAAAAACAAGGCATAAGTACAGAACTCCAAAAATAATTTGTTTATTTGCAGAAATTAAGAAAAATATCAATTGCAAAAATATTTTTAACACAAGAAACAATCAAAAAGAATGCTCATTTGATGTATTTATTTATTACAATAAAATTACTCATTTATATTAAATTTATGCAATTAGTAATCACATTTTAAGCTCTCCCAAGTGTTGTTTTTGCATATGTGTTACCGTGAATGACCGAAATTGGATAATGTCAACTTACACCAGAGAATGTCAACAGATACCAAATACATCAGTGAAAGATCGAATATTTCATTACATTGTTGTACATTCGGACCCTCTCCAACGTGTGTCGACAATCACAGATATGCTCTAGTGGAGGTCCAAAACAGAAGAGTAAAAGAACAAGTGACCCGACTCTCTCCCGCCAAATCCTTTGTTCTGCTCAGAGTCAATCAGCTTTGCCAGTCTTATGCAAGCTTTGATTAATGCGAGCAACATTTTCTTAATTTTTTTCCAGTACCCTAATTTATACTAAATGGATACTGCAATAAATTGTGATCTTTTTCATGAAAAGTTAAATGCATTAATTATGGGTGAACAAAAAGACAATTGTTTTTATATTTCTCAAGAAAAGTATTCTAAAATACTTTCTGAAGTGGTTACTGCTAAAATTAAATGCAACACACCTTTGGATTACAGACAATTAAAATGTTTTGATGTGTTAAAAATCAATGATGAAGAGAAGTTAATTGTACCTTTAAAACCAGAGGAAACAAACATACAGTATTACGTTACCAATGAAGAATTGTACAGTATACTATATGAAACTCACATCAGAATAGGCCATGGAGGACGAACAATTATGCTTAAAGAGTTGCATGTTAAATACAAAAATATTACATATGAAGTTGTAATGTTGTATTTAAATTTATGCAAACAATGTCAAATGAAACACAGTGGCATATATACTATGTCCTCCTGCTCAAATTGGCGATAATGTACGGATACAAGTCCCTGATGTTGACCGTGGTCGTACAGATAGCCGAAATGTGTTAGCAGTTGTTGTTGGAATAGTAGACTTCGATTTCTATAAACTGGCAAATAAAAATGGTACACTCAAGCAGCTTTACACACGTAATCAGTTCGTAATTTGTAAAGAAAAGTTACTTTCCGTAGATGAGATTTCTTTTCAAGAACTGTTGCTGAGAGAAGTGGGGGACAAGGCTATACACGCTGGCATGGCAAAAGGAAGTGTTCCACAAATAAATGCAGTTGTAAAAGCAAGGGACTCATGCAATTCAAAGTGTCATAATGGTTTAAGTTTTTGCAATAAATAAGATTTGAATCACATAAATAAGTAATTTTTTATAACTATTATTTTCTTTTCTCATGTAGAATGTACTGCGTATTTTAAATTCTTGGTCATTCCTTCCAGAAAGAGAGGCAAAAATGTTATGTCACCCTTGTGATACTTTATAGTGGCTGAATTACGGAAAAGAAAATATAAATCTTCAACGTGTTCAACATTCACCATTAGTGCATGGTAATGTCAACATTTACTGGTGTAAGTCAGAAATAAGGGTCTTTAGCAAATACTTCGGACATACACTAAGTAACTATGTGAGTGCTGACATTCACCGGTGAAAGTCGACATTCTCCAGATTTTGGTGTTTCACTGTAACATTAAATGTTTGCTTACCAATTTAATTTTGTGCATGCTTACACAGTATTTAACAGTGAACATGTAATTAAGAGCTTTGGTGCATGATGTTTACCTACATTATTTCTGAATCTGTTCAGAGCTTTGTGAAACACAAAAAGAATTTCACAAAAAAATAGTTATTGTGCTTTGGTGTAAAGGGCAACCAAGCATTATGAATTTGATAGACTACACATATTACTGACTCACTTATATGAAGATGCACTGATGGGCAAAGACATTATGCACAGTGTCCACCAGGAGACTTAATGCCATATGTTGCAGGCACATGAGATAGCAAGGAGAGTATAAGAATATAAGCAGAGCACAAATCAATGAGGAAGTATTCTACCAATGACATGGGTTGCAAAAATGTAAATCCAATGACATATGTGACTTTAACAAAGGGCAATTTGTTCTGGTCTGGCAACAGGGAACAAGCATCTCAAAAGTGGTGAAGCTTGTTGTATGTATGTGACTGTTGTGAACATCTCTAGAAAGTGGCTGAAGGGTGCAAAATCCACAACGCAATGAAATGGTGCAGAACATCTACACCTCATTATGAAATGTGGAGATCAGAGTTTTGCGTGCTATGTGACTTATCTAATGACAGAAAACAATGCTGGTGCAGGCACACATGATTTGGAACAGAACCATTTAGTGCACATTGTTGAACATGAGGTACCACACCAAATGACCACTGCATGTCCCCATAATGATCCATCATAATTTCTAATCGCAACTGCACTGAGCAAGAGGTCAGTGAGACTGGAATGTAGGTCAATGTAAATGTCACCTGGAAGGATTAGTGAGATTTTCTGTTATAACAGGTCAGCAGTTGCGCCCCGATATGCCATACTCTAGATGAATGGTAGAAGATGGAGGGACCATTATCCTATGGGGGCATTCACCTGGGCTCCCTTGGGACACATGGTAGTTATCAAATGTGTCATGACAGCTGCACACTACTTGACCATTATTGCCACTGCCTAACTTCCTTCATGCTTGATGTGCTCTTCCATGGTGAAAGCATCTTCCAGCAGGATAACTGTCCATGTAGCATGACCAAAGTTACTCCACACTGTTCTGGGGAGCATGGTAATTACCACCAATGTCTGAGGCACACAATTTACCTGATGTAAACCAGATAGAATACACCTAGAATGCTATCAAGCAGAAGGTCTGTATCCTGTATCCACAAAGAACAGACAGAAATGTACAGGAACTGGCTGATTGACGTGTTGGTTGGTTGATTTGTGGGAGGAGAGCAAACAGCAAGGCCATCAGTCTTATCAGATTAGGGAAGGATGGGGAAAGAAGTTCGTCATGGCACTTCAAAGGAACCATCCTGGCATTTGAATAAAGCGATTTAGGGTAATCATGAACACCAAAATGAGGATGGCCAGATGCAGGTTTGAACAGTTGTCCTCCTGAAAGTGAGTCCACTGTGGTAACCACTGAGCCATCTCACGCTGTACAGTAATTGAGTCAACTATGTAATGCCATATGGTGCAACATACTTTCAAAACCTATCAACAAATTGTCAAGTATACATCATGTAAAATTGTTGATGTATAGTGCTCCAAAGGTGGATCAACATATTCTTTAGCAGATGATCATAATATTATGACAACATGGGCCATATTATGACGTCTTTTTTTTTTTTTTTTTTTTTTTTTTTTTTTTTTTTTTTTTTTTTTTTTTTAAAATGGGGTTCCACAGTTTGGTACTTATCTTCTGATTAGTGGCTATAGAGTCAAATTCAATGATGTGCAACAGTAAGGTCTTTGAAGGTCAATGAAGGTCAAAAAGGTGGCATAAAGTTCATTTACAGAAAGTGTTCAAAGTGTATCAATGCAGTGTTGCATTCTTCTTATCATGGATTGAGTGGTATTCCTTATCACATGGGTACTTATCGAAGCAAGTGCTCTGAAAATTATCTCTTGTATATCATGCAAATAGTAAATATTCGCTGAATACAGCATATACATCTAACGTGCTCTACCGTATCTTCCTTCTTCGTCAGCGTTGTCGTTGTTGCCGTGAGGCACCGTTATACCAAGTGGAAAGGCGCGTTGATCTTAGAGCATGAGATATGGTAACCTTAAGTCATTGACAACACACAACGGTCACGGTAGCGCCTGATTCCGGAATAACTGCTGTAGTTAGGATCTACGAACTACCCTGTCTTGACCGGGTCCCCAAAACTTCTATAAAGACTTCATACAACGATAAGAAATGTTACAGTTCATGGAATAATAACAAATACGACCAAACTGTGTTGTTTCTTCTGTTTTATTTAATGTAACTTTGTTCACAGTTTTATTTCGCATTCATCACTCATTCACACTCTGATATGGAGTATATGTGAGTGCGTGAACCCTAACTCCCAAGTTCCATCGAAACCCTTTGATGAACAGTTTCAGTTGCTTGACACCAACAGTCAATGATAATGATACAGTTTTTCTCCTTTTCATAAATTGGAGCCCGCTCTCCATGATATAATTAAAAAATTAGTGGTCTCAATACCGGGTCCCTCGTGAGATGCGTATAGATTTATCTCGGAATTGACAGCCCTGTAGGTGTACTCAATTTCATGACCACACTTCGTTATCCATGATTTCGTGTAGCTAAATGTCCTTTTGTTACTCTAATTGTATACCATAGTTCATTAAAACTTACCCCTATATTTTTTCACTACCCACAATTAGCACTTCTTTACTTGTTTATTTCTAAGAGTAAAAAAAAAATGACGCCGTATCATCGGCTTCATCGATATAAAGCAAAAAACCTCAATATGCCAATTTTACCTCTTCTTATAGGATCGGCTACTTTACTCATTAATTTACTTCATATTATTTCCAATAACACTAAACAGGTATCGCTGTTATATTTTAATTGTATTCAGAAGCATGTTATTATTATGATGACCGACCACATCATAACAAATCGTGCAGCGTGCATTTTTAACGATAGCTTTACACTCGCCCAGCCTTTATTCATGCAATATTATATATAAATATACAGACAGGACCAAAAGATCGATCTCTCTACCGCAACCAATAGAGGCAAATACGGTATTCAAGTTCTGTTACATCTATCTTCACTCATATTCTTACAGAGCATTGACATGTAAACACCATTCGACAGTTTCACAATACAACATTAATACGAATGCTAAGACTAGTATCATCAAATCATGCAAATGTGAATGCTGTATTGTTTCGAAGAACAAGTCGATATGCTTCTCAGTTATGTAGAACGGCAATGAAATTCAGTGAGAGCTAGAGAATTTTATGCTAAAAGATATCCTCAACATACTCTCTCTACATGGCATACATTTAAATATGTGTATGATAAATTGAGAACAACTGGATGTTTAATTTATCGGAAACATATCCAGGAAAGGAAAGACACTAATAAGGAAACAGAATTTGGTACTCTAGCAACTGTGGTTCGAGATGCTTGTGTTAGTTCTCGTCAAATTGCAAGAGAATCTGGCATGAGCCAGAGTAGTGTTGTTCATATTCTGAATCACCATAAATATCATCCTTACTGTATCAGTCTCCACCAAGATTGAACTAGGACAGATTGTATGCATCACATTGAATCTGCCAATGGGCTCAACTTCAGATTCAGAGATGAAACCTGTATTAATTTGATTTTATTTACTGACGAGGCTATATTCATGAACTACGGAAATGTTAATTTGCATAACATGCATTACTGAGCAACTGAAAATACATGTTAGCTGCAGCAAGTTGCACACCAAAAACCGTGGTTGGTGAATGGATGGTGTGGAATTCTGGAGGACAGAATTATAGTTCCCTATCTCACCAAAAGAAATCTTAATAGTAGGAAGTATACCACATTCCTGCAAGAAACATTAGTTCAGTTACTGGAAAAAGTACCTCTAGAAACGAGGAGCAGAATGTGGTATCAGCATGATGGGTGTCCAGAACATTTTTTGCTGATGGCTAGAAATGAATTGCAGAGACAATTCCAAATCATTGGTCTGGACATGGTGGAGATGTGTCGTAGCTGGCTCATTCACCAAACTTGACGGCTCTGGATTTTTTTCTTGTGGGGATTCATAAGAGACACTTTATAAAGACATTCCAACATGACCTGAAGATAAGCGCCAGAGAATTGTCAGAAGAGCACATGCTTATATAAGTGCTGATGTAATAAGGAATACCACTCAATCCATGATAAGAAGATTGCATCACTGCACTGATACCAATGGCCATCACTTCTAACACCTCCTGTGAACGGATGTTCATGCCAACTTTCTGACCTTCAAAGATCTTACTGTTGCACATCACTGGATTCATCTCAATAGCCTCTAACAGAAAATAAGTATCAAACTACAGCACCCCACTAAAAAAAAAACATAGTTGACATTCATATTTCTGAAGGGACCCCATCTAGGGACAAAAACCCTATGTCATATTATGGCCTCTGCTGTCCCATGCAACATTTGTCCCACAAAATTTTCAGCTACCATCATACTTTCATGGTTATTCTAGGTGGCAATAGTTAGAATCACTCTGTATTTATGCTGTTGCTGTGCCTATAATGCAGAGCTGACTGTAGCACATGACTATCTTCCGTATAATAACCAGCAAATCATCACACTTTCTTGGCCCTGTACCGAATACAGCATGATATTTATGATTAGTGACATATGTAAGGGATTTGACACAATTCGCAACCTCCATGTGCAGTTAAATAGGAAAAATAGCTGCATTAATGAAAAACACATTTGATTCACTTTTTTTGTAGGAGTCAGCTCAAACTGCATACAAGGATTTATATATTGTAACATTATTTATGACCAATGTGTGGTACACATTATTACCCAGTTTTTCACAATTCTGGATATTTTAATGTTATTTCAAAGGTATCACAAATTTATTGTCTCCCTGCAATGTCCATATTTTGTGGGAATTGAGGGCACCTATGGTAGACACCTGTTTGCTTCAAGTAACACTTATTTGTGCCCTCTTTCTTATATGAAGTAATGCAAGTGCCTTGAGAATACCCAACACAGCAAAATATTTGCTACAGCAATCATATTTGTGAGGTCAGTTTCCAGTGTAACAACACATCACTTGAGATAAGCCAGCTGTGTAAGAGATTTGCCTCAAATACTACAATTTTGTGGAGTTTTCCCAGAGTGTACCAATGCATAACACTTGAGACTACCCAACTCGGTGTTAAGTTTTGTCACAGACTTCACACTTGTGAGTTTACGTTCCAGTGTGTGTTAATGCATGTAACTTGAGATCACCTGATCCATCAAAAGATTTGCCACAAATATCACATTTGTGAGGTGTTTTTCCGATGTGTGTGAATACGTGTTGCTTAAGATTACCTGACCTAGCAAAAGATTTGCCACAAATATCACACTTGTGGGGTGTCTTTCCGGTGTGTATGAATACGTGTTGCTTGAGATTACCTGACCTAGCAAAAGATTTGCCACAAATATCACATTTGTGAGGTCTTTTTCCATTGTGTGTGGATGCATGTTTCTGGAGATCACCTGACCTAACAAAAGACTTGCCACAATCATCACATTTGTGAGGTCTTTTTCCGGTGTGTATGAATATGTGTTTCTTGAGGTCACCTGACATAGCAAAAGATTTGCCACAAGTTTCACATCTGTGAGGTCTTTTTCCATTGTGTACGAATGCATGCTTCTTGAGATTACCGGACAGAGCAAAAGACTTGCCACAAATATCACATTTGTGAGGTCTTTCTCCGGTGTGTATGAATGTATGTTTCTTGAGATCACCCGACATAAAAAAAGATTTGCCACAAACATCACATTTGTGACATCTTTTTCCGATGTGTATGAATAAATGTTTCTTGAGATCAGCTGACATAGCAAAAGATTTGCCACAAGTATCACATTTGTGAGGTTTCTTTCCAGTGTGGATTAATGCGTGTTTCTTGAGAGTATCCAACACAACAAAAGATTTGCCACAAATACCACATTTGTGAGGTTTCTCTCCAGTGTGAAGTAATGCGTGTGTCTTCAGATTACGTGACCTAGAAAAAGATTTGCCACAAATATCACATTTGTGGGTTCTGTTTGTACTAAGCACAGCTGCTTGGGCACTGACATCAATAGCTGTAGATGGTGTTCCATATTCACTTGTTTTCTCTGCATCGTTTGTGATGTGTGTGTTACATATGTAATTAGACGAGTTGTTTGAAGCTTTCCAAGTTTCCTTATATGAAGACTGTTCATTTTGTTCTGTGACAGAAACTTCTGGCTCACTGTCCGAGGAGGTACTGCTTTGGGGCTCATCACTACAGCCATATTTCTCATGATTGCCGGCAGTTAAGATTATATAATTGTCACTCATTCTCCAATGTTTTTTCAAGCTGACATTGCTGTGAAATACCTCACCACACCACTTACAAACATACAAAGGTGGCTGTGTGCCATCAATGTGCATAAATACGTGCATTATCAGCCTGTATTTTGAAGTAAAGCTCTGTAGGCAGTAATTACAACTATACACACCAAATTCCTTTACCCTCATACCACAATCATATCTGGTGACAAATGAGCTATCCTCATTTACAGTTAATTCTTCTGTATGAGTATCAAACTCATGTGTTGACTTCTCTCTGCCTACCTCCGATTCATCCTTGACCAGTCCATGGTGATAAGTTTCTTCACATGAAATGCTGCAGCTCCCACTAGCACTTTCAATCAGTCTGAAAATTGAGGAGAAGAATGTTAAATACTCATAAATACGAGACATAGAAACCTTATTTCACTTTCCAGAAATTAACGACTGTAGGCCACAAGTCATACAAGTGTGCATAAGAAATGAAATATTCAGTAAATGTTAGTGATTTAAAATTACATGCCACGAGAAGCAAAGAACTGAAGAGGTAAAAGTTTAAAACGAATCTAACCAAGAGGAAATTCAATAATGATTAAACATATTCACTGCTGTTTTGATTTGGAATTTCTAGATAAGAATCACAATCATTCACTTTCAAGTGCTTCAGTCTTTTTAAAACATGATGCTACAAGTTAATATTCTACACCATTTTATTAAATATACCAAAAAAGTATCAGTTATGTTCTTAATTTAAAAATGTCAAGTTCAAGGTATTTCAGATTCAATTAAGATATATAATGAGTATACATAATAGGATATAATTTTTTTGGTGGTGTTCTTCCATCATAATAGCTTTGTAAGTGCCTTTTGTTTTGTACACACTTTCATCTTTGGAAAAAAATTGGCATGACCATCAAAGATTTATTTCACCACGTAAATCAGAATTTTTTGCTGTTTGATTCCTAGTGAGTCAAGAACTTGTGCAAGCTCCAATATTTTTATTGGGAATCTAGTATGATTGTCAATTGGGTAGATAATGATTGTTCATACACAAGAATCAATGTCGGACAAAAACAGCAAAATAACCAATTTGCATACTGAGGAATGAGTGTGAATGGCACATTTACACATGGCTTCAACCTAACACTGCTTTTGGCACTGCAACTTATGTGAAACATTGCACAAATAGAAACACTGTCTGAAAGGACATTTTTAGATAGTCCATAACACCACTGACTGAATCGGATAAGTGTATCAATAGCCACAGTGACACCCATCAGAAACAATGCAAGCTGGGATACTGTACTGTGTGCCAAGGATGTCAGCTGGTGCATGAGCTACCCCTATAGTATCTGAGTCCTATCAATCCAGCTGCAGTCACATACTTTTCCCCAGAATGGAAAGGTGATGCCTTCCAGGTACCCAGTATGTCCATCACATTGGGCCTGAAAGATTGCAAACACAGGACGGCCTGGATGCTTCAACATTTTCCTTCTATTCTGATTGTAACTTCTGATTCTCTTTGAACTGTGTTGTATATAGTTTTGTTTGGCATAGTATCTAGGCAGTTTCGAGTGTTTTGATAACTATACATGGAATACAATTTTGAAACAACTAGTAGAATGGTGTTGTCAGTTTCCAGAAGTTAAGAGCTGATTAACTAAATATTCTCTCAACTTTTTTTTAACTCAACTAGTTACAACATGTGTTTTCATTCGCATGGAAGTGAAGTAATTGAATATTAATAATGAAGAAGGAAATCCAAAAAATATGCAAGTAACGTTCCAAATAAATACTTCCCTATGTTTCTCAAAATACTAGAAGAAAAACTTTTTATTATTATTTTTATGCTATGCCAGTATTTCATAAACAACCAAGAACAAGAAACAGAATTTTTGGAAAACTTCAAGGACAAATCAATTTTGGTGTTATTTACCAATGTTTTTAGAGGTCTCTATGTAGGTATCATATAATTACTTGGTCCTGGTATCTGTCATACACTTAATCTTTACTCCACAGTTCAGCAGTTATCTCGGCAGGTAGATCCACAAACTATTCACACAGTGTTGACGGAAGTGCACAAGCATTTTATCAACACACACAGTACAGCCTGGATAGTAACACTGCTGACAGTTTTAAATACAGTAGTCAAAATGTTCGACACTATGGTAGTTGGCTCAACTTTATTGCTTTCCTTCTTCTCTCTATTCTTAAATCAAAGATTTGTAATCATGATCATAAGCCGTTCCTTATAGCACTGTGAAAAATATTGCATCACGTTCCAGCTACTACTAGAGCATTATCAGCGTGTTTGATGGCAGATTTGGAGACTGCTGTGAATAAAAGCTAGCCTATAAAAGCTTTCATCTCAGAAACATCAATATGATGCATGAAAGGTAAGTTTTTGTAAATTTTTATATTATTAAAATTTTATTTGATGACTATTGAATCTCATCTACAATATTGAGTGAAAAGTATACCCAATTACTTGTTCAGTGTTTGGATTCCTACTCAACACAATACCAATAAGTCACATCCCAGCATTCTGCTACGCAATTTTATATTGTCTTGTAGCAACGTTGGTTATTGGTTGTGCATCTCTCCATTTGAAAAATTTACCCACACTATAAAAGCATGAATCATGGTGATATGACTACTTTCTCCATTCCTCTGGTGTCACCATTATCATCATCATAATCCACTTTGTGTTCTGAATTTGTATCACCACCAATTTCTATCAAGTAATCTTGATGAATATCAAGAACTGCATTAATCATTTACCCAAAATATATGCTGAAGTATGATTTACTTACTCTCAGAACTCACGGAGAATAATAGGTCTGTTCAGGCTGTTTTGAATGGAGATATGGACATAGCACATGCTCCACAATGTGAAATTAATTGCAAGACACTGACAGAAGTCACCATAATTGTTACACTGTAATAATACAATAACCATGAACTGTTGATAAAAACGCCAGCTGAAGAATAATCATAAATCTCGTATAGTACATCTGCAATACAGCACAGACTTGATTCTGAATTTACTGAACATCAAAATGTGCAAACAGCATCCTGCTTTAATGGCAACTGGTCATTACAAGACACACCAAGTGGCTATAATTACACTGATGTTCCAAGTGCCTAAATTTGGGCTGCATACATCGTAGGATGCTGAAACATTGTAGGATGTTAATTAATTGGTGTCTTCATGGAGAATGCTCAAAAGTAACGGTTCCATTTTGTGCCACCAGGTGAAAATATGGCAATGTCAGCAGTCAGTATGTGATGTCAATACAGAAAAAGGGGAGGAACAATCAGACAAATGATAATGGTGGTTCTAATATGTTTATTAGGATCTGATCAAAAGTTAGAATGTGGTCAAAATGGTCTCCTGACTCAGCAACATGTTGCATCTGTAACATGACATTGTCAACAGTTCCTTGCAGCATATACAGGGCGGAGAAAAATTGTGTCACGAAATTTTAACACTGGATAGCTGATGCCAGTAGGAACCAAAATTACTAATCTTGTGCAGGTTGACAACAGATCATTTTTATGCAAGTAAACTTGGCGCAACACGCTCAGATTGACTGTGGGATTGACATGTTGCCTGATGTTCTGGACAATACATGACCACAAATGCTTTGGCTGCCAGAGATAATGAGGTATCCAAGGTGGCCTGAATGCTTGGTGGTAGCATGCCAGCCTTCCATTCTGGGGGCGAATCTGCCAGGGTCTCAACATCAATTGTAGTTTCATGATAAGACATACTGGGAACAAACCCATTAATAGCTGTTAGTTCATGTACAGGAAGCCTTTTACAAATTGTGTCAGCCCTGAAAAGGGACTTTTTTGTAGCTAGGACATGGTTTACTTAAAGCAGGTGCTCAAACTGGCGATCCTCTGATGCGACAAGCTTGATAATGTCTAAAACTGTTTTGTCGAACTCTTTCAAATATTCCTGGCATTGCCTTGATGTGATTGGCGGCATGTTGAATGCAATATATCTTCGTTTCTAGGTGGTTCACATCCGGTTGGGTGAACTAGAACCTTGAAAAATCCCCAGAAGAAAAAGACAAGTGGTGTGGTGTCTGGTGATCACAGGGGCCATGTCTCATGAGCACCTCTGCCAAATACCCATCCATTGAGGAGTTCATTTAAATATCTGTGCACAGCACGACTTCTGTGTGGGTGCCCTATCATGCTGCAACCACATGCAGCGCCGTATGTCCATGGGAACATCTTCCAGCAGGCCAGGTAGAGTTTCTTGCAGTAAGTGATGGTAATTTCCTCCATTAAGTCAAGGAGGTAGATGGACTGGCCGAATCAGATGGTCACCCACAATGCCTGTCCAAATGTTCAGCAAAAATTGTTCCTGATGTCCGTGAACATATGTGATGTAGGATTTCCCCTTGCCTGGTAATGAACATTTTGCGTGTTGTAAAGGCCATCCTGATGGAAGGTGCACTCATCAGTAAAGAACGCAATGGTGGGGAAGTCAAGATCTAGTACAACACCGCAAAACCCTAGCCTGTGTTCGTAGTCTATCACAGGATTTAGGTCTAGGACAAGGTGGAAGCTAAATGGATGCTGACCATCATCCCTCAATACCTCCCGGACTAACCAGTTAGTCATCTCCATGTCGTATCAAACTGCTTGAGTACTTGTTGTAGGTGCTCGAGAACAGACTCTTCCAATGCACCATCATGTCGTGTTTGAGGCCTTCCACCAGCATCACCATGATGCTAATGAGCCTGTTTCACAAGTTACCAATGAATTGTCGTAAATGTTTGCAAGTATGAGTGGCGTCTTGGTTGATACCATTCCTCATAGAACCGTCAAGCTTCATGCTCATTACCATTGGATAGATCATAAACAAAAACCGCATCCCACTGTTCTTCAAACGAATACTGTGCTGCCATGCTTACTGATGACTAAATCGAAAGTGACGTGTGCGCTCCGAAGAGAAACTTACGTGTGAATGCCTCTGATGTGAGGCGAAGACAAACAGTAAGACCTATTCAATACATATGCATATCATGTTTGGGAGTGACGTGACAACAGTAAGACCTATTCAATACGTGTGTGTATCATGTTTGGGAGTGACGCGACGGGACGAGGGACGTTTGTATGTATGAACAGACAACCATAGCACTGCCCGTCAACCAACGACCGGCAATAGGACAATCCCACGGCCAATCAGAGAGCGTGGTGCCAACTTTCCATAGTTTAAAAATGGCGCGTTATCGACCTACACAACATTAGTAATTTTGGTTCCTACCGGCATCAGCTATCCAGGGTTAAAATTTCGCAACAAATTTTCTCCACCCTGTATATTGTAATCAGAGGGATACGTCATTGTACACTATCCTTCAGAGCAGGCGTAGTCTGGATACATCCCTGATTGATCTTTCAGATATCACAACATCCACAAGTTATCTTGGGGCTTCTTTGGGAGCATATTTTGAGTCTTGTAGAGATGCCATGTAAAATGTGCCACAAAATCACTTGAGCTGTTGACCGGAGGGGGGTGGGGGAGAGGGAGGAGGGTGAGGGAGAGGGAGAGGGAGAGGGAGAGGGAGAGGGAGAGGGAGAGGGAGAGGGAGAGGGAGAGGGAGAGGGAGAGAGAGAGAGAGAGAGAGAGAGAGAGAGAGAGAGAGAGAGAGAGAGAGATCAATCCCGTGACAGCTTTAATGATTACTGCACAAGTTGAGGCATCTGCTGCACGATCAGCCTTAGCTAAAAGCAACTACAACTGCCATGGCAATGGGACATCTTCCTCTCCCTTCTGCATCATCTAATTCACCTGTTTCTTCATAGTTCTTGATCGTATTCTTTAGCACATTTATTGATATGCGACCTCTTCACAACTCGTTTTTCTGAGAGATTTCTGCAAGGCAGTGCCCGTTATTGCTGCTGTTGTTATAAAACAACTTTACCAGTAAAGCATGGCCTTCCTTATCAGCAGCCACTGCATTTCGTATGGAAGACAGACCTTAACTCTCAGTAGAAGGAAAAAAAAACAGTTTTTCCCCTGAGATTCTCGAGCCAAAAACCCATTTTCTCATGTGAAAATAAATTTTTTTGCGGGTGAAATTGTGTTTTACATGTTAAGCGACGAAATATTTTCCAATGGAGCTGTAAAATTGATCAATCCATTGAATGGTGAACGATTTATACACCGCCATTGAACTTTGTGGCAGTTCAGGAAACGCAATGTAGTAACAAACGAAGCGTTTTTGAAAGATCTTTGACACACAGCAACATGTACACTTCATATTATCCGATTATGAATGCATAAATACGAATTCTTACAAATACACCATGATAGCTTCCGAAGCCTCGAGATTGTCACCTGCCTTCCTCAGCCAGTCATAACTGATGTGACGTGATCTCATCAGCCAATGACAGCAGATATTCAGAGCATACGAAATGTGATGGGGTCACCCAATAAGATCACTGTTAAGTAGCGCAAATACACCAATAGAAAAATTAGTCATTTAAATTAGTATACACACAGTATAACCACAAGAAAAGCTAAGCTTTCACATATAATATCGTCAGCAAATTTTCGCTGTTTTTTCTTCTGAGGCTATGTTTAGGCAGGATGCTAAGAGCACTTGCTTCAATTGCAGCAGCTGAATATTCATGACAAGCACGATTATCAATTTCACTGCAGTGCCACAGGCACTCCGTGGGTTACCTGGCAATACATGTTCTATTAAACACTTTGACTTTTCCCATAGCAAAGCCAGTTATGTGTGAAAGACAACTAATTTTTGCCAGCATTACTGCATAATCTGTATAATCCGTAATCAATGAAAGAACTAAAATAAATATGAAAGACTAACTCCAAAACGTGTTTTTTTTAGTGTGTGTTGCCTTTTTAAGTAAGATCAAACACATATGTGACAGTAAAGTTTTAAATAGTAGCATAAATGGATGATCTTCTGGGCCCAAATTTTTCTATGCAACTTGTCCTTAGCATTGATTAAAGAAATTCATTGCACATTCACATACTTAATGTAATCAATCCCACGTAAAAGGAAATTTACTTTGAAATAAGGCTTCTTGAAGCCAAAATTCACAATATTCTCCCACAAATGCAACCAGTTGTTACACCACACTTATCAAAATGAGGCCCAGAAGAAAGACACATTGCATACTCTTTGACACTGCTGCTGGTAGATGATTGTGTGTGCATTGTTTTATTGTTTTAATGGCCCATTTTCCTTGTAACTAACGTTTTATTTTGGTGTTAGTCTCTCAATTATGTTTTACTGCTGCAGTACTCTTCTGCAGTGGCGAGCAAAAGTAAATTTTTTTTGTCAGAGTCTCAGTTCTTACCAACTAAAATTACAAAAATTTTAGTGAAAACTAAAATAATGAAAAATTCCAAGAATTTAAAAATCCTGGATTTTTCTCTGATTTCTCAGTTGTCCTAGGGCGTATACACTCTTTAACCTTTTAACCAACAATCGCTTTTCAAAAGAAAACAACATGTCACCGAGTGGCAAACCACCATGCGAAGATCAAAACAGGAAATATTTCACATTCTGACTGCTTATAGCGTGGTATTTTCACCTGGTGCCAGAATGTGGAACTATTACTTTTTCTGCCTACTCCATGTGCTCACTGGTTAATGAACATATGAAGAATGTTTCAGCATCCTGCGATGTATACGGCCCACACTGAAGCACTCTGAACACTGTCAGTTTAATTATGACCACCTGATATAATACCAGGTTATTAAATACTTTTAGTTCCTCATACCTCATTTCAAATTTTCACTGGGTATGTCTTTTATACTTCTTCTAAAAACCTATTCAAAAATGAACCACAGATAAGAGAACGACTTGTATGAATATCAAGAGCTCAGATGGAAACCCAGTTCTAAGCAAAGAAGGGAAAGCAGAAAGGTGGAAGGAGTATATAGAGGGTCTATACAAGGGCGATGTACTTGAGGACAATATTATGGAAATGGAAGAGGATGTAGATGAAGATGAAATGGGAGATATGATACTGCGTGAAGAGTTTGACAGAGCACTGAAAGACCTGAGTCGAAACAAGGCCCCCGGAGTAGACAATATTCCATTGGAACTACTGACGGCCGTGGGAGAGCCAGTCCTGACAAAACTCTACCATCTGGTGAGCAAGATGTATGAAACAGGCGAAATACCCTCAGACTTCAAGAAGAATATAATAATTCCAATCCCAAAGAAAGCAGGTGTTGACAGATGTGAAAATTACCGAACTATCAGCTTAATAAGTCACAGCTGCAAAATACTAACACGAATTCTTTACAGACAAATTGAAAAACTAGTAGAAGCCAACCTTGGGGAAGATCAGTTTGGATTCCGTAGAAAGACTGGAACACGTGAGGCAATACTGACCTTACGACTTATCTTAGAAGAAAGATTAAGGAAAGGCAAACCTACGTTTCTAGCATTTGTAGACTTAGAGAAAGCTTTTGACAATGTTGACTGGAATACTCTCTTTCAAATTCTAAGGGTGGCAGGGGTAAAATACAGGGAGCAAAAGGCTATTTACAATTTGTACAGAAACCAGATGGCAGTTATAAGAGTCGAGGGACGTGAAAGGGAAGCAGTGGTTGGGAAGGGAGTAAGACATGGTTGTGGCCTCTCCCCGATGTTGTTCAATCTGTATATTGAGCAAGCAGTAAAGGAAACAAAAGAAAAATTCGGAGTAGGTATTAAAATTCATGGAGAAGAAATAAAAACTTTGAGGTTCGCCGATGACATTGTAATTCTGTCAGAGACAGCAAAGGACTTGGAAGAGCAGTTGAATGGAATGGACAGTGTCTTGAAAGGAGGATATAAGATGAACATCAACAAAAGCAAAACAAGGATAATGGAATGTAGTCGAATTAAGTCGGGTGATGCTGAGGGAATTAGATTAGGAAATGAGGCACTTAAAGTAGTAAAGGAGTTTTGCTATTTGGGAAGCAAAATAACTGATGATGGTCGAAGTAGAGAGGATATAAAATGTAGGCTGGCAATGGCAAGGAAAGCGTTTCTGAAGAAGAGAAATTTGTTAACATCCAGTATTGATTTAAGTGTCAGGAAGTCATTTCTGAAAGTATTCGTATGGAGTGTAGCCATGTACGGAAGTGAAACATGGACAATAAATTGTTTGGACAAGAAGAGAATAGAAGCTTTCGAAATGTGGTGCTACAGAAGAATGCTGAAGATTAGATGGGTAGATCACATAACTAATGAGGAAGTATTGAATAGGATTGGGGAGAAGAGAAGTTTGTGGCACAACTTGACCAGAAGAAGGGATCGGTTGGTAGGACATGTTGTGAGGCATCAAGGGATCACCAATTTAGTATTGAAGGGCAGCGTGGAGGGTAAAAATCGTAGAGGGAGACCAAGAGGTGAATACACTAAGCAGATTCAGAAGGATGTAGGTTGCAGTAGGTACTGGGAGATAAAAAAGCTTGCACAGGATAGAGCAGCATGGAGAGCTGCATCAAACCAGTCTCAGGACTGAAGACCACAACAACAACAACAACAACTGAAGTTGGCGTGACACACACACACACACACACACACACACACACACACAAAGAAAAAAAAATTCGTGGCATGATGTAAACAACAGTACTATGCACCATACAGGTTGTAAGGTGTAGATCTGTGCCTAATAAGTACATAAATGTAGACGAAACATAGGTGTTGAAGCTAAATAATAATAAAAGTAATACAGGTCACGAAAATATATTTACAGCAACTGAAATAGTTCACTCGCTTCTGAGAGGAACATCAAAGGCTACGGACATCAAGTTATGTATCAACACTCCCTGCTGTAGCAGCAGTATGCTGTTCAAGCAAACCTACTGTTTGAATACCAGTAAGTTTAAGTATGATATCGAATATGGAATTCTACTCGGAGGTAGTATCTGAAAACCACCAATTTAGTGATACCAGCGTAATACTATCCATGGATGAATGACGTTGACTATGTGATGTATCAATTGAGTTTTTGGCCTTTTTCCACAGAAGTATTTGCTCTCCCTTGACGATACAGGTGATCATATTCTATTAGTGTAGGGGACTTCCTTGGTACAGTTAAGATATTTAGCAACATAGTGTTAGTTTTGTTTTGCTTCAGGGCGCAAAAACAACTAGGATCACACTTGACCACATCAGAAATGTACAATACGAATACGAACACGAACACGAACACGAACACACACCACACACACACACACACACACACACACACAGAGGAGAGAGAGAGAGAGAGATAGAGAGATAGAGAGATTAAAAACGACTACATGTTAATCCCAAATGACCAAAGAGAAGACAGCTAATAACAGACCTGGGGAAAGGTCTATAAAATAAGCCATAGAGAAATGGAGGTCATGAACTAAAAATTATATGTCTTTCGTCATATTGCTATGAAGGATAAAAAGTAAAATGCATTCGGCAGCCCCCGCATCATTAGTTGAAATGGCTGTTAACTGAGATGGCAAACACAAACAGGAATAAAAGTGGTTTAAAAAACGGCATTCCATCAGGAAATGGCGGACCATCAAAGGTTGTGTGCAATGAGTATAAAGTGGTGGGGGAGTGCCACTTAACAAATGGAGATGGTTAAACAGACAGTGCCCAACATGCAAACTCGCTAAAAATGATCTCATAGTGAGAGAGCCGAGAAATCATCCAAGCTGCTGGAAGAGGATTAATAACTTGGAGCTTGTTCCCATGAAGGTAGGGCCAGTGGCAACACAGATTAGGAGGAAATGGAAGACCTAGCAGGTCAAGGTAGAAGGACTGCAGCTTTGGCAGCAGCATCACTGGCTGTGTTTTCTATCAGATTTATGAGACCAGGAACTATCAAACATAACAGTGGCTCCATCAATCATTAGCAAGTGACAGGTTTCCTGGACCCGTTACACTAAGAAATGGGCACTGTACAGCACGCAGATACTTTGAAGGGCACTGAAAGAGTCAGAGCAGAGGACTCATTTGGAAAGCCGGTGTTGCTGGATTTGATGTACTGCGTGGCCTGATACAGGGCGAAGAGCTGTGCTGTAAATACTGAGCAGCGTTTCGGAAGCCAATTCCGAAAAACGTTGGTGCCAATAATGAAGACACACCTGACATCACAGTCAGTCCGAGACCCATCAGTGTACACGAAGGTACTATTGTGAAATTCCATGCGAAGGTCGTGAAACTGAAGGCAGTAGAGTAGGGCTGGAGTAGTGTCCCTAGGAAGAGGATGAAGGCCAAGGTTAACATGGGCCATTGCACGTAGCCATGGGGGTGACGGGTTTACACCCAAAGGGAAAGTTGCACATAGTGTGAAGTTAAGCTACCAGAGCAAGAGCCGAAAGCGAACTCCAGGAGGTAACAGAGGGGAGGGATGTGCCCCATACTGGCGATCAAAGGAGTTATCTAAAAAGGAGGCACAGGATAGGTGGCCATGCATGCCAGAAAAACAGCAAACATATCTATCTGCTAAGGAGAATGTCATGGCGGTAGGATAGTGGGAGTTGGCCAGCTTCTGCATAGACTCTCAACCAGGCTAGTGTAAAAGACAGCAGTGGCCAAATGGACACCACGATGGTTGATAGTATTGAGACAGCATAAGAGGCACAGACTGCATAAACGAACAATAGTCTAGTTTCAAATGGACGAGGGAACGGTAAAAACAGAGGAGGGTGGTTCGCTCTGCTCTCCACGAAGTACCACTGAGGACACACAGTACACCGAGGGCCTGTGTACAGCAGTCTGCCAGGTAAGACACATGAAAGGACCAAAAACGTTTCCTATCGAGCATGAGCCCCAGGAATTTCGTAGTTTCAATTAACGGAGGAGCAACAGGTGCAAGATGTAGAGACTGTGGAAAAAACCAATTGCACAGCCAGAAATTCACACAAACGGTTTTGTCAGTGGAAACACGAAAGTCACAGTCGATGCTCCATGAGTAAAGACAATCGAGACATCACTGAAGACGCTGGTCAATGAGGCACATCCTTGGAGAGCTGCAAGAAATGGCAAAATTGTCAACGAAAGAGGGAGCCGGAAATGCCCGGCGGGAGACAGGTGGTTATAAGGTTAATGGTGATAGTAAAGAGGAGAAGCTCAGGACAGAACCCTGAGGCATGCCGTTTTCCTGGATAAAGATGTCTGAGAAGGCAGAATCTACATGTACATTGAAAACTCGTTTTTTTAAAAATTCCTGAAAGAAATGGGGCAGGTGGCCATGGAAGCCTCATGTGTAGGGAGTATGCAGGATGACAGTCCTCCACCAGGTGTCTTAAGCTTTCTTCAAGTCGCAACACACACCCACAGCCTGGGATTTTGGTAGAAAACCATTCATGACAAGGGTGGACAAAACGACGAGAAGATCAATAGCAGAATAGCGCGGTCAAAACCCACACTCTGCAGTAGTTAGTAAATTGCGAGACTAGACCTACCGTATCAGCTGGGCATGGATCATACGTTCCATCACCTTGCAAACACAGTTGGTGAGAGAAGTGGGGCAGTAGCTAGAAGGAAGGTATTAATCCTTACCAGGCTTATGTATGCGTAGGACAGTGGCTTCAGGCCAGCATCTGGGAAATGTGCCCTTTTCCCACATGCGGTTGTATGTACAAAGCAGAAAGTGCTTGCCTGTAAGAGAACGGCGCTGCAACAGCTGAATGCAAACATCGTTTGGCCCTGGGGCAGAGGGTCAGGATGAAGTGAGAGCACGATCCAGCTCCATCATAGTAAATGCGGCATTGTTGCACTCACGATTCTGGGAAGAGAGGGATATTGCCCGAGACGCCTCCACTCCTTTCCGACTGAGGAGTGCAGGGTGATAGTGGGAGGAGCTCGAAATCTCCGCAAAATGATGGACCAAAATGTTGGAGATAGTAATAGGGTTCACAATGATATCATCTGCTAATGTCAGGCCGGAAATTCGGGAATGGCCCTTGATTCTGGAGAGCTGAAGCGGTTGGCCCACATGATGGAAGAGGGAGTGGAACAATGAAAAGAATTAGTGAATGAAATCCAGCTAACTTCTTTGCTTTCCCGAAGAATGCCACTACACTGTGCACGCAACTGTTTATATAGAATATAGTTTGCCACTGTAGGATGATGGTTAAAAAGGCGGAGAGCTCATCTCCGTGTGTGAATTGCATCGCAGCACCCCTCAGTCCACCAAGGGACTGGGACGCGCTCTGGTGAAGAGGAAGTGCAACAAATGGGACATTCTACAGTGATTAGGCAATGTTTGTAAGATACTCTACCTGGTCATCACAACTCGGGAAAAGATGTTTGTTGAAGATCAACAGGGAGGCGTAAAGCCTCCAGTCAGTGTTAGTAACCTGCCATTTGGATGTGCACACATGTGGGGTAGGAGTCAGCAATCGAGATGGCACACCAGAAATGGTAGCTCGAGTCAGAGAGCTAGGCAGTGCAGCAGGATAGGTCCAAATGGGAATAGTCTGAGAGGAATGTGGATGTTCCTGTGTTAAGGTAGAAGAGTTCAAGTTGACTGAGGAGGTCAGGCGAGAGGGCACCACTCTGACAAGTTCTAGGAGAACCCCAAATGCAATGGTACACATTGAAGTCACCAAGCACCAGGAAGGGGTGAGATAGCTGACAAATAAGCTGGAGGAAGTTGTCAGGTGACATCGAATGACAGAGGGATGTAAATGGCACAAAGAGAAAATAAATGTGAAGTGAGGAAGGAAAAGGCGAACTGCAACAGCTTGAAGATGGGTATTCAAGGAGTTGGATTGACTATGAACATCATCCTGTATGAGCAACATGACTCTCCGCAAGATGGAATGCCATCCTGAGGGGGAGGGGTGAAGATCAAGACAGACTAGGAAGAAATGCAAGAGCTCAAAGCAACTGTGAGAACGCAATTTTGTTTCCTGCGAGCGGAGAACATGTGGACACTGCAATTCTAAGAGCAGCCATAAATCCTCTTTGTTGGATAAAAGACCACAAACATCACATTAGAAGCAAGTCATGATGAGGAATTAATGAAGAGGTGTCACCTCGGCAGCTGCCGAGGCCAGCCTTTGAAGACTCGCTGCTACAGGGCAGAGGCAGGAGGATCCTGCTCCACGAGGTCTACAGAAGTGTCGGCATTCTCCTTTGGCAGAGTCTAGGGCAGATAAATGGTTGGTGGTGTGCAACAGCATTACGGAGGTCGGCCGGGTGAGGGTACCACAGGGCAACATCATTGAAGAGGATCTTTGAGTCAATGAATGAGAAGATCCTTTGCTTTTGTTTGACATCTCTGAGTCTTTCCAGTTGGCAGAGGAAGGCTCAGATGGTGGTTGGCTGGAGGGATGTAGGAATTCTTCACAGGAGTATTCCTTCTGCCCTTTCTGGCCAGCCAGTTGTGTAGCTGGTGACTTTGTCCCATGAGGTGAGAGTTCGGTAACGTGTTGCACAGCTGGATGAGGAAATGGGGCACTACCATGCTTCTCAGCAATTTCAGAACTGCAGTACTAAATTTGAAGTCGCATGTTTGCGTTGCCATGTCCTTTCTGGAGGGAGAGGTAACAAGAACAGTACTGTAAGTGCCAGATGGTAGAACACACGGTTTCTGACTAGTCAACAACTTGTGCGTGACTGGGTAAGGCATTTTTTCCTTCACCGTGATCTCCTCGACAGCCCACTCATTTAGATACACGGAACAACTGTGGGAGAAGGCAGCATGGTCGCCATCGCAGTTGATGCAGTGAGGAGGAGGAGGAGGAGCAGGAGGCAGCGTGGTCGCCATTGCAGTTGATGTAGTGAGGAGAAGGAGGCGGACAATTGCCCTCATGAGAATATCTACCACAGGTTACACATTTAGCTGGGTGTCAACAGGACTCTTGAGAGTAGTTGTAACAATGACACTGGTAGCAGTGCATCAGGTTCAGAATATATGGTCTGATTGTGATGACTTCATAACCTGCTTTGAACACTGATGGAAGAACCACTCTGTCACAAGTGAGAAATAGAGCGCGTGTGGTCACTAAGGAGGCATCTACTTTTTTCATCACTCGATGGACTGCAGTGACACCCTGATCAGAGAGGTTTTTCTGCCTAGTCCGACCATCGAGCAGTCTGGTGGAAACAACACCATATGAAGTATTCAGCATTCGATGTGCCTTGACATGAACTGAATAGCCATGGAGGAGCAAAACTGCCAGCAGTTGTGCTTGAGAATCAGATGTAGTCTCTAAAGGCAAAGTGCCATTGTGTAAACAACAGCAGGATTTCACATGCCCAGCAACTGCATAAACATCTTTCTGAATAATAAACAGATTTACTGTAGCAAAGGACTGACCGTTTTCCATAATGGAAACCAAAAGAAACCATGGTGCCTCATTTGGTTTATGTTTCATAGTCACTGATTGTGAAGACGATTGGCTCATTGCAAGAAAATGCCCCATGATTGCCAGCGTCTCCGATGGCACGCTCCTGCCAGCTGGGAGACCATTTCCGAACAGGGTGCATCCACCTTAGGTGATCGTTCACACCTCAGGTCACACCTCCCGAATACCTGACAGAGGGACCAATCGGCAATTTGGGAAGTTAGCAGATCAGATAATCACCACTCCCTGGGCCTGACCTGTACCACGGGGTACGTGCAAACCCTACATGTCGACCCGGGGCTGGGAATTACACGTTACCCAGTCAGCTGTTACATGTGAGACACATGGGCCAGCCTTAAGGAGTGCACAAGGAGGAAGAAGAAAAAGGGGAATGTGAAATGCCGAAGTGGAGAAATGATAGGAGAAGGTGACTGAAGGAAGATAAAAGGAACGAAAAACAGTGGATAATATTCTGGTATTGCCTACCAAAAATGCAGTATATATTTACAAAACAGCTCAGACATGTTCCCCAAGGGAGAGGAAAAAAGAACAAGAGGACAGACAAGCAGCATCGAAGGGAAGATGCTGCACAGGCTAGGGCCCCGTGGTAGCAAAGCATGAACCCGCCAAAGAGCAGCAAGCCCCCTGGGGGAGCACACACACAACACAGCATGCAAAGATGTACAGGAACAGAGTATTAAGAGTTTAATGAATGCCAGCTATGCAATACAGCACGAGCTAAAGTGTTGACAAAGGTGGCAATCATATCTACCTATTTTATGAGAGACTGTGCAGAAATCTACTGTAGTTAGCTCGCTAAACTCTCTGCCTATTGGAAAAACCATAGTTTAACTCCATGATGCATAGTTTATTAATGGAGGTGGAAGTATATTATGATGATTGGTTTCTTGGGCACTCAACTGTGTGGTCATCAGCACTGGTACTAACTCCCAATTTTCACACAGTCCAATTTTTTCACACTCCAATCTAGCCACTGTCACGAATGATGATGATGAAACGATGAGGACAACACAAACACCCAGTCCCCAGGCAGAGAAAGTTCCCAACCCGACCAGGAATCGAACCCGGGATCCCATGATCCTGAGGCAGCAACGCTAGCCACTGAGAAGATAGTAAGCTGTCGTGGAAAGCCCACGTTCAGGATCTTGTTCAAAGACTTAGTACTGCCATTTTCACTATTCGAATGGTATCGAAAGTGAGTGATACTTCGACACGTAAATTAGTCTACTTTGCTTATTTTCATTCACTTATGTCGTATGGTATTATGTTTTGGGGTAACTATTCCCATTGTAGAAGGATATTTTTGGCTCGGAAACGGGCAGTTCGGGCAATAAGTGGTGTGAGTTCACGAACCTCTTGTCGACGAGTCTGGGTATTTTGACATTGGCCTCTCAATATGTATATACCTTATTGTCGTTTCTTGTTACCAATATTAGTTTATTTCCAACAATAAGCAGCTTTCACTTGGTTAATACTCGGCAGAAATCAAACCTCCATTTGGATCGGACTTCCTTAACTCTTGTGCAAAAAGATGTGCAGTATACTACTGCATCCATTTTCAATAAGCTGCCACTCGAATTCAAAAGTCTTAGCAGTAATCCACGCGCTTTCAAATCGAAACTGAAGAGTTTCCTCATGGGTAACTCCTATTCTGTCGAGGAGTTCCTTGAAAAATTAAGATGATTCTCATTGTATTGCTGATAGCGTTTGCTTAAACTTATGGACTGATTTTCTTTCAGGTTCATGAACATTTATTTTTATCTGTTATTACTTTTATGTTGTAAGTTCATGTACTGATACGTTCCATGACCTTGGAGATTTGCTCCTCAATTTGGTCCTACGGAACTTGACATGTAAATAAATAAATAAGTAGACCATGAGCTGCGGACAGAAGTATATGACTGAACATTCAACAGATGTGGGCGTTCAACTATCACCTTAGTTGTTTACATATCCAGCTGTAAGTAAGAATTTACAAAAGCATCTCCACTCCAATATAAATGAACAGTTACCACCAGAACCAAAGGACGAAACAATCTCACCACAAGGGTCATGTTGTAAGCAACTGTTATTGCAGTGATGAAGATGGAAACCAGAAGAATGAGGCAAATGGATGATAACTTCTTGGTATTGCAGGTGCTTTGGTTATTGGGGCTTCATGCTGGAGGAAAGTAATCTGGTTCCTACACTGTTGACATATCCTGTGGGGGTCTGCTTCGAGCATGTATATTTTTTCAAAAATTCTGTTTCAGTCAAAATACCGGATACTGCAGGAGATTTTGCACGGAATTAAGAGAGTAACAAACCAGACAGCTGGCAAAATCAGTGACATTCCACCACCTGAAAAAGTAAAGCCAAAGTGTCAAAGTGTCAATGTCTCAGTGGAAAATCAGAATGACCTCTGCAGATATTTCTACTCTGGCTGCCATATGCAAGTCAATATATTTTATGTCAGCGAGACATTCTCAAGGATCCAAAAGCAGTTGGCCCAAGATAACACAAACCTTATTATCGCTTTCAAGCAGGACAATCTGAATTTAAAGCATATTTACCAAGCACATGCAGGAACTGAGAGGTTACTCAGTGAATTTGTTACATGTGGGGATTGCTGGAATAACTCACAGTATGGCTGCCTGGTCATTGACAAAACTAGGAAATTGTATGAGGGTCAATAGAGAGTGAACTTCAATGTGTATCAAAAAGTGACTATCAGTATACTGTAGACTATGAACAAATTTGCACGTACATCACACATTCATTCTTCAGAGGGCACAAAGCACATTCATTTATTTGACAGAATAAATTGAGACAATGAACACTAAATTAATGGAACTGGAAAGATCAAGGCACATGCTAAAAATGTTGAATGTTCGAACACAGCAATGTGAACTGTGTGTCAATGAGTAAATTGAAGTAGTCAATGCAAATGTAACATGTGTGTGGAATGTGACAGCTAAGGCACTTCACTCCCATTACCACCAGTAGTGTCAAAGTATATGTAAGTTGTAAACTGTCTCAAAAATAGCTTAGTATACAACAGCATGTTGTCAAAAATGTGTAATTTCATTGTGGTACAGAAGGCTATTTGATAGAAGCTACATTTGTTAAAGTTAGGGCAATTGCAATTACACCGGCAACTTTCAGAAATGTTTAAAGCCAGTAACCAACAGGCTTAAAAAGCTGTCTCACACTATGAATAGAAGGAGCAAAAAAAAAAAAAAAAAAAAAAAAAAAAAGAAAAGAAAAAGGAGAAGATGGAGTAAAGGCTATTACTGAATGTATTATCTATGTTGGACAGAATATATGGAGTCACAGGACAAAACCATATATGTTAAGTAAGTACTCAATAGATTTAACAGAGAAGAAAGCAGTAAGAGTCGAGGATGAGGATAAGGAATTTGAAAGAATGACTGGTCTATTACAGTTAATATTCTTGAAAATTGAGAACATGGAAAAATATATACTGAAAGTACAAAAACATACTATCAAACATTACAGTTGCGAATAAGACCCCAAAAGGATGAATGAAAGTCTCAAAGAGTGAGAAATGCAAGAATTTAATGAAACCAGCCGTAGACTGAACAATCTACCTCTAGAGTAACTATATTATGATGACCCAAATGAAATCATAGATCGATTACAACTGCTTACAGATTCAGCTCATGGAGGGAATGCAGGTCACTTGAACGAAGTATTATCCTTCATATTTGAGCTTCGAGAAAAAAGCATCAAATAGTAATTATGGAGACAGTTGTTCACGAGCTACACAGACCTGCACATTGAAGATTTCTGTGTGGACATGTGATAATATGAGGAATTTATTATTTATAACAAGCTAATCTCTTACACTTGCAAGACTCCTCACAATCAAACAATGGTTTAAGTTACATTCAAACTGTCATATATACATATTACAAATTCGCTTGGGCCTTACCTGTGAAGGTAGGCAGGGAAGGAGGTTCCAGAGATTTCTGAACAACTGTTGCAGGCTGCAGCAAATCAGTTGCCCAACAACCTTCTGACTGATCATGAAGGTGAATTTTACAATAGGCATTTCAAAGCAGAAATGCAACAATATGGGGCATAGCAATAGTGGAGAATCTAGCATGTCACATGGAACAGTTCAAGTGTCACTTGTTTTGCCCATGGGCTCTGCATCTGAGGCACCTCCTAGTGCACCTGACGCAGTGGATACATCCTCACAGCAGGGTGAGTAGCAGGTGGTAGCACATTCATGTCACTCAAGGTGGACGGGAATATGGAGACTGGTCACCTGGCCTCACCCATTTACCCTGTGAGTGGACTGGTGGCCACTTCTTCAGTAGGGTCCAGGCATATGGGAGGAGAGGTTTAATAGTTATTGGGAACTCCGGTGTTAGGTGCACTATGGAGCCCATTAGACTGATAGCATTCAGGATTGGAAAGGAAGCCAGTGCACACTCAGGATGCCTACTGGTGGCTCTCATCTGAAATGTGGAGGCGGCCTTGCCTGTGGCTATTGAGCATGCAAGATGCAGTCGTCTGCAAGCTCTCTCTCGCACCAGCAAAAATATTACCTTTCACATGGGGCTGAAGTGATCCTCAATTCGTACAGGCAGCTGGTGGAAGTGGTGAAGAGCGCTGGCTTCATGCACAGCGCAATTTGTGGCATTGTTCCCAGAGTTGATCAGGGCCTTTGGTTTGGAGCTAAGTGAAGGGTCTCAATCAAAGGCCTTGTCGAATACTAGACTGTCTTGGCTGCAGATTTCTAGACCAGTATTATCGTGTGTGGATTTGTAGCACACTACTTGATAGGTGAGGGGTGTACAACACAAAGGAAGCAGCTACTCAGAGTGCTTATGGAGTGTACGAGGGTTTTTTAGTCTGGGCAATAGTTTTGAGGTGCTTTATGAACACTCGCCAGTCAGAACATAGCAAAGGAAGTCAAATGGCATTCAGAATAAAGACACTTCAACTGTCAAAATTTTATCAGTAGACAGTCGAAATATGCGTAATAAAGTTGCCGAATTTACTGCCCGCCAGGAAAGTTCTCACATTCAAATTAATTTTGGGACTGAGAGATGGATGAAGCCTGAAGTGGAAAGCTCTGAAATATTTAGCAAGTCATGGAACATATATTGGAAAGACAAATTAGAGGCCCTAGGAGTGGGACTGTTCATTGCAGTTCACAAAAATATTGTCTCTATTGATGTCAAAGTTGATTGAGATTGTGAAGTCATCTTGTCACATGTAACAGGTGTAGGTGAAACCAAATTAATTGTTGGATGTTTTTACCAGCCACCCAATTCTGCAGTGACAGTTCAAGAGTCATTCAGAGAAAGTCTGCATTCAATAGTGCATAAATACCCAGAACATGCAATACTAGTTGGAGGGAACCTGCTGAGTATGGGCTGAGATGTCTATGGATTCATTAAGGGGGCTTCCAATATACAGTCATGTGAATTACTTTTGAAGATGTTTTCTGAAAGCTGTCTTTAGCAGTTAGCTCAGTAGCCCACATTCAGCATAAATATCTTAGACCTTGTAGCTACAAATAGACTGGACCTTATCGACAATCTGCGAATAGAAGCAGGGATGAGTGATCATATCATTATAGCAACTATGGTTACCAAACTTAAATCAGTCAAGAAGGCAAGGAGTGTTTCTGCAAGACAGAAGATAAGCAGTTACTAGCATCTCACATAGTGAATTGGCATCACTTAGTTCCAGTAAGAAGGATGTCCAGTAATTGTGGGCAAAGTTTAAGTGGACTGTATATTGTGGTCAGGAGAGTCATGTGGCTAGTAAGTTTAATAATGAAATTTGGAGGATGCTGAGGAAGCAGAGGCTGTTGCATTCTCAGTTTAAAAGGGAATGCACACACGATGACAAGCAAAGATTAGTAGAGATTCATGTGTCTGTGAAAAGATCTCTGTGTGGAGCATACTAGAACAACCAGTGTCACACCTTAGCAAGAGATCTGGCACAGAAACCAAGAAATGCCATTACGCAAAATCGCTAAGTCGGTCTAAGGCTTCCATTCAGTCCCTTGTTGAGTAGTATGGTGTGACAGTTGAAGATAGTGAAACGAAAGCCGAAGTTTTAAATTTCACATTCAAGAAATCGTTAACACAGGAGAATCTTACAAACAAACCATTATTTGACCACCAGACTGACTCATATATGTACAACACACTAATAATTATCCGTGGCATAGAGAAACAACTGAAAGGTTTGAAAGCAAATAAATCACGTGGGGTGGATGGAATCCATATTCGATTTTACAAGGAGTACAATATTGTATTGGCCCCTTATGTAGCTTGCATTTATCATGAGCCTCTTGCCCAGCATGAAGCCCCAAGTGACTAGAAAAAAGCACAGGTGACTCCAGTATACAAAAAGGGTGAAAGAACAGAGCTGCAAAATTACAGACCAATGTCCCTAACTTTTCTTTGCTGCAGATTCCTTGAACAGCTTATGTCCATGAATCAGCATGGTTTTAGAAAGCATTGCTGAAAACTCAGCTTGCCCTATTCTTATGACATACTGCAAACTATGGATGAAGTGCAACAGGCAGATTCACATCTCTGTATTTCCAGAAAGCATTTGACATGGTGCTCCAGTGTAGGCTGTTAACGAAGGTAAGAGCATATGGAGTCAGTCCACATTTATGTGAGTGGCTTGAGGACTTCTTAAGACATAGAATCCAATATGTTTCCCTTGATGGTGAGTGTTCATCAGAGGCAACGGTATCATCTGGAGTGCCTCAGCTATGTGTGATAGGACCACAGTTGTTCTCTACATACATAAATGATTTGTCTGACAGGTCGGGCAGCAATCTGCAGTTGTTTGATGATGTTGTATGGTGAGACGCCGAAATTGAGTGAATGTAGGAAGATACAAGATGACTTGGGCAAAATTTCCAGTTGGTGTGATGAGTGGCAGGCAGCCCTAAATTTAAGTTAATGTGGATGAGTATTAAGTTCAAACTTGTAATGTTCAGATACAGTACTACTAATTTCCAGCTTGTCACAGTAAAGTCGTTTAAATATATGGGCACAGCATTGCAAAGTGGTATGAAATGGAATGAGCATGTGATAACTGTGATAGGGAAGGCAAATGGTTGACTTCTGTTTATTTTGGAGAATTTTAGGAAAGAGTGGCTCACTCGTAAAGGAGACTACATAGGACACTGGTGCGACCTCCTCTTGAGCACTGCTCGAGTGTTTCAGATCTGTAACAAGTCGGATTGAAGGAAGACACCAAAGCAATTCAGAGGTGGGCTGCTTGATTGGTTACCGGTGGGTTCAGATACCATGTAAGTATTATAGAAATGCTTCGAGAACTCAAATGGGAATCCCTGGAGGGAAGGTGGTGTTCTTTTCGAGAAACATTACTGAGAAAATTTAGAGAACTGGCATCTGGAGATGAATGTCGAACAATTCTACTGCCACCAACATACATCGCACATAGCCACCATGAAGGTAAGATACGAGAAATTAGGGATCATATGGAGACATATACACTCCTGGAAATTGAAATAAGAACACCGTGAATTCATTGTCCCAGGAAGGGGAAACTTTATTGACACATTCCTGGGGTCAGATACATCACATGATCACACTGACAGAACCACAGGCACATAGACACAGGCAACAGAGCATGCAAAATGTCGGCACTAGTAGAGTGTATATCCACCTTTCGCAGCAATGCAGGCTGCTATTCTCCCATGGAGACGATCGTAGAGATGCTGGATGTAGTCCTGTGGAACGGCTTGCCATGCCATTTCCACCTGGCGCCTCAGTTGGACCAGCGTTCGTGCTGGACGTGCAGACCGCGTGAGACGATGCTTCATCCAGTCCCAAACATGCTCAATGGGGGACAGATCCGGAGATCTTGCTGGCCAGGGTAGTTGACTTACACCTTCTAGAGCACGTTGGGTGGCACGGGATACATGCGGACGTGCATTGTCCTGTTGGAACAGCAAGTTCCCTTGCCGGTCTAGGAATGGTAGAACGATGGGTTCGATGACGGTTTAGATGTACCGTGCACTATTCAGTGTCCCCTCGACGATCACCAGTGGTGTACGGCCAGTGTAGGAGATAGCTCCCCACACCATGATGCCGGGTGTTGGCCCTGTGTGCCTCTGTCGTATGCAGTCCTGATTGTGGCGCTCACCTGCACGGCGCCAAACACGCATACGACCATCATTGGCACCAAGGCAGAAGCGACTCTCATCGCTGAAGACGACATGTCTCCATTCGTCCCTCCATTCACGCCTGTCGCGACACCACTGGAGGCGGGCTGCACGATGTTGGGGTGTGAGCGGAAGACGGCCTAACGGTGTGCGGGACCGTAGCCCAGCTTCATGGAGACGGTTGCGAATGGTCCTCGCCGATACCCCAGGAGCAACAGTGTCCCTAATTTGCTGGGAAGTGGCGGTGCGGTCCCCTACGGCACTGCGTAGGATCCTACGGTCTTGGCGTGCATCCGTGCGTCGCTGCGGTCCGGTCCCAGGTCGACGGGCACGTGCACCTTCCGCCGACCACTGGCGACAACATCGATGTACTGTGGAGACCTCACGCCCCACGTGTTGAGCAATTCGGCAGTACGTCCACCCGGCCTCCCGCATGCCCACTATACGCCCTCGCTCAAAGTCCGTCAACTGCACATACGGTTCACGTCCACGCTGTCGCGGCATGCTACCAGTGTTAAAGACTGCGATGGAGCTCCGTATGCCACGGCAAACTGGCTGACACTGACGGCGGCGGTGCACAAATGCTGTGCAGCTAGCGCCATTCGACGGCCAACACCGCGGTTCCTGGTGTGTCCGCTGTGCCGTGCGTGTGATCATTGCTTGTACAGCCCTCTCGCAGTGTCCGGAGCAAGTATGGTGGGTCTGACACACCGGTGTCAATGTGTTCTTTTTTCCATTTCCAGGAGTGTAGTTGTTTTCACCTCGCTCTGTTTGCGAGTGGAACAGGAAAGGAAACGGCTAGTAGTGGTACAGGGTACCACCGTATGGTAGCTTGTGGTGCACCTGTGTGGATGTAGATGTAGAAATCGCTACTCAACTTCTCCAATTTGAAAGACAGTCTTATCAAACAGCTGAGCAGGATGATCTAAAACTGAATATGGGAGCAATTCTTCAACATATGTACAATTGGCTGAACATACTACCACAAATCTTTGAAAAGAGTAATCACATTACTTACCAAACAGTTAAGGAAAAATCTATTAGAAAAGGTATGAACTGAATGTTTTCCTCATAGAGCAGGTAATAAGATGTTGAGGGAACAGGGCATGGTTGTTATTGCTCAGCTTCTCATCAAAGTCCAACTGGGTCAACATTTGCCATTTCCTATGTAACAGGAAAAGCTCACCTCAAATCACAGAGTAGTGTGACCTGAGTGCTTCGAAATATATCAACTGAAGTGGAGGTGGTAGGCTCATGAATCTGCCATCCACACTTTGTATCTCTCGATCAAATTTCTGTGGACCTGGAACAAAACTGAAACAATACCTATCTTATAGTGACAAGGGATTTACTGTACAGGACAATGCATGAAAAGTCCGCAAATTGGTCACACTACAGAAAAACATCATCATATTGCAGACAAAATATGCTCTGATAAGGCTAGACTTATGCTGAAGAAATTATATTAGTGTAGGGCAACGTGTTTCTATATTCATGGTTCATATGGCAATGGGTGCCAAACTTTAATTGGGTACTGGAACAACCTTCAAGTAAATAATGAATGTAGCTCATTACACACTGAAGAATAGACCTACAGAATATTTCAAAATTGCATGGGATCAGGGTAGCAAAAGGTGTTTTGAGGCAGAAAGAAGGAAGGAAATGATGTGTTAAAATGGCCAAGACCCTGCCAATACCAGAGACATCTGACGGAATAATTCCATTTATAATCCCTCCATTTTCTGCGCTGTCAGCCACTGGTTCATTAGCTGGTAGAGACACTGCTATATCTCAAGCAGTACAGAATGCCCAAAACGCTGAAAAGCAATAACAAGAAGCTGGGAGGCCTTATACCTATGGAGGCCTTCGTTATCGGTAAAGGCCTGTAATTAAACCACACAGGAAAGGGCTTGGGTTGTACATTTTTAAAAAAAGCCTCTAGTAATGCTACCAGAGACAGTATATAAGCATAGATCTGCTTAAACTCATCAGAAAACTTAAGATCACGAGATTTCGCAGCATGTTTATGTAGGATACATTGCCTGATGCAATGTGTGATTGTCAAATTGGATGTCGTGGGGGTGCAGAATCCTCCGTGATTTAAAACTGCCTGAAGAATTATGTGGTTACTTCACTGACACAAACTAGGTGTTGTACAATTTTCGACGCTACCAAGACTTCATTTCATACATCTGAGTACATTTCTACCTGATATTTCTACTGAAAATCACATAAAAATAAGCAGTATATAAGTCTCTGCATCATTTGAAGTTGCGGTATTATGTTGGTCATTCAGAAAGAACGTTGGTCTGAATCAAAAGTAAACTACTTTTGTCCAATGTATCTGAGCATAGGTAGAAAAGTATAGCATCGACTGATCTAGAAACACACATAAGCATTGCTAATGGCACGGAATTAACAATAAATTCCATCTAGGGAATGGGGGAGTTGCAGCAACACCTTCTGGCTCCTGTGACAGCGGCGATTTATATGTAAACAAAAAACGATTTGTAAAAGAATTTGAGCTAGGCTACATGCAAACGTTAATATGTTTGAATCAGAGATAAAAAAGACGACATTGTTGACAATAGTCACAAATGTTCAATAGGAAGGCAAGTAGGTTTCTTAAAAGGGACATGTGATGGTGCATAATAAGGATGAAATTGATGAGTCGAATCAACCAGTGAACATATTGCCAGTCAGTACAAGCCATGTAGAGTGTAATATCACAACGAATTTCATACCTTCACAACAGATTAATCTGTACTATACACAATCGGTCCTGCTTATGAAACTGAAGCGAATGAATTCCAAGATGAACACAGGCTGCCACACAAAGCCAAAGTGGTGAAGGATTTAGACCCCTTGGAAACATGGCATGTAGAGAGAAGCAAACCTGATGGAGCAAGAGCCAAAAGTGAACTCCAAGAGGTAACATAAGAAGGGCACATACCACACTGGTATGCAAGGCAATCATCGAAAATGGGGGGATTCGATGGGTAGCTGAGCATGACACAAAATGGGATGTGTATCTGAGGAGGACATCACACTGGTGTGGCAGTGGCAGAGTTTGGCAGCTTCTGCAAAGAGACTCAACTGGACTAGTGTAAAAGGCACCAATGGCCAAATGTATTCAATGACGATTCATTGTGTTAAGATGGCATAAGATAGATGGGCACGCAGAGGATTAAACAAAGCACCTGTAGCCTAGTTTTGAACATACAAGGGATCAGTACAAATGGAGGAGATTGGTCCAATTCACTCCCCCAAGAACTACCACTTGGGACACGTAGGACACTCAGGGATCAGGTATAGCATACAGCCACGTAAGACATGTGTAAAATCATTGATGAGAAGAGTGTCACAGATGTCTGATGGGAGACAGATCATAATAGTGTTAGAAGATATAGCAAAGAGGAAAACACTCAGGATGGAGCCTTGAGGCAACCTGATCTGGATAAAGGTGCCTGGAAAGGTCAAACCAACAAATACCTTTAAAACTCTGCCTCTTAAAAATTCCAGTAGGAAATGGGGCAGACAGCCTCTGAAGCCCCACATGTATAGAGTACAGAGGATACCAGTCCTCCAGCAGGTGTTGCAGGCTTTTTCCAAATCAAGAAAACACGGCCACAGTCTGGTGTTTCCATAGGAAACCATTCATGACATGGTCAACTGCTGAACAGCATGTTCGAAATAAACATTGTGCAGTGGTTTGTAGATTGCGAGCCTAGTCACCAAACCAGCCAGCCATGAACCATACATTCCAGCACCTTTCAAACACAGCTGGTGAGAGGAAGTTGTTTGTCCATACCAGGCTGAAATATGGTATAACACTGGCTTCACATGCCAGGTCCTAAGGGACCAAACTGCTTAGGTCACTGGCCCCTAGACTTACACACTACTTAAACTAACTTATGCTGAGAACAAAACACACACACACACACACACACACACACACACACACACACACACACACACACACGGATGAGGGAGGACTCAAACCTCCAGCTGGAGGAGCTGCACAGTCTGTGGCGTCCTGTCTCAAACTGCACAGCCACTCCGCATGGCAAGGAGAAAGTGCTTGTCTTCAAGAGAAAGGAGCTCCAACATCTGAATGTGAACATCATCCTGCGCTGGGGCAGAAGATTGGGATGAAGTGAGAGCATGGCCTAGCTCGCTCACAGAAAGGCATCATTGTAGCATTCACCATTCTGAGAGGAGAAGGGTATCACCTGAGCCTCCTCCACTCGTTTCTGGAGGTGGTTTGGTTTGATTTTTTTTTTTTTTTTTTTTTTTTTTTTTTTTTTTTTTTTTTTTTTTGTAGTAAGTTCCTATGGAACTGAACTGCTGAGGTCATCAGTCCCTAGGCTTACACACTATTTGATCTAACTTAAACTATCTTATGCTAAAGACAACACACACCCATGCCAGAGGGAGGACTGGAACCTCCTACGGGTGGGAGAAGCACGAACCATGGCAAGGCGCCTCAGACTGCTTGGCTCCGAATGAGGAAGGCAGGGTGATGGTGGGTGGAGTTCTAAATCTCCGCAAAATAGCAGCCCACAGTGTTGGAGATAGCAATAGGATCTACAATGACATCATCATTTGGTCATGTCAGAAATAGGACCTTGGTCTCATAGAACTGACGGATGCTGCCTTACATGACAGAAGAGGGAGTGAAACTGGTAAAAGAACTAGTAAATGAAATCCAGCCAGCTTTTATGGTATCCTGAAGAATGTGACACTGTGCAGCCAACTACAAGGGCCATTAAAATGAAACCAGTCATTAGTGTAAAGTAACAGAACGATTTTATTAACTCAAAAATGTAGTTATACACAGTACACATACACAAAAATAGTCACCAAAACTGTTGGCATATTTATCCCCTTGTGACACTAGCTGGCTGATTTCATCCTTGAAGAAGCTAGTTGGCTGCTGTAAGATCAAGGCCTGGGCCTCGTCACACACTTCATCGTCCATTGCAAATCGATGTCCGTGAATAGCTTGTTCCAGCACTTCCCACCAAAACTGATTCAATGTCATCTTCACTGCATTGGCCATGTGTGGATGGGCATTATCATGCAGGAGGATAATGCCATTGAACAACATGCCTCAGCACTTTGACTTGATGACCCATATAAGGTTCTGTCAAGTGGCTTGATAACGCTGGGCACTGATGGTGGTTTCCTGTTGACAAGCAGTGGGCCCTTGTGGTAAAAAAAAAGAAAAGAAAAAGAGACATGACCTTATCAGAACTGGTGAGCTCGGCCTTTTATTTCATTGGAGGTGGTGAAGTCGCATGTTTCCTCTGCTTGCTCTGATGCTTGATTTCCGGTTCAAAATGGTAATATCATGTTTCATCACCTGTGAGAATATGTGACAGAAAGCAGTATTTTTTCTCACGATAATGTTGCAGATGAAGCAAAGACAGCACCATTCGAGTATTGCGCTGTTCAGTGATCAGTTGGTGGGGAATCCAATGCGCACAATTTTTCGAAAGTTCCAGTGTTAACGCATTATGGTGTGGGCGGTGCCCATGCTAATACCCAGTAACTGATGGCTTTCATCCACGGTGATTCTGCAGCTCTCCAAGATTAAAACATTCACTTCTACAACCATTCCCGATGTGATGACACAATAAGTCTGTCCAGGATGAACATCATTTTCCAGTGACTCATGCCCCTCAAGGAATCGTTTGTGACATTGCACAATACTTGAACAACACTGTACTTGGCCTTCATCCATCAATACATTTCATAGCCTCCAACTCGCTCCACCGCCAAAAATTGAATCACTCCTTGTTGTTCCCGCTTACTCGTCTGCACGTTTGGTAGTGGATGATAACTCAGTTTTTGTTGTTGCTTAAGTCTTGTGAATATCCTTGTGTAGGGTGGCTTCCTAGAGTAAATTTTCCATGTGGAGAAATTTATTTCTGTTGAACAGCTTGCGGTCTCAGAGAACAGTGAGAAATCTGCACAGTAACTTTCAGTGTTACTTTATTCTCCTTTGGTATATTTTGGAACTCAGTAGCGCCATTTGAGACCTTGTATCTATTTTATACACAGTACGATATGGCTAGGGACTGTGCTTGTTGTAAGTGGACACAAGGAGAGTTGGCTGCTGTCCAGAAACAGCTGGAAGCTATGTTGGCAACCATGGACAATCTTCTAGCTAATGTTCGAAGTTGCGGTGAGATTGGGATGCCAGTGAGGAGACCTGCGACACCTTTGGTGCCACTGGAATCCCCTAGTGACCCTGACATTGCTGTGGCTTCTGATACACAACATCTGATCAGTCTGTCCTCACTCCAGAGTGGGTGGCAGACAGTGGTGGGTTCGCATGTCACCAGGCATAAGGCATAAGAGGGAGCAGGCCATGCGGCTGGCTTCCTACATCTTAGCAACAGGTACGAGGTGCTTCTCAGTGTTGCTGATAACTGAGCCAGCACATGATGCCTCTCCTGTTAGGCCAGTGGGCGATTTTCCTGCCCAGTCTGGACAAGTACAGAGGCTGGGTATGCTAGTCATTGGGAGCTCCAATGTTAGCCAGGTGATGGAGCCCCTCAGGGAGATAGCAGGCAAGGTGGGACGGGAGGTCTCATCCGTGATGTGGAAGGGGCCCTGCCGGTGGCTATCGGGCGCACTGGGTGCAACTGGCTGCATATAATTGCACATTTTGGCATAAATGAGACGTGCCACTTGAGTTCTGAGGCCATCCTTGGCTTTTTTCAGCGGCTGACTGATTTGGTGAAGGCAACAAGCAACCCACACAGGGTGCAGGCTGAGGTGTCTATTTGTAGCATCATACCGAGGGCTGATTGCAGTCCTCTGATTTGGAGCAGAATGGAAGGGCTAGACCAGAGGCTCAGATGGCTCTGTGACAGTATCGGATGCAAATTTCTCGACCTCCACTATCAGGTGCAGAATTGTAGGGTTCCCCTTAATAGGTCAGGCGTGCACTACACCCAGGAAGTGGATTCTTGCGTAACAGAGTATGTGTGGCATGCACATGGGGCCTTTGTTTAGGTTAGAGGACCCCTCCCTTGGAAGCAAAGACAATTTGCCTGTTAAATCAGCCACAGTGACCTCAGAGAATCTTTGTTCTCACAGATCAGAGATAGAAAAGGTTAATATGGTTTTAGTAAACTGCAGGAGCATACAAGGAAAGATCCCAGAACTAGTATCGCTTACTGAAGGTTATAATGCACAGATAGTATTGGAAACAGAAAGGTGGTTGAAGACAGACGTCAATGACAACGAAACCCTAAGTTCAGATTGGAAGGTTTATCTTGAGAATAGGTTAGTCGCCAATGGCGGTGGTGTGTTCATTGCAGTAAAAGAAGTTCGGCAAAATGCAGCAAGGTTATCACGGATTCCAAATGTGAATTAATCTGGGTGAAACTGCCTATCAAAGAATGCTAAAAAATTGTGATTGTATGCTTTTAAAGACCACCTGGGTCAGGATCTGTAGTTCTAGAGTGCACAGACAGAACTTGCAGAATATCATGAGTAATTTTCCTGCATAATAGGGGTAAGTTCAACATACCACATATAGATTGGAAATGTTATGCCATCAAAACTGGTGCCACAGACAGGGAATCATGTGGCATTGTTCTGGATGTCTTGTCCAAAAACTACCTTGAGCAGATAGAGAACCAATTCGTGAGGGCAACTTCTTAGACCTTCTGGCAACAAAAAGACATGGACTTATCGAAT
Organism: Schistocerca piceifrons; assembly: GCF_021461385.2. NCBI lineage: Eukaryota > Metazoa > Arthropoda > Insecta > Orthoptera > Acrididae > Schistocerca > Schistocerca piceifrons. The sequence goes on from NC_060148.1 coordinate 148,352,722, forward strand.
CAGTTAATGTAGATGAAGGTACCAGTGATCATAAGGGTGTGACAGCATCTATGACAAAGGGCCCTACAAGGAATGTTAAGAAATGTAGGAAGATATATTTGTTCAGCAAGGGTGACGGGATACTAATTTCAGAATATCTCAGCAATCAGCATCAAATATTCGGTGATGAGGACGAAGATGTGGAGAATAAATGGAAAAAAATTCAATGGCATAGTTCAATATGCCTTACACAAATATGTTCCGAGTAAGGTTTTAAGGGATGGGAAAGATCGACCATGGTTTAATGGCCATGTTAGAAAAGTGCTACGTAAACAAAGAGCACTTCATCTCATATTCAAGAGAAGTAAAAATCTAGCTGACAAAAAGGTCAACAAAGTGAAAAGGAGCATAAGGAGACAAATAAGAGAAGCGTTCAATGATTTCAAAAGTAAGACATCGTCAACTGAAGTGAGTAAAAACCGTAAGAGATTTTGGTCATATGTAAAATCAGTAAGCGGATCAAAATCATTATTCATTCTCTCAGCAACCACAGTGGCACCAAAATGGAAGGTCACAGAGAGAAGGCCAAAATACTGAATTCGGTCTTCTGAAGTTGTTTCACCATGGAAGATCATAACACTGTCCCTCCTTTCAATTGTCATGCGAACATCGAAATGGCAGGTATTGAGATTACCGATTGCGGACTTGAAAAGCAGCTACAATCACTTAGTAGTGGAAAGGCTTCATGGCCAGATGAGATCCCTATAAGATTCTATGAAGATTATGCGAAAGAACTTGCTCCCCTTCTAGCAATAATTTATCGTAGATCACTTGAGGAATGAAAGCTACCTAACAACTGGAAAAAAGTGCAGGTCATTCCCATTTTTAAGAAAGGCCGTAAAACATATCCACACAATTACAGACCTATATCGTTGATGTCAATCTGTTTTAGAATTATGGAACATGTTTTATGCTCAAGAATTATGACTTTTTGGAAAATGAACATCTCCTCTATAAAATTCAACATGGATTCCACAAACAGAGATCCTGTGAAACTCGGCTCGCTCTGTTCCTCCATGATATCCACAGTGCTGTGGCGCTCAGGTTGATGCCATGTTCCTTGATTTCAGTACGGCATTTGACACCATCCTGCATTGTCATTTAATGAAAAAGATACAGGTTTAAGGAGTATCGGAGCAGACCTGCAATTGGATTCAAGACTTTCTTGCAGACAGAACTCAACACATAGCTCTTAACCTTAACGGAACTAATTCGACAGATGTAAAGGTAATATCTGGAGTACCACAGGGAAGTGAGAGAGGACTGTCACTATTTACAAAATACACTCCTGGAAATGGAAAAAAGAACACATTGACACCGGTGTGTCAGACCCACCATACTTGCTCCGGACACTGCGAGAGGGCTGTACAAGCAATGATCACACGCACGGCACAGCGGGCACACCAGGAACCGCGGTGTTGGCCGTCGAATGGCGCTAGCTGCGCAGCATTTGTGCACCGCCGCCGTCAGTGTCAGCCAGTTTGCCGTGGCATACGGAGCTCCATCGCAGTCTTTAACACTGGTAGCATGCCGCGACAGCGTGGACGTGAACCGTATGTGCAGTTGACGGACTTCGAGCGAGGGCATATAGTGGGCATGCGGGAGGCCGGATGGACGTACCGCCGAATTGCTCAACACGTGGGGCGTGAGGTCTCCACAGTACATCGATGTTGTCGCCAGTGGTCAGCGGAAGGTGCACGTGCCCGTCGACCTGGGACCGGACCGCAGCGACACACGGATGCACGCCAAGACCGTAGGATCCTACGCAGTGCCGTAGGGGACCGCACCGCCACTTCCCAGCAAATTAGGGACACTGTTGCTCCTGGGGTACCGGCGAGGACCATTCGCAACCGTCTCCATGAAGCTGGGCTACGGTCCCGCACACCGTTAGGCCGTCTTCCGCTCACGCCCCAACATCGTGCAGCCCGCCTCCAGTGGTGTCGCGACAGGCATGAATGGAGGGACGAATGGAGACGTGTCGTCTTCAGCGATGAGAGTCGCTTCTGCCTTGGTGCCAATGATGGTCGTATGCGTGTTTGGCACCGTGCAGGTGAGCGCCACAATCAGGACTGCATACGACCGAGGCACACAGGGCCAACACCCGGCATCATGGTGTGGGGAGCGATCTCCTACACTGGCCGTACACCACTGGTGATCGTCGAGGGGACACTAAATAGTGCACGGTACATACAAACCGTCATCGAACCCATCGTTCTACCATTCCTAGACCGGCAAGGGAACTTGCTGTTCCAACAGGACAATGCACGTCCGCATGTATCCCGTGCCACCCAACGTGCTCTAGAAGGTGTAAGTCAACTACCCTGGCCAGCAAGATCTCCGGATCTGCCCCCATTGAGCATGTTTGGGACTGGATGAAGCGTCGTCTCACGCGGTCTGCACGTCCAGCACGAACGCTGGTCCAACTGAGGCATCAGGTGGAAATGGCATGGCAAGCCGTGCCACAGGACTGCATCCAGCATCTCTACGATCGTCTCCATGGGAGAATAGCAGCCTGCATTGCTGCGAAAGGTGGATATACACTGTGCTAGTGCCGACATTGTGCATGCTCTGTTGCCTGTGTCTATGTGCCTGTGGTTCTGTCAGTGTGATCATGTGATGTATCTGACCCCAGGAATGTGTCAATAAAGTTTCCCCTTCCTGGGACAATGAATTCACGGTGTTCTTATTTCAACTTCCAGGAGTGTATATGAATGATCTACTAGGAAGTGTCGGATGCTCTTTAAGGCTATTCGCAAATGATTCACTTGTTTATAACAAAGTAGCAACGCCAGAAGATAGTAAGCATTTGCAGAACGACCTGCAGAGAATTGATGAATGGTGCAGTCTTTGTCAGTTGGCCCTGAATGTAAGTAAACGTAACATATTGTGCATACATATGAAAATAAATCCACTATTGTACAGCTACACTCTTGATGACAAGCAGCTGGAGGGAGTGTCTGCTGTAAAACATCTAGGTGTAATCATCCACAGCGACCTTAAGTGGAACGATCCTATAAAACACAGATAGTGCGAAAAGCAGACACCACACACAGAATCACTGGAAGAATCTTGAGGAAATGTAACTTATCCATGAAAGAAGTGGCTTATAAGGCGCTTGTTCACCTGATTCTCTAGTATTGTCCATCTACCTGGGATCCCTATCAGGTAGGGCTGATAGAGGAGATAGAAAAGATCCAACAAAGAATGGCTCATTTCATCACAGGTTCATTTACCTGGTGAGAGAGCATTACGGAGATGCTAAGCAAACGACCCTGGCATATGTTACAAGAGAGGCGTTGTGCATCATGAAGAGATTTAGTATTGAAATTTCAGGACAGCACTTTTCAGGAGGAGTCAGACAACATATTACTTCAACCCCCCCCCCCCCCCCCCCCGCCCCCCACACACACATACATCTCATGTATTGACCATGAGGGGAAAATCTGACAAATTCCAGCCAATACAGAGGCTTACCAACAATCATTCTTCCCACACACTATTTGTGAGTGGAACAGGGTTGGAGTGATCAGATAGTGGTACCGAAAGTGCCCACCGCCACACACCATTAGGTGACTTGCGGAGTATGATGCAGATGTACGTGTAACTTGTGTGACCATCTTCTCTTCAGCGTGAAACCAGACTGGCGCTATGCAACATCAAACAGTGTGCACGAGTCAGACACACTACCAATGGATGACATCACCATTCACGCTGTTACATGGTGCCACCTTACATGTAAGGCAAAGGTAGACGCAATGACCAGGTTTCATTTGAATGAATCTCATATATATTACACACACACACACACACACACACACACACACACACACACACACACACACACCTATATAATGGATACAGTACAGGATAAAGATTAAAAATGTGAAGAGCATGTCTCAGTTGGAATAGGAGTCAGCAAACAGAAAACAGATAGCACACAGGAAATGGTAGCTCCAGTACGTGTCAGAGAGAATGGACCACATGAGATGACGGGCAAGTTGAGCTGAGAACAAGAGGTCCAAGTAGGAATAGGTGTGCATGCAGTCTGAAGGGAACTTGGGTGCTCCAGTGTTAAGACTTACGAGGTTGAGCTGACAGAAGGTCAACCAAGAGCAAACCTCTTTGACAGGTTCTCAATAAGCCCCAAGGGGGATGGTGAGCGTTATAGCTGCCAGGCAGCAAAAAAGGCGTGAAGGAGCTGACCAATACGTTTGAATATGTCTATTATGGTGACAGTGAATGATGGAAGCATGCATACATTACAAAGAGAAAACTGAAACGAGGTAGGAAAATTGAGACCAGCTTGCAGACGGATGTTCAATGAGATGGTTTGGCTATGAATTCCATCCTAGGTGACCAGCATGCCTCCCCCCCCCCTCCCCTCACGCTGGAATGTACGTTGAGTAAACTGGAAGTAAATAGGAGAGATCGAAGCAGTCACGAGTACACAATTTTGTTTCTTGGAGGCAGAAACCAAGCACATGCTGCAGTGCCAAGTGCAGCTATTCCATTTGAGTAGATTGGGAGGGGGGGGACAAATGAAGGATAGTCACCTCAACAGCTGCCAAGTGACATACTTCAAAGACCCACTACTACAGGGTGAAGAGGCTGGAGAATGCTGTTCCACAAGATGCACAGAGGTTTCGGCATTCTACCTGGGTCAGCCTGGGGACTCCAGGACAGAAAAATGTTAGCCAGTGTGCACTGGCAAAATGGAGGTTGGCCAGGTGAGGGTAACATGCGGTGACACAACTGAAAAAGATCTCAAAGTTGGGGAAGAAAAGGAGACTGTTTGCCTTTGATTGATTTCTTAGAGCCTTTATAGTTGGCAGATGAAGACTCAGATGTATGTTAGCTGGAGGGATGTAGGAAGTCTTTGTGGAAGTATTCTTTTGGTCTTTTCCAGCCCACCAGTTGTGTAGCATGTGATTTTGCCACCAGGGGCCATGGTTTGGTGACTTGTGCACCTGTAGGAGGAGGAGACAGGGATGCTTATGTGATACTGTACAATTTCACAACTGCAGTACTGAACTGTGTGTTGCAAGCTGCTCCTTCGTGGATCAAGGTGTAGTAAGAACAGTACTACAAGCACCAAATGGTGTAATGCAGGGCTTATGACTAGGTACCAACTTGCATGTGACAGGGTAGAGTAGTTTTTCCTTCACCCAGATCTCCTAGATGGCCTGCTCACTGAGATACATGGAGTATTCATGGGATGAGGCACTATGGTCACCATAGCAATTGATAAAATGGGGGAGGAGGAGGTTGGTAATCACCCTTGTGAGCACTTCAATTCCAAGTAACACATTTGGCCATGTTTTCAAAGAGCAGGTGAAGGTGATTATAGTGTTGACACTGGTGATAATACATCTTGTTTGGAACATATGGTTGGACTGCGATCACTTCACAGCCTTTAAGGGAAGCACCAGTAAATCAAATGTTACAAAATGACTGCACGTGGGCACTATGTTCATATCAATCATATTTATTACCTGAAGGACTCCAGTGATGCACTGATCAGAGAGATAAGCATGGATTTCTCCCTCGGTCAGACCATCAAGTAGCCAAGTGTGAATAACAGTACATGAAAAATTCAGTGTATGATGTTCCTTGACATGAACAGGATAGCTGTGGAAGAGGGAAACTGTAAGCAGTTCTTAGGCTTAAAAATCACAATTTATCCCCAGAAGCAACGTCACATTATGTAAGTAAGAACAAGATTTCACAGGGCCTGCAATTGCATCAACACCTTTCTGAATAATACAAGATTAACCATAGAAAAGGAATTATTTTCTTTGGTACATGATACCATGAAGACCTGAGGTGTGGCTGGTGGAGGCTGAATCTTTGGCCTCATTGCATTTATGTTTAGTAGATACAGACTGAGATGGTGATGGGCTCATTGCAAAAAAGTTCTCAATGATTGCCAGCATCTCCAATGGCGTACTCTTTCCGACTGGGGGGCCCTGAGAGGGAGGCTCACCCACCTTAGGTGACTGTTCACATCTCATGTAACTTTCTGAACACATGGACCAATTGGCAGTTGGTAAGGTAATAGCTCAGCAATCACCCCTCCCCGGCACTGTTTTGTACCAGGAGGTACACGCAAACCCTACCTGTCGACCCATGACTGGGAAACACTTGTCACCCAGTTACCCATTATGTATCACAAGCATGGGCAGGCCTTCAGGAATGCACAGGGAGGAAGAAGAAACAAAAAGACCTCAAATACCAAAACACAGGAAGGGGAGCTGGAGAACAAAGTTAGAAAGAAAAAACTGATGAGAAACTGTCTTGATGCCAAGCTATCGAATTTTCGGAACACGTTCCCAAAACTATCCAAAAACTATTCCCCAACAAAATGGAAAAGAACAGGAGAATGGACATGCAGCAGAGAAAGGGAAGATATGATGCAAAGACTTGGACCCCACGCTAGCCGAGCATCAGCTCATCAAAGAGTGATGAGCCACCTGGGGTGGGTATGGGGTGATTTTTTTTATTTAGTCTGTGAAAACATACTTTTCTCCTATGATATGCTCTAAATTCTCTCCAGCTATTTAAAATACTTCTTGGTGGTGGCCTGTAAACTGCCAATACTACAAACTGAGCATGACTGCAGCACAGCATTGGAAGATCTGTTCAACACTTTATTCATTAATCAGAGAGGCTGGGAATTAGCTCCAATTTGTGGATAGATGGCCACTCATCCTTTCTTCTTACTTGTCTTACAGTAGTGTAACATTAGCTTGTGGCCATCAAGATGAATCTCTCTAATTTTACTGATTTTTAGGTGACATTCTCCATTAAGCACAATACAGCTGCTGAAAGTCTACTTGAACTTTTATTTTCCTGTGTGGATATTAAAAGTTCGCTCTATTTATTTAGGAACAGTCACATAATGGCTGTTGTAGAGAATAGCATTACTCAGCATACTGCCTTGTAATGTTGTTGCTTATTGGTAATACTGAATAATTACAGAAGTGTATTTTATATCTGAAGTACTTCAACATTTAGTACATAAAAATTTATACTACCCAAAAAGTGCTGCAGTGAATTATGAAAACTTACCTCGCACTATCAGATGTGCATCTTTTCGAGTTTGCCACCTGAAATATACAAGAAATGGCCCATGATTTACAACTGATGAGACAGTAAATAAATAAAATTCTATTAACACTAACCAACATCTGATTGGTCCAGAAAATGCTGTTTGCGAAGTTTGAAAATAGCATTAAAGAAGATATGACACAAAATGTTGCAGTTATTGGAACAGAATGTTAGTAAGAATACACACTTCATTTCCACACTTTTGTTTTGGTACTATAAATAACTACACAAGCCAGTGGTTCAGTTATAGCCATACTTCCTACTAGAGGCTTCAAAAAGGAAAGTGGCCAAAAACAGCTTTCATCTGCCATGCACTTAAGCTTTGCAAAAAATTTCCTTTCCTTATTTTATTATGAAAATTGTTATTCACCGAGAGGTGAACCCACTATCACTAGTGATGCATTTGGGCATTTCTGTTCTGGGCAGCCCAAAAACTATTTGCAAAGGTGAGGAGTGTCCTCTAAGTCCAACCACAAAATTCAAATGCAAAATTAAGTACATGCTTGGAACATTAAATATACAAACACTTATCAATGTTGGCAAATACTAAGTGCTGCCAGACATTGTAAATTCACTAAAAACTAAAATATTGCCGTTACAAAATACCAGAGTCACAGATGAAGAAATACCACTTTTTGATAACTGTAGATTCTTGACAGAGAAAGCAAAAAATAAATACACAATACTGTGCCAAACCAGGTTCTCCATTCATAAATGGTAAATCTATATTAAAATCATTATCAAATTTTTCGTTACCTTAAGACTAAGTCTTCCCCTGTAATAACTCAATTAGTCAAATGACAGGTACCTAATACTTAAAGCACATGCATCAATAAACCAGGATAACAAGAATAATGCCAGCAAAGTAAGACAGTATTGAGAATGCTCTGATGAAGTACCAGAGAAAAACAAAAAAAATTATTACATTTCAATCCTCAAACTGATAGAGAATTGAGATTAAAACATTTTCTACCAAAACTGCTATTAAATGTATTTATTCACAATTGGAATTTTGACTATTATGACATTCTCAAGTGACAGCTTACTATGAAGTCAGTCAAAGTTATTGAGTGTCACACCTGGTGCATGCGGATTGGAAATTAAAAAGTGCAGTCTGACACGAGTTTAATACAAATTATTACATGAAGCGCTACTATATTCCTAGAAGATTCAAAGAAATTCCATGAAAAGGACAAGGAGAAAATAAAATAACAGCAGAAATTCTACAATACAACAGATATCACACATGGCTTAGGACAGGCAGGTTCTGTGAAGGACACATTGCAATGAAAGGAGTAAAACAGCAAAATATGATTGGAATACATTTGTAAATTTTAGAAAGGCTACGACTACAAAGCTAGACCAGTTTTATTCAAAATTCTTACAGAATCTGAAATACAGAAGACAACAGGAGTCCTCTTAAAAGAACTTTAGCATCTGAGATAAGCCATGTCAATGGACTACATCCATTATTGTTTCAGTACTGACTTGAAAATGTGATCATTGAACAAAAGGAACAGCTGCAACAATCTAATATCGAACGTGGAATACTTCTTCGATGAAAATTGGATAATGTCAAAATTGACTGATTAACTTTTGTAGATGATTTAGCAGTATTGGCAGTGTAAAACAAGCAAAAATAGAGAGAAAGAAAAACTGTAGTAAACGCATGACTACAAATCACCTCTGATAGGAAGCAGTACTGACAAAGAACAAAACTGCAACATCCAAATCAAAGTATCAGGAGAAGATTAATTTAATAATCTATGAGATGTCAAAACCAAATGGTGGGGGGAAAAGAAGCCATAAGAGAAATACTATGAAAGATAGACTTTGCTTTTGACTTAACATAAGATATTTACAATAAAAATTCATTTTCCAAAATGTCAAAACCTCCAATTTCTAAGGCAGTCATTTGGCCAGAATGCACATCTGCATCAGAAACAGTAATTTTAGGACTGCTTTCATACAGTCAGAATAGCGCAATGCCTGTAACTGTCACTCCATCAGGAGCTGCACACAGCTGTGGTTACGTATCTAGTGAATGAGCAAGGTCACACATAAACAAGTAAGTCCATATCCCTTTAGCTAAAAAGTATTATGTAGCCTTCTTGATCATACTATTTTCATTAACCATTGTTACTTGGGCATTCACTCACTCAGTGATTGTTTACTTGTAGAGGCAAGTAGAAGAACAGCAAAACAGAACACTTGCTTAATGTGAGACAAGCTGTTTTGCATGCCATATCATGATGACATTTGGTTTGTGGGATGCTCAACTGCACAGTTATCAGTGCCCGTAAAAAGTCCCAAATTTTACACAATCCAATCAAGCTTGGGTGAGAAAGCAACATAGATAAATAGAACCAACAAAATAAAAAAAGCACAATTTATAACCTGGTCAACATACAATAAATTCCTGTCAATAGACACTAAGATCCAACATTACAAAACTGTAACTATCCCAGAAGCAACTTATGCTTGTGAAACTCTGCTCCAAATTGAAACTGAAAGAAGAACCACATAACTCCTCAAGACTGAATGGAGAGTTATCAGAACTTGCATCAATAAAATATACCAGGTTGGTGGAGTCTGGAGAATTCTTCCTAATGAAACTATCTATTGTGATATTGACCCAATCACCAGCACAATGAAGAAGAACAGAATCTCATATTTATTCCATGTCTTACAACTGCCTGACAACAGGATTTTTTAGATGACTAGTGATGACAAGTCTCGGAAAGAAGACAGGAGGACAGTGGGTCAAAGAAATTCAGCAACATCTTGAAGCAGTTGGACTCAGTATTACTAATGCAGAGAACAAAAACGAAATTAACACTCTCCTTAGGAATCACAAATTTTTAGCAGAAATGACACACAGAAGACCGGTAGAAATTTGAGACGAGTGAAGAAAATTGCGTTTGGTAGGTAGGTGGTTAGTGTTTAACGTCCCGTCGACAACGAGGTCATTAGAGACGGAGCGGAAGCTTGGGTTAGGGAAGGATGGGGAAGGAATTCGGCCGTGCCCTTTCAAAGGAGCCATCCCGGCATTTGCCTGAAACGATTTAGGGAAATCACGGAAAACCTAAATCAGGATGGTTGGAGACGGGATTGAACCGTCGTCCTCCCGAATGCAAGTCCAGTGTGCTAACCACTGCGCCACCTCGCTCGGTAAAATTGCGTTTGGAACAAATAAAAAATTACTGGGCTGATCACAAGAAGCAATTAGTCCAATCTTCAAAGAGGAATTGAACGTGGAATGACTAAAGTGGTCCAATGTGCCCAATCAAGTTAATAACAATAATAATAATAATAATAATAATAACCGTGGAAATTCAGTATGGAGTAGCAAAACCACAAGCTGCAAAAAGAGCTTTTAGACAGAACATAGAATGTCTGAAAAGTGTGTCTGAAAATGCCACTGGGGAACACTTGTTTGCAGGCATATTCACAAATCGTCAACTGTGGCTGCAGCAGGACCTGAATGAACAGGTTGCCAAGTGACCATACCCCAGACAAGTTCAATGGGCAACATTTTAGGCAGATGAGCAAGACTGCAAAGCAATGGTACCCATCGTATTTCAAAGAAGGCTTGCACATTCCTCACCACATGCAGATGGAAATTGTTCTGCTGAAATATGGCATGAGGAACAGCCGCAGGAGGGGCAGTGCCTCAATCTGTAAAACATCCTCATGTAGTTCTAGTTGTTCAGACTGCCCTCAAGACATAGGAGGTGAGATCACGTATTACAAGTAATGGCACACCAAACCATCACATTTGGCATTTGTCTGCTATGCAACTCAACAACGGTAAGCAAGACTTGGCCGAAACCACTGCATTATGCTGCTCACCATGGCAGTGTCAGCATTTACATGCCCATTGCAGTCTGCGCTGTTGGTGGATTCTGGTGAATAGAATACGATGCAATGACATGCATTTCTGCCTGCAGAACTGTCAACACAGGTATGTCCACACCTGCTGCAGTGCTCCAGTGTCACACAGACACTGTTTACTAAGCTGTTCTGTCCATTATGGCCAAGTGGGCAAGATGGTGCTCATCTCGCATTGTGGCCACATTGTGTCCTCCAATACCCTGTCTCATTGTTGAAGGAGGGTGCCCTCTATGAGCTGCAACATCACAGAATGGCAAAGACACCTCCCGGAGACCAATCTTTCTACCTCATTTGAACACACACACATGCTGATATTCCAACCTGTGAAACTGCCAAGACATAGTGGCACATATTATACATTTCCATTTCTTATGACAGCTCTGCACAGACAAAATACATCTACATAGTACTGTGCAGATCACACTTAAGTGCCTGGCAGTGGGTTCATCAAGCCACCTTCATAATAATTCTCTATTATTCCTATCTTTAAAACTGCGAGGAGAAAATGGACACCCATATCTTCCTATGTGGGCTCTGATTTCCCTTATTTTATTGTGATGCTCTTTTCTCACTACGTAGGTCAATGTCTACAAATATTTTCGCATGCAGAGGAGAAAGCTGGTGACAAATTTCGTGAGAATATTCAACTTCAATGAAAAATGCCTTTGTTTTAATGACGTCCACCCCAAATCCTGTATAATTTGAGTGAAACTCTCCTCCCTACTTCTCAATAGTACAAAACATGCTGCTCTTCTTTGGACTTTCTCAATGTGCTCAATGCCCTCTGCCACACACCGTTGGGTGGCTTGTGGAGTATAAATGTAGATCTAATCCTATCTGGTTAGGATCCCACACCATGCATTACTACTCCAAATGAGAGTGGACAAGCATAGTGCAGGTAGTCTCTTTAGTAGATCTATTGTATCTTCTAAATGTTCTGCCAATTAAACACGATCTTTGGTTCAACTTCCCTACAATATTTTCTGTGTTTTCTTTTCAATTTAAGTTATTTGTAATTGTAATTCCTAGTTATCCAGCTGAATTTATTGCCTTTGAATTTGACTGGTTTGTCATGTAATCACACATTAATGTATTTCTTTTAGCACTCACACTTCATTATTTAGGGTCAATTGCCAATTCTTTGCACTGTAAAAGTATCTTTTAAAACATCATGTGATTTGTTTTGATCTTCTGCTGACTTTACTAGATGGTAAATGACAACGTCATCTGCAAACAACCTAAGACAGCTGCTCAAATTGTCCCTTAAATTATTTATATAGCCAAGAAACACAAGATGGCCTATAACACTGACTTGGGGATCACTTCTGTTTTACTTTATGACTTTCTATGAATTACTATGAACTGTAGCAAGTCTGACAGGAATTACAAATCCAGTCACACAACTGAGGCAATATTGCCATAAATGCAACTGAACTACAAGCGGCTTGTTAAGTACAGTATCAAAATGCTTCTGGAAATCTAGAGATACGGAATCAATTTGAAATACTTTGTCAATAGCAATCAAGACTTCATGTGAGTAAGAAATTATTTGTGTTTCGCAAGAATGATGTTTCCAACATCCGCATTGACTGTGTCAACAGACCGTTCTCTTTGAGGTAATTTATAATGTTTGAACATAAAGTGTGTTCAAAAATCCTACTGCATATCAGCATTAATGATATGGGCCTGAAATTCAGTGGATTATCCCTACTACCTGCTTTGAATATTTGCATGACCTGTGCAACTTCCCAGTCTTTAGGTACAGATTTTTCATCAAGAGAGCAGTTGTATATGATTGTTAAGTATGGAGCTATTGCATCAGCATAGTCTGAAAGGAACCTAATTGGTATACAGTCTGGACCAGTAGACTTTCTTTTCTTAGGTGATTTAAGTTGCTTCACTAACCCGAGGATATCGACTTCTAAGTTACTCATATTGGCAGCTGTTCTTGACAGTATTGTGGAATGTTTACTTCATCTTCTTTGGCGAAGGAAATTTGGAGGACTGCGTTTAATAACTCTGCCTCAGCAGCACTTTTGATAGTACAGGGTGATTCAAAATGAATACCACAACTTTAAAAATGTGTATTTAATGAAAGAAACATAATATAACCTTCTGTTATACATCATTACAAAGAGTATCTAAAAAGGTTTTTTTTTCACTCAAAAACAAGTTCAGAGATGTTCAATATGGCCCCCTCCAGACACACGAGCAATATCAACCCGATACTCCAACTCGTTCCACACTCTCTGTAGCATATCAGGCGTAACAGTTTGGATAGCCGCTGTTATTTCTCGTTTCAAATCATCAATGGTGGCTGGGAGAGGTGGCCAAAACACCATATCCTTAACATACCCCCATAAAAAAAAATCGCAGGGGGTAAGATCAGGGCTTCTTGGAGGCCAGTGATGAAGTGCTCTGTCACGGGCTGCGAACAAATGCTTGCTGGATGCGTGCATTTCGAACGAAGTATGGTGTTAAACCTCCTGATAGGTGGTGTATTAAACGTTGGTATAAACACACTGAACAACTGTCATCGATTCACTTCTGCCGTACTCAATAACATAAAAAGCTTTCTGTTGAGCGGTCGCCATCTTAGCATCAACTGACGCTGACGCCTAGTCAACAGCGCCTCAAGCGAACAAATGTACAACTAAATGAAACTTTATAGCTCCCTTAATTCGCCGACAGATAGTGCTTAGCTCTGCCTTTTGTCGTTGCAGAGTTTTAAATTCCTAAAGTTGTGGTATTCTTTTTGAATCACCCTGTATTTCCATTGCTATCATACAAAGGAGGCATCTTGCTGCCAGCATACTTTATATATGACCAGAATCTCTCTGGATTTTCTGCCCAGTTTCAAGACAAACTTTCACTGTGGAAACTACTGTAAGCATCTTGCACTGAAGTCCATGTTAAATTTTTTTGCTTCTGTAAAATATCAACAATCTTGGATATTGTGTGTTCATTTAAATTTGGCATGCTTTCTTTGTTCAGACCCGTTGCAAAACACTGAACTGTCCAGTCACACAGAAGAGGGCTGTGTCATGCTGCAAACCATTACTTCAAAGTATTTTAACACACACACACACACACACAACAAAATAACCCACTTCAGAATTATTATGAAATGAAGTTATTTTTTGTCTACATTTCAACCATGACAATCACGGTGAGAATGGTTCATCTCCTGCAAAATGTACTTTACTTTGACAGCACCAGCTGTAATTTCTAAAGAAACTAACTCTCAATATCAACGTTAATAATTAAATAGCACTATACTACTAATTTAACAAAACATTCATTCATTTACACTGCATTTGTGAATTGCCTCATAATAAAGTTCAAACCAACAGATCTCTGCCACCAGCTACAGGTCAGATGCCACATACTTTTATACAATGGACAAGACACAAAAGCAACAAAAACATTACTATTTCAGAATCTTTTACTCACTCCACAGTATAATATTTGTCAATGAGACATTACACAACTCCTGTGGGATGGAGTGAGAGAATGTGTCAACCTACATGTATAAAAGCAGTACTTTCAGTTGGTCTTATATGCAAAATATTACAATTATCGCCCAAATTTCCATGTGGAATCAATTGCTGGTCTGGTATCTTTCAAGTACTATATTTTACAGACTAAGACGCACATTAATTTCAAGTAGTTTTTTTAAATAATATTTTTACCACTTATTATTAGATTGTAGATTCAGACTAAAGAAATTATTAGTATATAAAATCAAAGTGACCTTTAAAATCCCTGAAAAGTATCACCTGAACTACTACTCTTTCTCCTTCTTTGTCATCGTCATATTAATATGTAACATGATGTTCACTGCCATCGAGAGTATTATGTATGCTGCACTTCTTGGAAGATTTAACAATGTCTTCTCTCACTGTAGACCACAACTGCTTTATCTACTGACACACGTGTTTGATTGTAGGTCATTTCAATGGTCCCTTTGGCATGAGTTCATGTTGGGTTTTCTCTGTAGTATATCGACCATATTTAGTCAAAAAATTCACCAGAGCACAAGTAAGTTCCAACAGAGCCAGCTGCAGGCAGATGAGTGTGTCATGCAGTACAGATCAAAACACAGCTAAATAGCAAGGCAAAACAGAGCCAGCTGAGAATGATATAGCAACAGCCAACACTATATTATAAGAGCAGAAGGACGGAAGCCTTTCCTCACTTGCTACCAAGTTATTGTTTAGGGAATGTGCCTTAACACCTAAACGAAGGTATTCTGGAGTACATAAATACTCAGCCATTCATGTACTAAATGATTGTTGTCTCAGCATCACAGCCTAAACCACAAGCCTGTGACACCTCTAGCGACCACCCCCCCTCCCCCCCGAACGCAATATCAGATTCTGGGTTTGACCACAAGACAGGGCAGCCCACCCTGAGTCATGAGGGAGTTGCCCACTCACTGGAGAAAGTTTAGGGCCAAAAACATAAGCTGCACTGCAAGGCTTCATCACGATTGCACATAGAGATGTCACTGACAGCAGAATTTGGATGATGCCATGCTCAGCTCTGCTCCTTGCTCTGTCAGCAGTGAGCAATGACAGGCATCTATTGCTCTGCATGAGAGGTAACTGGATCCCTCCACCAAGCTGTTCTTGATGTACTATGGCTGAGGGTCAGAATAGAAAAAAATTAATTGACAAAACCTACTGTCAGCTGGATATATCATTGCACATTCAATGGGTGACTATCCAAGGGTCTTGCAACACTGGTGTTAGAGCAATGTCTAAATCTACAGTGTATGGTATGTTTTATTAAAAAATGTTGTACTTTGGTTATGGGGAAAAGTCTTATGGTCACGCCTTTTTAAAGTAGATTTATTGCAAGTACAGAACCAGTGGATTTGTCTACTTTTAGAGTTGATGTAAGTCACGACTGGTCTCAGTCTGTTAGATGTGTGCAGTGTAAACCTGAGGGTCACTTAACACCATGTATGAAATTACTTCCAATAAAATGTTAATACATGTAATTATTGGGGGCATGTGGATAGGTAGCACCAAGAGACAAGATAGCTCACAATTAATGTATTTTGTTTCCTTGCCTTGTGCCTGTTAGTTCTCTAAATGAGCGTCATCAAGGAGAAAGCATCAACTCTGCGTGGGTTGGTAAAATCGCGATCATTACAATGAGTGTAGATTTGTCACTCAAGTTTAATTGCTCCTTTATCTGATATGGTAATTGAGGATATGCAAACCTTTGTGGGAGACCTTGAAAATCTTGGCCTGATAAGAAATTACTGAGTGTTGCAAAATAGAGACAAACAGGGGAAGCGAAAACTTATGTAGGGCATACAGAATCTTGTAAAGGAGTCAACATTCAAAGAATTTAAGGATGGGTTAATTCAAAGACATATGGGATGAAATAGTGTCAGACACTATAGGGAACAATTAGAAGCAACAACTACAAAAAATATGGAAATTGTGGAGTAATTTTCAGGTAGGATAAGGAAAATTAATGGATGTAACTATGAATTATGGTAGGTTGGTGCATCAGTGACTTTTGTTTATTTGCACAAAGCTGAGCAGAGGGTGCTTGATGTTTTTCTGAAGAGGATTGCATGCTGAAAAGTCAAGATGTGTGTGGATAGGGGTACGACTGATTTGTATGTGAGGAGATCTATTTGTTGACTGGAATGCAGGGTAAAAGGACAGCGTTTGCAGCTCATATAAAATGTTTCTGGTGTGGACAAACAGTAAACATGGAGGCAGTGTTGCAAGCCTCAGGGTAGTGTGAATAAAGTAACAGGAAGTAACTGTTTTAGAAGTACAGGACCCGGTAGGAATAAGCTGTCAAACACTGGGAACCGCAGGTCCACATTGGACCTTCCCAGTAAGATTGTGTGCTATGAAACCATATGCAGAGATGGATTTTGCAGTCAGAGGAATAGTAGGGAAAAAGGTCAATAAAAATGTAAATGTTGTGTGATGCATGATATTATTGGACACAGTGGAGCATGTGTCAGTCACCAGTAGTGATCTGTTTAAACGTAAGCAATGGGACCCACCACAGTACAAATTGCATGGAACGAGGATAAAGATGTGACACCATTTGGATTGCACTTTCAGCAGGTCGAGGCACATTGTTTGTACTCTAGCTTTGACAAGATTGTAGCAGTGGCTCATTGTTTTGAGCAGGGGAACGTTACATCAGCAAAGAGGCTAGAATTCAGGGGGAATGCTTTCTTATTACATGGAACGGCATGCAAGATAATGGTGTCTACTTTCTGACTGCCCACCATGATTTCAGAGATAACTTGCTTGGTAATTTCCCAGCCTTGTTTGTACTGGTCAGAGGAGCCCACACAAGTGCTACCTGCCACAAATCTAACCAGCTTCAATCAAACCCTACGGCTGGAATTAATGCAGTCTATGAATACACTTCAGAACCAGCAGAAGCACATCTCCCTAGAAACCTTATTGCAGTGTGTATATTCATATAGGTAAAATCAGTACCGGAAAGAGACAACATTGGCTACTGCCATACCAATCACTGCAGTGGCACTTGTTCTGTTGAGCACAGTCCTTGTTTTGGTACATACACTCCTGGAAATTGAAATAAGAACACCGTGAATTCATTGTCCCAGGAAGGGGAAACTTTATTGACACATTCCAGGGGTCAGATACATCACATGATCACACTGACAGAACCACAGGCACATAGACACAGGCAACAGAGCATGCACAATGTCGGCACTAGTACAGTGGATATCCACCTTTCGCAGCAATGCAGGCTGCTATTCTCCCATGGAGATGATCGTAGAGATGCTGGATGTAGTCCTGTGGAACGGCTTGCCATGCCATTTCCACCTGGTGCCTCAGTTGGACCAGCGTTCATGCTGGACGTGCAGACCGCGTGAGACGACGCTTCATCCAGTCCCAAACATGCTCAATGGGGGACAGATCCGGAGATCTTGCTGGCCAGGGTAGTTGACTTACACCTTCTAGAGCACGTTGGGTGGCACGGGATACATGCGGACGTGCATTGTCCTGTTGGAACAGCAAGTTCCCTTGCCGGTCTAGGAATGGTAGAACGATGGGTTCGATGACGGTTTGGATGTACCGTGCACTATTCAGTGTCCCCTCGACGATCACCAGTGGTGTACGGCCAGTGTAGGAGATCGCTCCCCACACCATGATGCCGGGTGTTGGCCCTGTGTGCCTCTGTCGTATGCAGTCCTGATTGTGGCGCTCACCTGCACGGCGCCAAACACGCATACGACCATCATTGGCACCAAGGCAGAAGCGACTCTCATCACTGAAGATGACACGTCTCCATTCGTCCCTCCATTCACGCCTGTCGCGACACCACTGGAGGCGGGCTGCACGATGTTGGGGCGTGAGCGGAAGACGGCCTAACGGTGTGCGGGACCGTAGCCCAGCTTCATGGAGACGGTTGCGAATGGTCCTCGCCGGTACCCCAGGAGCAACAGTGTCCCTAATTTGCTGGGAAGTGGCGGTGCGGTCCCCTACGGCACTGCGTAGGATCCTACGGTCTTGGCGTGCATCCGTGCGTCGCTGCGGTCCGGTCCCAGGTCGACGGGCACGTGCACCTTCCGCCGACCACTGGCGACAACATCGATGTACTGTGGAGACCTCACGCCCCACGTGTTGAGCAATTCGGCGGTACGTCCACCCGGCCTCCCGCATGCCCACTATACGCCCTCGCTCAAAGTCCGTCAACTGCACATACGGTTCACGTCCACGCTGTCGCGGCATGCTACCAGTGTTAAAGACTGCGATGGAGCTCCGTATGCCACGGCAAACTGGCTGACACTGACGGCGGCGGTGCACAAATGCTGCGCAGCTAGCGCCATTCGACGGCCAACACCGCGGTTCCTGGTGTGTCCGCTGTGCCGTGCGTGTGATCATTGCTTGTACAGCCCTCTCGCAGTGTCCGGAGCAAGTATGGTGGGTCTGACACACCGGTGTCAATGTGTTCTTTTTTCCATTTCCAGGAGTGTAGAAGATGAAGCACAGGACTGAGCTTGGACCCAACCATAGTTGAGATTCCAGTGGAATGAAATACCCTGAGCATAAATGCCAGAGAATGGAGCTGAATGCATAAGGGGTGTAGTATTAAGAGTAACTGATTAATCTTAGCTTTTAAGATGGGAATACAGTTAGAAGTGGCTGTGCAAGAAGTCCAGTAATGAAGTTAGTTCCATGATACTTGAGTTAAGGATTTGGGCAGGGGGCCATGTATAAATGTGTAAGATTATGTGATAGGTTTAAGGAAACTATTTGTTAGAATAACCCTTAAGAAGTGAAACAGGGCCAGAAACCCACTCACCAGAGACTCTAGTGTAAATGATAATTAGTTTGGTCAACCCAAGAGATTGGTTCTTGATAAAAAGGTGGGCAATGGAGTGTATCTACCATAGTCAGTCAAAAAATATGACAGAGTGAAACTGAGTTGCAACAGAGCCAGCCACAGGTGGGCAAGAGCGTCATGCACTACGAAGTAGAACACACCCAACTGGCACTGCAAAGCAGAGCAGCTGTGCACAGTATAGAAACAGCCAGTACTGCAATACACTAGTGGAAGGAAGGAAGGAAGGAAGCCCTTTCTCACTTGCAATAAAGGAAGTGTTTAGAGTGCATGCTTTAAGCCCTAAATAAACAGTCCAGAGCATGTAAGTATACAGTCATTCATGTACTAAATTATTCTCATCAGTATCAACACCTATGCCCAGAGCCTGTGACACCTGGAGCAACATCCTGGATCTGCTGTTTGACCATGAGACATGGCAGCCTGCCCCAAGTCATGAGAGAGCGGGCCACTTGCTGGAGGATTTCATGGTTATCGCCAGATGCGCTGCCACGCTCTCATCAGTGATAGCCTGAGATGTCGCTGACAGTGGCATTCAAGTGACACCACACTTGGCTCCACTCTTTGTTCTCTCAGCAATGCCTGACGTTTATTGTTTCACATGAGAGGTAACTGGATGCCTCCAACAAGCTGTTCCTGATGTACTATGGCCAAGGGCCAGAATAAATAAATTAATTGAATAAATCTACTGTCATCCTGACATATCATTTCATTCTCCATGGGTGACAATCCAAGGGTAATTTAACACATCCATCATCCATTTTCTCCATTCCTCTCTCGCATACACTTTCAATGGTTTATTTATCAAAATGTCCTCCCAGAGCAACAGCAAGCTCTGTATTTCCCTGTCTAGATTTCTCTTACATGCAGATTTTTTGAAATGACTACTGAACTGATCTAGTACAAGAAGAAAACTGTTCTTCAATAAAGCACCTTTCCTTCCTCCTCTCCACCACTCCAGTGGTCCATAATTTCATACCAACTTTGTCCATCCAATACTTGCATGAACATGAACTACAACTCCTAACAGTATTCAGAAGGTTTTGGCATTGTCTCATATTTGAAAATGATCATTGGATTAAGTTTAGTACCATGAGTACAACATGAAAAGATAACAGTGTAGTGCACCTTCGATGTCCATTTGTTTTTATAGTAACACTTCTAGCACCTTTCACAGAAACAGTTCTGTTACGCGGCACATCAAATCTCAAAGAGGTTTTGTTCATATTCACTATCTGCCTTAGGCACTGGTTTTCTTCCAGTGTTGTAAAGTGAAGTGATGAAAAAATAATACTTCAATACTTTCTCTTAATGCTCTTTTGTTTCTTTTTTTTTTTAGATATTTTGCTGTTGGTTCATAAAGCTGTAGCACCTACCAACTCCACCCTTAAAGTCTTACGAGCATGTATTTGAAAATTTTTTATATAAATCCTACACCTCTTTGACAGTGTCCTTGAATCGATTTCGATACATCATTTTCTAGTTTTGACCACTTTGCATTCAGTCCTCTATTTGCACATTCAGTCTTTGCCAGTTTTTATAGTTCCTCTTTACTAGCTGCCAATTGCAAATGGTTTTTTCTGTTGTTGGAGGGCCAAAATGCTACTCAGTTGCTCTGTTCCATGTTATTCTGCATATGTTATTACTTTCAATTTACAGTCATCATATGAATACCTTTTACACTGAAGAGCCAAAGAAACTACTATACCTGTGTAATATTGTGTATGAATCCTGTAGGGTTGTCCATAAATCCGTAAGAGTACAACGAGGTGAAGTTCTCTTCTGAACAGTACATTGCAGGGCTTCCCAGATACGCTTAACAACAATCATGTCTGGCACGTTTGGTGGGCAGTGGAAGTGTTTCAACTCAGAGGAGTGTTCCTAGAGCCACGCTGCAGCAATTGTGGACATGTGGGGTGTTGCATTGCCACACACACACACACACACACACACACACACACACACACACACACACACACACCTTGAACAGTCCCTCGCTGACATGCAGGTTCCATGGATTCATGAGGTTGTCTCCATACCTGTACACATCCATCTTCCTGATACAATTTGAAATGAGATTATTGTGACCAGGAAACATCTTTCCAGTCATCAACAGTCCAAGGTCACTGTTGACAGGCCCTGGTGAAGTGTAAAACATTGTTTCATGAAGTCATCAGGGGTGCACATGCGAGCCTTCAGCTCCCAAATTGATTATGTTTCGTTGGATGGTTCACATGCTAACACTTGTTGATGACCAAGCATTGAAACCTGCAGCAGTTTGCGGAAGGACTGAACTTTTTGTCACGTTGAACAATTCTCTTCAGTTGTAATTGGTCCCGTTCTTGCATGATCTTTTTCCGGCTGCAGTGATGTCGTAGATTTGATGTTTAACTGGACTACTGCCCATCATCACTCATGCGCTGACTGTAACACCACATTCAAACTCACTTAAAGCTTGATAACCTGCCATTGTAGCAACACTAACCAATGTAACAACTGCATCGAAAAATTGCTGTCTTATATAGGTGTTGCCAACTGCAGCACCGTATTCTGCCTCTTTACATATCTCTTATTTGAATATGCATGCCTATACTAGTTTTTTTTTTTTTTTGCATTTCAGTGTACTATTTTCCATTACAAAAATAGGTACTAACAACAATATTGCACTGTTACCAATAATACAAATCAATTTCAATTCAAGTTCACTGGCAATGCAGACTGCAATGACACATCATAGGCTAGCCCGTTTTCTGGATTTGTGACAGCAGGACGAAAGGAAAGTAAACAGTGTTAGCAAGCTTGCGAATTCCCACAACTCGCATTCATTGCATCGGTGCAATGCTGTTGCCAGTTGAATCCATTGTTGCCAGACAGGTATCCATTTCCCACAGTATTGAATTCTGGCCATTTTTAACACTGGTGAAAATTTTAAATAAAAAAACTGGATGTTTTATATTAATTTTGAGTGAAAGACACACTTGAATTTTGAAAGCAATTTTTCAAAGAAAACAGTGCATCAATCCATAAAATCTGGTATGCTTTTCTTCTCTCTTCAAAATATGAGGTAAAGTTGGTGGTGTTTCCTTGTGAGAGGCACTCTTTAGGGCTGAGTGATCTGCCATTCTTTCCTAACCTTCCCCAGTCTATTGCAAACTCCTTCCAAATGATGGAACTAATAATTCCAAAAGCTAGAGAAGTTCCTTGTACTTTCGTGTGTTTGTATGGTCAGTACTAATAATTTACCTCCTGAAGTCTAGTACATGCCAGTCATTTTGTCACCTAATTTTATAGCTTTGAGCTATTCAAGAATGTGAGCTTGAGACAAAATTATAAATTACTGAACTTTATCTTTGTTTTTGCATTGTGGTTTATCTGTCATGGGGAATCTTTGTCTTCACATTACATACCTAACTTAATGATCGCTATGACTTTCTGTGTGCTGACTTGAGCTGTGTAAACCATGTTACAAAATACATATCATTATGCTACAGTTTTAGAGGCATTTCAGGACTAAATTCATTGTGTGACATCAGATAAGGAACTAAAAATACTTATTAAGTTGTGATTTCCAAAGTAGAAATTAATATCAAGGAGCCTTACACCACAGAAGGTATGTCAGAAACAAAGATTAGACTTTTTGTTAACTAACTTTAACCTAAACAATTTTAAGGATAAAGTGCTTATAGCAAAGATCTTGTGGTGGAATTATTTTGTGAATGAAATAATAAAACAGTTCCATTGTTTAAATAATTTACATAGTAAGACATCTGTATGTAAAAGGCTAGTAAATTTTTACACGTTATTGATACTAACTTTTTTGTTAAAGATTATGGACTGTCAAATGAAGAGAGATATTTTACAAAACTATAAGCAAATTCATTGCATGTGGCTCATGTAGAGAGAAAGAGAAGAAAATATCTCAATATTTCAGAAGAAAGGAAAGAGAGCAACTTGGCAAGTGTATAGATTTAAAAGAAATGAAAAGCGAGGGAGAAAGACTCATGAAGATTATCTATAGAGAAAAACAGAAGCATAACCACTCATGTCGGTGGAGTGTAATCGTCAGAACTCCTTTTAGGTCCACACAAATCCCCATAAACTTTAGGAAAACCAGCAACAAGATTAGAAGAGCTACATCCAGACAGCCGAACTTTGAAGTATGTTGTAATGAACAAATTACTTGTTCCAGTGCCACAATTTCCATAATGTTCAAGCAAACATTAACAATATAAATTCAACACCAAAGTTCCTGAAGAAGAAACCGAACAGTTGATTTTATTTTTACAACAGACATGACAATCTACCAAGCACCTGAAAGATGGAATACTACATTATTTAAAAATCATGACAGTAACAAGCATATAGTTTTGCAAAAACTGTACATAATATTTTCAGCTCAGGGAGATTATATGCAGTTTTAGACAGACACTAAAATGGGACAAATACATATTTTCAGGAACTACATATTTAGTCGGTTTTACCTACACCTCATAATACAGGGTGATCCATTGATCGTGACTGGGCCAAATATTTCACGAAGTAAGCGTCAAACTAAAAAACTACAAAGAACGAAACTTGTCTGGCTCGAAGGGGGGAACCAGATGGCGCTATGGTTGGTCCGCTGAATGGCGCTGGCATAGGTCGAACGGGTATCAACTGCATTTTTTAAAAGAGGAATCCCCATTTTTTATTGCATATTCGTGTAGAACGTAAGGAAATATTAATGTCTTAGTTGGACCACTTTTTTCGCTTTGTGATAGACGGCGCTGTAACAGTCACAAACATATGGCTCACAATTTTACAGTTGGTAACAGGTAGGTTTTTTTAATTTAAAACACCAAATGTAGGTACGCTTGAACATTTTATTTCAGTTGTTCCAATGTGATACATGTACCTTTGTGAACTTATCATTCCTGAGAACGCATGCTGATACAGCATGATTCCCTGTAAATACCACATTAATGCAATGAATGCTCAAAATGATGTCCATCAACCTCAATGCATTTGACAATACATGTAACGACATTCCTCTCAACAGCGAATAGCTTGCCTTCCGTAATGTTCGCACATGCATTGACAATGCGCTGATGCATGCTGTCAGGCGTTGTCGGTGGATCATGACAGCAAATATCCTTGAACTTTTCCCACAGAAAGAAATCCGGGGACATCAGAACCGGTGAATGTGCCATGGTACGGTGCTTTGACGATCAGTCCACCTGTCATGAAATATGCTCTTCAATACTGCTTCAACTGCACGCGAGCTATGTGCCGGACATCGCCATTCTGTCACGCAGTGAAAAATCTTGTAGTAACATCGGTAGAACATTATGTAGGAAATCAGCATACATTGCACCATTTAGATTGCCATCGATAAAGTGGGGGCCAATTATCCTTCCTCCCATAATGCTGCACCATACATTAACCTGACAAGGTCGCTGATGTTCCACTTGTTGCCGCCATCATGGATTTTCCGTTGCCCAATAGTGCATATTATGCCGATTTACGTTACCGCTGTTGGTGAATGATGCTTTGTCGCTAAATAGAACGTGTGCAAAATATCTGTCATTGTCGCGTTACTTCTCTAGTGCCCAGTGGCAGAACTGTACACGATGTTCAAAGTCATCTCCATGCAATTCCTGGTGCATAGAAATATGGTACGGGTGGAATCGATGTTGATGTAGCATTCTCAACATTGACTTTTTGAGACTCCCAATTCTTGCGCAATTTGTCTGCTACTGATGTGCGGATTAGTCGCGAGAGCAGCTAAAACACCTACTTGGGAGGCATCATTTGTTGCAGGTTGTGGTTGATGTTTCACATGTGGCTGAACAGTTCCTGTTTCCTTAAATAGTGTAACTATCTGGCGAATGGTCCGGACACTTAGGTGATGTCGCCCAGGATACCGAGCAGCATACATAGCACACGCCCATTGGGCATTTTGATCACAATAGCCATGCATCAACACTATATCGACCTTTTCTGTAATTGGTAAACGGTCAATTTTAACACGGGTAATGTATGACGAAGCAAATACCGTCCACACTGGTGGAATGTTACGTGATACCACACACTTATACATTCGTGACTATTACAGTGCCATCTATCATAAAGCAAAAAAAGTGGTCCAACTAAAACATTCATATTTCTTTATGTACTACACGAATATGTAATAAAAAATGGGGGTTCCTATTTTAAAAAATGCTGTTGATATCCGTTTGAGCAATGGCAGTGCCATCTAGCGGGCTAACCATAGCACCATCTGGTTTCCCCCTTCAAGCTAGACGAGTCTTGTTCTTTGTAGTTTCTTTCGTTTGATGCTTATTCCGTGAGATATTTGGCCCTGTCACTATCAATGGAGCACCCTGTATATCTGTAAAGATATGCTCACTCTGCTTATCTGGTGAATGCATTGAAAAATGACATTGAAAAAGAGCATTTTCTCATAAGGTAATGAGTTAGTGGAACATGCACTCTACTATCAATTTGTGTGTAATTATGAACTCATGTCTAAAGTGTAAAAATTGTAGCCCCTAAACTTCCCTCCATGTTAAATGATGATGACTGATACAGAAGTAAAATGGGGACAATGGATTGATATTGACAGACAACTAAAATTTTATATTAGTTAATGATACTATTTCTGATGTGTCAGAAACTGATAAGTGAATTTTATATTTTATATTTCACTGCTTCATTAAGAACTGACAACCTGCTACCTGTCCCATGCACCTTCCCACCACCACCTACTCCAGTCCTGTAACCCAGAAGGTGTACACAATCAAAGGCAGAGCCACGTGTGAAAGCACCCACATGATTTACCAACTGACCTGCCCACACTGTGAAGCTTTCTATGTGGGAATAACCAGCAACAAACTGTCCATTCACATGAATGGACACAGGCAGACAGTATTTGTTGGTAATGAGGATCACCCTGTGGCTAAACATGCCTTGGTGCACAGCCAGCACGTCTTGGCACAGTGTTACACCGTCCGGGTTATCTGGATACTTCCCACTAACACCAACCTGTCAGAACTCCGGAGATGGGAACGTGCCCTTCCGTATATCCTCTCTTCCCGTTACCTACCAGGCCTCAACCTCCGCTAATTTCAAGTTACCGCCGCTCATACCTCACCTGTCATTCAACAACATCTTTGTCTCTGTACTTCCGCCTCGACTGACATCTCTGCCCAAACTCTTTGCCTTTACAAATGTCTGCTTGTGTCTGTATATGTGTGGATGGATATGTGTGTGTGTGTGTGTGAGAGCGCGCGAGTGTATACCTGTCCTTTTTTCCCCCTAGGGTAAGTCTTTCCGCTCCCGGGATTGGAATGACGTCTTACCCTCTCCCTTAAAACCTACATCCTTTCGTCTTTCCCTCTCCTTCCCTCTTTCCTGATGAAGCAACCGTTGGTTGTGAAAGCTTGAATTTTGTGTGTGTGTTTGTGTGTCTATCAACATGCCAATGCTTTCATTTGGCAAGTTACATCATCTTTGTTTTTAGATGTATTTTTCCCACGTGGAATGTTTCCCTCCATTGTATTCATATCATTAAACTGTATAATTTATATATAGCTTGTTTTATTGAGTTCCAAAAATTGCATTAAGAAAGACAATTTGTGAGAGTCCTGTATAGAACCAAAGGTACCTCAAATGGGATTAGTTTTTAATATTTATCTTCAAGATTTCAAGTTTTTGGTATAATTATTGCACACCAAAGTATTTAATTATTAATGCATTCTTACTTTAAAGGAAGGTGGTAATTCAAACAATTTCTGGAATCTGTACATTCTTGTGCGGTCCTAGCTCCCTTTTGCATCCTGAATGGAACATTCAATTTTCTGGTTTAAATGTAATTTTTGTGAATTCTTTCATAAGCTATCTTTAATTCCACACAACCAACTGTCTGAAGGCATTATCAATTATTTTGAAAAGGAACTGTTACTACAATGACTAACAAACCTCATTTTTGTAAGCATGGTTGCCTAAAAGGAAACTTTGAATGGCTCTTTACTCCAATGAATTTTATATTTGATACAACTGACCTACTGTTTTATTTTATCAAGAAATCATTCTATCTTGATCCCCTTAACACTTTAACTAACTGCTCTGGACATGTTAACATGCACGCCTTTGTACCTTTCCCTATGTGTTCTGAACACGTTTACACGCGCCACCAGTCCTTCAGTTGTGTGAAGTTAGCACCCCTTTTACGAGAAATATAAATGTTTTTCATAGTTTTTGATAGATGTGCCATAGTTCTCGAGTTCTTTCTACAAAATTTCAATAGTTCTGCAGAATTTGTCGAAGAAAACAACAATACTTGTAAAAATTGTGGTATCGAAACGATCTTTTGTCGATTTTCGCACAAAATAAATTCGTAGGACAGTTCTGAATAGAGCCCCAGTAGTTCTATCGAAAATCCAAATAACATGTTTTTGTGCTGCTAATAGTTTACGAGATAATTGCAATTTAAATCTTTTCACTTACTGTGAAGTTGGCACCCTGTTTTTCAGAAATGTATATTTTTTTCAGAGTTCTTGATAGATATGCCATAGTTCTAGAGTTCTTTGTACAAAATTTCAATAGTTATGCAAAATTTTGCGAAGAAAACAGCAATATTCGAAAAAATTTGCGTATCGAAAATATTCTTTGTCAATTTTTGCAAAAAGTAAAATCGTACAACAGTTCTGAACAGAACACCAAGAGCTCTATCGAAATTCCTAATAACATCTTTTTCTGGCGATGATAGTTTATATGGTAACTGCTTTGATGTTAGACCCACTGTCTCCACAGAAAAAACTAATTCGTACAACAGTTTTGATGAGCAGTTCTGGATAACACCCCAAGACCTCTATCGATAATCATAACAACATTTTTTGTCGTTATAATAGTTTGTAAGATAATTGATTAATTCTGGGGCTCACTTACTCTACAAAAAAATTGTCTATTCGTACGTTCTGATGACAGCTGTGGATAGCAATGTGAGAGTTCTATCGAAAATACAAGTAACATATTCTGTGCAGGTAATTGTTTACGTAGTAACTGCATTTAATAAGGAATGCTTATGAGTATTTCCCGTGAAGTTTGCATCCCTTTTACGAGAAATATACATTTTTTTCATAGTTCTTGATATGTATGCAATAGTTCTAGATTTCCCTGCTCAAAACATATTTCTTCCTTTGATTCGGAGGAAACTGATCTTCAGTTAGTGGACAAGTGGTTGTACTAGTATCCATCATCAAGTAGCATCCGAATTTCTTTTCTTCGACAGCTTCTCCTTTACATTTCTTGCATTTTATGATAGTCTTTAGACCACTATTTGTTGCACCTACAGCCTATTGCATGAATTTATAACGAAGTCTGAAAAGCACATACGTGTAAACGGAAATATAATGTGGTTTCACATAGCGTGAATTTAGGCACGTCAGACACGATATCTTTTTGTTGCACATTGAGATATGTTTTAATATTGTCTCATATAATTCCCCAACATTCGACTCTACATTAAGAGACAATATTTTTCGAGAGATTAATTCTTTTTTTTAGAAACGGTATCACATATAATATATCAAATCTCTGCTTAAAATGCTGGTAGTTTATAATTTTTTTGTCCAAAACATCCAAAGCCAGATCCAAAAATGGATGGCTCACCATTTGAATGGTACTTTTGAAATCATCACTGAGTGATATTGCTTGCATGAATAAAGTCATCAAAGAATCGAAACCGCACGTTCCTTTCAAGTTGTAGGTAGCAGATTTGAATTTGCTTGAGGACCCATTTGGGAAAAGTGGCAAATTAATGTCTATGAATTTCTTAGTCGAATTCCAGTTTGGGCAATCATCTAAGTAGTTTTTCTTGCTCTTAGTTTGCATGCTCGATGTGACAATGATTGCATTTTGAAGCTTTTTCAACACTGCACTCTCCTCCATTTTATTATTACAGATCTCTCGGTTTTCTTCTGTTTTTGAACCACAGGACACCCCTGGCGAAGTATGATTCTCGATAGTCTTTCTTGGAATGAAATATCTCTTTAGAGTCCAAATTCGGCAGTAAATTATTATCTGAAGAGCGCTGAAAACACACACTATCACTCTTAACTGAGACACTGTTGTTCTCCGCGTTCATAACAAGTGAGCTTGAAGTAAGAGAAAATTGTATTCAAAACTATTAAAAATTTTGTCTAACTCTGTCTCATTGCCACCTTCGTGTTGGGTCTCACTTCATAAGGTATTGTTCAGTGTGCTCTCAGAATTATCGAGTATATGATTGCTTTTGGGGTTTGTTATATTCAGCTTCTTATTTTTTCCTCTCCAGTTTTCCTCTTCGTGGTAAGGCAATGATGCTTCAGTTGGTTTGTGCTTCACAGCTTGCTTTGAACATTGGTTTTCCATCATAAGTGGCGCTAACAGTTTTGTTTCCTCACGCAGCCACTTCAAACGTTGAAATATTAATTTGTCTACTCGTAAAGGCAGCTTGTCAAAGTACATTGTCTTTAATTTTGAAAATTGTCCTTTCGTCGCTGCTGACAAATGAGTAGATAAAGGAATATGAAAAGAAGGATATATCACAGCTGTCCACAGTGGTATATAATACATCAACTCTTTCAGCATCTCTGCAGCATTAGGAATGTTGTACGGATTCAAATCAAAGAGATTGTCATCCTTAGTCTGATTTGCGATAACTTCAGCTTCGTTGTAGATACGTTTTGCCATATCAATCCACGCGATTGCAGTAGATTCCTTAGAGTTCCAAATTGATTCCAAAAGATAGTCACCATTGTCTTCACCATCATCAGTTTTCTTGTCATCATCTCTTTTTTGTCGATACATGAATGACATGGACCATCTCTGATAATGTTATCAAGGTGGCGCTGATGTTCCGTCGATGAATATTCTTGACCGCATTCATCAATACCAAGATGTTGACTCAACGCAACAACCAAAAGTGAGCGCAAAGCACTTTCAATATCACGAAAATCTGTCATCATGTAAATATGGGCCAAAACTCGAACATAAAGTTGTTTGACTTGTGATTTACCTCTTGAATTTACACCTTGAAATCATGACCATAAAATGATTTAAATCTATTCTCAAACAACACGAGGGTAGAATTACTCTTTCATACAAAACAATATGACTATAACACCTATTCAAATAAGTCCAAGCAATTGGCTATTGCTCTAGAAATGGCAACCAACAAAGCCTTACCAAAATCAGTTACAGTGATTTTTGGTCTGGGAACTCCAGATCTGACGATTTCCATAAAGAAAAGTGACAAGAATGATGTATCATGCCTTGAGGATATCATCTGATAAGTTGGGCAACTGATTGATGATCGATTGACGATATTTGGATCTTTACTAGTGACGTTTACTTCGCGGATGCACATGTACTGATACAGGTATATGTACTTGGACTTAATTTCCACACAGTCAGCGATGTTTGACAGATCCCCAAATCGTGAAATAACTCAATATGCAACGCCACCTGTAGCATCTACTTGATCGTACACACTGCTATTGATTTGATGACAATATTTGTGCAACAGACTTTGATCTAACAGAAGAATGGGTCCAATGCGATTGCGTGAATTTCGTCCCGATGGGTAGTATGTTTTGCGATTTGCAGGTTTTCAACAGGCTTACTAGTTGTTATACCAAATCGTTTGTCCCTTACCTCTTCTTTAGCCTTTCCCAAGACATCAGCATTTGGTAAATTTGCAAGAATCATGTCTCCGAAAGACATACTTTTTGTTTCATCATTTCACCAAACAGCAGCAGGCATCTTGTTGTCAACCAATTTAGCAGCTACCTGTTGTCTTCTCGTGCCACGAAGTTGTCTTCTTTTCAGGTGATTACTATCGTCTGAAAAGTTTGAAAGTCTGCAGTTCAGAATAATATCGTTGTCCTTTTTTGGCTTCTTCAGAGCAATCCCTTCGAAAGTGGCTCTGCATTCTGTACATCTTCCTTTGATCTTCAAGAAGTACTTTGAACTTGAACTTTCACACACTTTCGCATATTTGAAAGAAAAGGCACATGGAATTTTGTGATGTTCATAAATTTTATCAGCCATCAAATCGATCCATTTCCCTATTTCCAGTCTTGAAGGCTTTCCAAGTATCCTCTTTGTTTGTTTTATGGTAGACTATTTTTCTGCTGACAGTAGTAAGTCAAATTGCTTTGTCATGTCCTTGTTGCACAAAGAACAAAAAACATTCCACGACTCATATTTGCTGTCATCGTCTTTTTCTTCAACAAAACATTCCAGCCTGAAGGTGTTTCTAACAGAAGTAAGCAGATCATGTCGATCTTCTTTAATTGTTGTGTAAATATGTTTTGAAGACATTTTCGAGCCGATGTCGGCCATGGCATCGGACAGTTTTTGGAATACCGGATGAGTGGAGTGAATTGAGTGCCTCTATCATCGATTATTTTAAATTTTTATGGATGTTACGGTTAATAAATATCACTTACACAACAGGACCGACGGCACAACAGGCACCGACTGCACAAGAGCTGACTGAATGAGCATAATGATTATTCGCATGAGAGTGAGTAGTATTGTTACGTTTAGTCATTAGGGGCAGATCAAGGAGTGAAATCCTGCACTGGCGGGCGCCTTCATATGATGCGGCACGCACCAGCCAAAAAGTGCAACTGTTGCTGTCATTAGCTTTGATACTACAGCGAGAAGCTTTGATGCTACCTCTATTGTACCTGCTACGCTGACGTCACTTGCCGATTGTTTAAAAGATGCAGTTCACATGTTCATTGTTTCCAGATGTAGTGCCACGACTTTTGCATTGTTGCTGTGCTTTGTTTATTATTTTTTGGTCTTGAGACGTCTCAGGGATGTATAACAGTTTTTATTATCCTACCATCGGGCGCAGCTGTTCAGATTGATACATGTTGAAATTTTCTGTAAATGAGTTTTCAACAATTTGCAGTATTGGCGCCTTCTCATTAATAGCTTCCCTTCTCCGTATGCTTTTCATTGTTGTGTGATTCTGTAAATTACTTGTCAACAATTGGCAGCACTGGCGCCTTCTCGTTGTATGATCCAGTATCGACGCTAATGCTCTCTTGATGAGATATGAGCCGATTGCTCGTTTTTATCCACTGTGCCCTTTCGTATATCATTTCAGCAATTATTTGTTTATCAACGTAGTAAGTAGTACAAAGCTAATCCAGAATGTAAAATGCACTTTAATTCTGTTTGAACAGTTTAATCGTCAGTGTCCGCTGTCCGAACGTCAAATATCAAATTAATACACTGCGTCTGTTTGAGTTATTTTATAGGAATATGGAAGAACTGGTGGCACACGTAAACACATTCACAGCACACAGGGACAGGTACAAAGGCGTGCACGTTAACACGTCCAGAGCAGTTAAAGGGTTAAACTACCAGACCTACTGACCATCCAACAAATCCAAATTATTTCAAACAGTGATTGGTGAATATTATTCATTTCTACAATGAAGTAAACAAATTTATTAACTAATTTACAGGTTCTGCCAATTATTCACAGTGTTTTCTGCATACAAAACTACTTTTTACAAGCTACGCTCACTTCTGACAACTGCCAAAATATTTTAATGAATCTTCTGGGGTGTTCATTAAAATTATCCAAACAGAATAGAAAGGAAACTTTTGTTTACCACAAAACAAGAGCAATTTTCCTTTATGTTATATAACTGACTAAACACACACCTGACTGAAACATTCTGGTAATGTTCTGAGAATCAAAGCCATATCCTTTTACAAGGAGAAATTGAGACTGGTCTGATGTTTACTCAGCCACAACCCAACTTAGGGATCAAAATTATTTCAAGAGAATATTATTTATAAACATTTACTACACATGCATGAAGTAAAGATATGCATTGGTAGAGGTATGTAAAACACCTACTGCGTTCGCAGTATCTGTACCCATGGACTAGGCTTAACAGACCAAATATTACTTTAAGCATTATACATATTGGCTAGATAGATAAAAGAAAACACAGTTTACTAGTACAAATAATAAAGGTTATGTGGATGTGCCCATTTTCAGCAAGTATTAGGTTGGTGCATAATTTCATAGCATATTTCCACAAGTTTAAAATACAGAACAGATACACATAGTAGACACTTTAGTGAACAATGATATATTATCCTTCGTTGTTTACAGCAATCTGCCAATGATGGGGTGACTTCTTGATTCTGTGACTGTAGAAGTAATATGGTTTTGAGGCAAAGAACTCATTGAGCCATGTTCAGAGTGCATTTTCATTTGGAAAGAAAGTTCTTTGAGGATTATTTGATACGAAGTAGAAAAGGCGAAAATCTACTGACCCAAGATCAGATGAATAAGATGGGTGTGGAATTACTTCAAAAGCCCACTCCTGTGAACTATTTTTTGTCTGTCTAGAAGAATGTGGACAGACGTAATCGTGGAATAGCATCACTTCACACAATCTTCCCGGCCGTTGTTCTTGAGCTGTGTCTCCAAAACGTGTCAGTTGTTGACAATAAATGTCAGCAGTATTGGCTGAATACACTTCAGGGGAGCAATTCATAATACACCACACCATCACTGTTCCACCAGATGTGTAATATTACCTTTCGTGTGGATGCTTTTTGTTACTGCTTTGTTTGGGTTCAATCATTACTTTCTATTCCTTATTTTAGCAAAAAGACACCACTTCTTGTCACCAAAATGATACAGGACAGGAACGGTTGGTGGTGTTCATGAGCCAACTGGTAACGAGCAAGCTGTAATGTGCATATGGCTACCCACTGATTTTTGTGATTTTTGTTTAGAGCATGTGGTACACATACGCTTTATTTTTGAACCTTGCCCATTGTACACAAATGTCAGAAGGTGATGAAATGATCACAATTCATCGAATTTGACAGTTCTCAAGTACAATGATGTGGATCTTTGTGGATTAATGCATTTAAATTATCTTCATCAAACTCCTAAGGTCTTCTTGAACATGGAGAGTCACTAATGGCAAAACAATTCTCCTTAGAATTACAAAACCATTTTCTTGCTTTGCTCTGTCAAATGACATTAAATACAAATGGTGCAAATGTTTCTGGCAACCTCCACTGCTGCTACACCTCTATAGAACCCAAACAGATTAATGTCAGTAGTGCTCCAGTTTCTCCACTTGGCTCTCCACTTTCTAGTGACCACTGTTCCACTCAGTATCTCCAAATGACAAAATGACAATATATAAACTCAGATATAAGTAAACGCAAACAGCAACAGTGAACTACAAATAAAAATAACAACTGACAAATAAACCCACAGTCACCAGAATCCAAACATGCAAAACAAAAGTGCTACAAACTTATGCACCAACACAATATTTAGAAAAAATATTGGGGCATGAAAACAATTTCACATCAGTAGCTGGAAACATGGGAAAAATAAAGTGACCGCTGAAATTAGATCCATTAGATTCAGTCAGGAATTTTATACTTGACCAGCAGATATCAGTTTTATCAGATGAATTGTGAAATGAACCACAAGAATCATCTGGTGACAGAAGCAGGAACTCTTCATTATGAATGTAACAACCAAATTACTAAAATGTGCTGACTTTACAGCATGACTGAAATATGCAGTAGAAGTCGAGAAAACTTATTGGCATCAAGTTAAAACATTGATCTCCTCTTTACTTAGGAAACTACGGCATTATGGTGTTAAAGGAATTACACTTAAGAGAACTGAATCATCACTTAGCAACAAAAAACTGTGTCATGTCATAGTAAGAAATAATACCTTGGGAGTGAAACTGAATTCAGAATGTAGAAACAGTATAAATTATTTCCCATAGGGTTCAGGATTCAACTTGTCTTGACCTACATAAATGTTATGCTAAAACCATTGGACGACTCTTGAAAAACTACAATGTTTGTCGATTACACAAGTACACTGATAATCAACAAACACACGCATGCCAAAACAGCCAGAAGAATAATGGAACATTCTTACAACCACTTTATAGGCAACAGAACAAAAATTCAACATTTATACGCACAAAAACACACATCATGCAGTTCCATACAAACCTAAATAACTTACAAATACAAGGAGGAGATATCAATGAGACAGACATTGGACAAGGATCCACATGTTCCTGGGCATTCAGATGGATAACAAACTAAGGAGGGCACTAGCATACGGATGGGTTAACCGAAAAGCTCATATCTCTGCCTTGCAATTATAAATGTTCCTCCAGTGTGTCAACCTGCAGAGCTGCTTCCTCGCATAATTTCCACAGTTTCACTGAGTACAATCCAATGGCGCAATTTCATGGCACATGGCAGCTAAGATCAAATACATATTTATCCTACAGAAGCATGCAGTTGTAACATGATGTGATGCACATGACTGAAGATCTTGCATAAACCTCTTCATGGACCTAGGGAATCTTACACCTACATGCCAGTATGTAGCTGTGTAATGGTTTTTATGTTAAATATAAATATTTTGTTTATTTCTGAGGGATTGCCACAGAAGATAATTCCAAAAACAAATGAAAAATCCAAAAGAAGGCATCATTACTGTCTTTAGGCAAATGGCACTGAGTGGATGAGCTTGATGAGTTTACTGATTTGTTGACTCTATTTAACTTTGAAATTCAAGCTGACACCACGTAATTTTACACAATGCCTATAACTTAGTGTATGACCAATAATATCTACTACTTCCAGTAACATGTCATCTTTCATTGCTTGAAATTATATAAAATAAGTTTCTGTGGGATTGAGACCTAAAGAGGTAACTGTAAACCAGTTTTTTTTTTTTTTTTTGTTTGTTTTGGGTTTAGGGCGCAAAACTTCTATGGTCATTAGAACCCGGCCCGTGACTTAGGAAACAGTAAAAAACTGAAATTGAAAACCAGCAGCAATGGAAACGAAAGTCATAAAATTGGAGAAACTAAAAGCAGAAGGAAGGCTTAAAAATCCACTACAGAAAGGGGTTGG
The DNA here is from genome assembly GCF_021461385.2 of Schistocerca piceifrons. NCBI lineage: Eukaryota > Metazoa > Arthropoda > Insecta > Orthoptera > Acrididae > Schistocerca > Schistocerca piceifrons. The sequence continues at coordinate 148,389,106 of NC_060148.1, forward strand.
TTGTCCCCAAAAAAAGCTTCAAATGATTGACGTCATTTCACTGGCACTAATAAACTTGAGAACGCGGTCGGCTGAGCGCGTGTCATCTGCTAAAATCGACGATATATCAGGCGATAGCTGTAGACGGGAGCGTAACAGATTAAAGTAGGGGCACTCAATTGAAAGGTGTCTTACCGTCCACAGCTGAGAGCAGTGGGGACAGAGTGGGGGAGGATCGCCGCTTAAAAGATGTCGATGGCTAAAAAGACAGTGCCCTATCCGGAGTCTAGTTAAAATTACCTCCTCCCGACGACGCGTTCGGGAGGAAGAGGTCCAAGCACAAGGAAGAGCTTTCAAGTCCCGCAATTTATTATGGGTAAGTGTCGACCAATGCGTGTGCCATAAATGAACAACACGTTGACATAGAACGCTCCGTAGATCGGTGAAGGGAATCAATTGAATAGCTGGCCCAGGGAAGAGAGACTGCAGCTTTGGCTGCAATATCGGCCGCCTCATTTCCACAGATACCAACGTGTCCCAGGAGCCAGAGGAACGCCACTGAGACGCCCCCAAGGTGGAGCAAGCACAGACAGTCCTGAATCCGGTGGACCAGGGGGTGCACAGGATAAAGAGCTTGGAGACTGAGGAGAGAGCTGAGAGAATCTGAGCAGATAACATACTGTATCCGCTGATGGCGGCGGATGTAGTGGACAGCCTGGAGAACAGCGTAAAGCTCCGCAGTATAAACCGAACACTGGTCTGGAAGCCGAAAGTGATTTGGGGTGTCGCCAACAATATAGGCACTCCCTACACCTAACGATGTTTTCGAGCCGTCGGTGTAAATAAATGTGGCGCCTGTCATTTGTGCACATAGAGCAGCAAATGCCAGACGATAAACAAGTGAAGGGGTACCATCCTTGGGAAATCGACAAAGGTCATGGAGCAGGCAGATCCGGGGACGGAGCAAAGGCGGTGCTATACCCCAAGTTGTCAAGGTTTTAGGAAAACGGAAGGAAAGAGAATGGAGCAGTTGACGGAAGCAACTCCCGGTGGTAGTAGGGAGGAGGGGCGGCCTGCATACCCTACATCAAAGTGGGCATCGAAAAAAATGTCATGGGCTGGATTAGCAGGCATGGAAGACAGATGGCTAGCATAACGACTCAGAAGGACTGCTCGCCGATTGGACAGCGGAGGTTCAGCAGTCTCAGCATAAAGGCTTTCCACAGGGCTGGTGTAAAAAGCTCCAGACACTAAACGTAATCCACGGTGGTGGATAGAGTCGAGACGCCGAAGAATAGACGGTCGAGCAGAGGAGTAGACTATGCTTCCATAGTCCAATTTCGAGCGCACTAAGGCGCGACAGAGGCGGAGAAGGACCACTCGGTCCGCTCCCCAGGGGGTACCATTCAGGACACGGAGGGTGTTAAGGGATCGCAGACAGCGAGCCGAAAGATAGGAAACGTGGGAGGACCAGCACAGTTTTCTGTCAAACATAAGACCCAAGAATTTAGCGACATTTGAAAACGGAAGGTTGACAGGACCTAGATGTAAGGAGGGCGGAAGAAACTCCTTACGTCGCCAAAAATTAACACAAACGGTCTTACTGGGAGAAAAACGGAAGCTGGTTTCGATGCTCCAAGAGTGGAGGCGATCGAGACATCCTTGAAGACGTCGTTCAAGAAGGCTGGTCTGTTGAGAGCTGTAGTAGATCACAAAATCGTCCACAAGGAGGGAGCCCGAGACATCAGGAAGGAGACAATCCATAATTGGATTGATGGCAATGGCAAACAGTACAACACTCAGCACAGAGCCCTGGGGTACCCCGTTTTCTTGGGAGAAAGTACGGGAGAGAGTAGTGTTCACCCGCACCCTAAATGTGCGCCCTGCCATAAATTCGCGAAGAAAAAGGGGCAGCCGACCTCGAAATCCCCAAGAGAACAGTGTGCGGAGGATGCCTGTCCTCCAACAGGTATCGTATGCTCTCTCCAGATCAAAAAATATTGCTACTGTTGGGCGTTTCCGGAGGAAATTGTTCATGATATAAGTGGAGAGAGCAACAAGATGGTCAACTGCAGAACAATGCTTTCGGAATCCGCATTGGGAAGGTGTTAAAAGACTGCAGGATTCCAGCCACCACGCTAAACGGTAATTCACCATACGCTCCAAAACCTTACATACACTACTCGTGAGAGAAATGGGGCGATAGCTAGAGGGGAGATGTTTGTCCTTTCCAGGTTTCGGAACAGGAACGACGATAGCTTCCCGCCATCGTCTGGGAAAAGTACTGTCGGTCCAAATTCGATTATAAAGGCGAAGGAGGTAACGCAGACTATGGGTTGATAAATGCAGCAACATTTGGACGTGGATACCATCCGGTCCTGGGGCGGAGAAGTGAGAAGAAGAGAGTGCATGTTGGAGTTCCCGCAAGAAGAAAACAGTATTGTAGCTTTCGCGATTTTGAGAGGGGAAAGCAAGAGGTCGCACTTCCGCTGCAGGTTTCTTCGGGAGAAACGCTGGCGGGTAATTTGAAGAGCTCGAAATCTCAGCAAAGTGCTGACCCAACGAGTTAGAAATTGCGATGGGGTCCACTAATGTGTCATGCGCGACAGTGAGCCCAGAGACCGGGGAGAAACTAGGCGCGCCTGAGAACCGTCGAAGCCGACTCCAAACTTCCGAGGAGGAAGTGAAGGTGTTAAATGAGCTAATAAAGAATTTCTAGCTTGCCTTCTTGCTATCGCGGATGACACAACGGCATTGTGGTCGGAACTGCTTATAGCGGATACAGTTGGCCAAAGTAGGATGGTGGCGGAAAACACGGAGAGCATGTCGCCGCTCACGTATTGCATCACGGCATGCCTCGTTCCACCAAGGAACTGGGGGGCGCCGGGGCAATTCGGAGGTGCGTGGTATTGAATGTTCCGCAGCTGTAAGAATAATGTCGGTAATATGTGTGACCTCATCGTCGACGCTGGGAAAGTGATGGTCATCGAAAGTCGCTAGAGACGAAAAAAGTGTCCAATCGGCTTGGGCAAACTTCCAGTGCCGCAGGCGCATGTAGGGCAGTTGAGGCTGCAGTCTAAGGACACATGAAAAGTGGTCACTCGAGTGTGTATCATCAAGGGCGAACCATTCGAAGCGCCGAGCTAGCGGAACAGTACCGACCGCAAGGTCCAAATGAGTTGAATTTGTCGTGGAGGCAGACAAAAATGTAGGGACCCCAGTGTTGAGGCAAACTAGATTTGCTTGGTGGAAGACGTCTAGCAATAGTGAGCCACGTGGACAAGGATGTGGAGATCCCCAAAGCGGGTGGTGGGCATTGAAGTCCCGAACCAGCAAATATGGGTGTGGAAGCTGACCAAGAAGATGAAGGAGATCAGCTCGTGCCATTGGTGTGGACGATTGAATGTATACAGTACAAAGAGAGAACGTGTATCCGGAAACGGAAAGACGGACAGCGACAGCTTGGAAGGAAGTGTTTAAATGGATTGGGTGATAATGGAGAGTTTCATGGAGAAGAATCATGAGTCCTCCATGTGCTGGAGTGCCTTCAACAGAGGGGAGATCATATCGGACGGACTGAAAATGAGGGAGAACAAAACGGTCATGGGGACGCAGCTTTGTTTCCTGAAGACAGAAGATGACCGGCGAGTAGGATGGTAAGAGGATCGACAATTCATCCCGATTGGCTCGAATACCGCGGATATTCCAGTGGATAATGGACATAGGGTGAACAGAAAATGGAGGAATGTGACCAAGGTCGCTGTCAACTCAACGACTGCTCTGAGCTTGCGACCGACAGCATGGAATGGCATTCAGCCGAAGGCAGAAGATCCTGATCCATAGGTTGGTCAGGAGCAGCTCCTGCCACCAGCGATCGGCCGGTTGATCGGCCGCCAGCAGTGCGCCTCGGCGATACGGAAGACGGCCGAGGGCGATTTCCGCCAGGTGGTGCTGTAGATGGGACACGCCTTGGCGGAGAAGGAGAGGAACTGGGTTTCTTCGTAGCCTTCTTGGAAGTATGATGTTTAGAGGATGGAGGAACCGATGGTTGGGAAGTTGCCGTATGTAAAAACTCTTCACGAGTATGCTCTTTTTTCGAAGTCTTGGTGTCTGACTTTTGGGCTCGAGATTTAGCAGAACTCGACGAAGGGTGAGCCAGAGAGTGGGCAGGCGAAAGTGGTGAGGTTGAACGGGTGATCTTTGCGCTGGCCGATCTGACGACCGTGGCACTAAAGGTGAGGTCGCAAGTCTGCGTGGCCGCCTCCTTTGTTGGCCGAGGAGAAGCAAGGACAGTGCTGTATTTTCCTTTCTGAGGCATGGTGGGCTGTCGACTGGTGAATAATTTTCGAGCAGCAAAGGTCGACACCTTTTCCTTTACTCTAATTTTCTGGATGAGCTTTTCGTCCTTAAAAACGGGACAATCTCGAGAGGAAGCAGCGTGGTCACCCATACAGTTGATGCAGCGAGGGGATGGAGGTGGACAAGCACCCTCATGGGCATCCTTGCCACACGTAACACATTTGGCCGGATTGGAACAGGACTGACTGGTGTGATTGAACCGCTGACACCGATAGCAAAGCGTTTGGTTTGGATGTAAGGGCGAACGGAAATTATCTCATAGCCTGCTTTGATTTTCGATGGGAGTTGAACTTTGTCAAATGTCAAGAAGACAGTGCGGGTTGGAATGATGTTTGTGTCAACCCTTTTCATAACCCTATGAACAGCCGTTACACCCTGGTCAGACAGGTAGTGCTGAATTTCTTCGTCAGACAATCCATCAAGGGAGCGTGTATAAACGACTCCACGCGAGGAATTTAAAGTACGGTGCGGCTCCACCCGGACAGGGAAGGTGTGTAGTAGTGAGGTACGCAGCAATTTTTGTGCCTGGAGGGCACTGACTGTTTCTAACAACAGGGTGCCATTCCGTAATCTGGAACAAGACTTTACAGGACCTGGAATTGCATCGACACCTTTCTGAATAATGAAAGGGTTGACCGTGGAGAAGTCGTGACCTTCGTCAGACCGAGAAACAACAAGGAACTGTGGCAATGATGGAAGAACTGACTGTGGCTGAGACTCAGTGAACTTACGTTTGTGAGCAGACATAGTGGAAGGTGAGGAAACCATTGCGGAAGAATCCCCCATTATTACCGGAGTCTCCGATGGCGCACTCCTCCCTTGTGGGGGCCCTCTCTGAGGGCACTCCCGCCTTAGGTGATTGTTCACACCTCAGGTCACACTTCCTGACAAACGGACGGAGGGACCAATCGGCACTTTCGGAAGGTATCAGCTCGGGTAATCACCCCTCCCTGGGCCTGGCCGTTACCAGGGAGTACGTACGTGTCCTACCTGCCTACCCGTGGCGGGGAATGATGCGTTACCCCGTCACCGGCTACGCATGGAAGTGCGTGGGTCGGCCTTCAGACACGCACAGGGAGGAAGAAAGAGAAAGGGAAAGGAAAGAAGAGAGGTCTCAAACGCCGCAGTGGAGAAAAGGGTAAAGAGAAGAGGTAAGGAAAAGAGAAAGACAAAGGAAGGATGAAGACATACAAGCAAGGAAGGCGAAGAATGCGGTACATTTACAAGTGTCCGTCTCCGGACGTAGGCACAAACCATACTCCCAGAGGGGGAGGAAGGGAAGGAAAGAGCCAGAGGTGAGGGGGGGGGGGGGGCGAAGATGGGGGATGGGGAAGGATGCAGAAAGGGAAGGTATGCAGCCCGGAAAGGAAGGAAGGCCACAATAGCTCGGGGTCCCGTGCTCGCTACGCACATATCCACAAAAGAGTTGTGGATCCCCTAGGGGGCTGTAAACAAGTTGTAGGCCACATCAGCTATCATATGATTTGTGTCTTCTTAGGTTGAGGATCAACATTTGATTGATATGCCTGTGTCATCAGCAAACATTACAGTATGCAAAACAACTTGATGGGAAATTAATGAGATCACTGAATTGTCTGAGTGACAAATTACATAAACAGCCACTGTGCAAAGAACGTAAATGGAGAAGAAGCCAGAATGAGTACAACTGCAATAGCAGTAAAATGAGTCTATAAATGGTGCCTATCAGAGACCCATTACAACCAAGGAGAATCAAGAAATTCAGTCGGTATGCCACAAGGTGATCAACAATCAGAAACCTGTATGATGTGAACAAACCACCAAGCACTAACAGTATGGGATGAGACAATTATGAGAGCAGCTGAAATTAAGGCCCACATATATGTTTATTTTGTTAAAAATTAACTTCTCCTCTCAAAACAAGTAACAACAGTAGTAAGGGTAATGTGCTATGCAGCAGGGAACTGGAAGTTTGTTGGTGATCATGATTTATTATACAACTTTGTAATTCTATGAACAATTTAGAGAGATTAATACTGAATTGAATGTGAAGAGTAGGAAATTCTGTAACAAATTAAAGAATGTGGATAAAATTGGAAAAAACATAAATGGAAGGGATGAAAATGATCAGAAATATAATTTTTCATCTGCACTGAAACCTGCATGAAAGAGCACTTCATAACAGTGAGCTGCCTAAAGGATTGGTCAGCTATAAGGGGCCTGCAGATCTGATCTTGGCATTTGCTTCATCTCACAGTACAGTATCTTTTTTCATTGGTGGGAGTTTGTGAAAGGCTCCATCTACATGCCCTCCCTTCAAACAACTTTGGGTTAACTATAATGCTACATGGTAACAGCAGTGACTGGAGGAAGTCCTGATACATTTGTGAATGCATGGGTCAAGTCTATTGTTTGAATACTTATGTGTGTGTGTGTGTGGGGGGGGGGGGGGCAGGGGAGGGGGAACAACGTTGGTATTTGTGATCAGTAAATGGAGAATTTGATCCTAAACATAGTTGTGGAAAGTACCTTAATGTTCTATGTGCATGCACATATATCACATAGAATTGGAGAATCATATGGTTCTTTTGTAAATGAAGGCTTTGCAGGCATGCGTCGAAGCAAAATACTACCCATAGTCTGTATCTTCATTGATGTCACAGTTGTACCCTTATGAAAATTAATGATTTTAAACAACCTGATGAACTGCTTATACATGTACAATTTCTTTTAGAAAATTATGATAACCTTAAATTGTCTCAATGTGTTGCATTTATTGTTAAATATTTTAGAATGTTTTCATAAAATTAAATTTGCTTTTAGTGTTAACATTGTAATCTCTACCTTGGATAGAGATGGATTGTGAAGGTTATTCATTCATTTGTTCTTTTATTTACACATTGCATTCTGTAGATGAAGATGTGGATGGATGTAGAATGAGCTCGGCTGCAAATTAAAAGGCAGAAGCTGCCACAATAATTTACTTCTGTGAAGTATATGGACAACCAGCAACTTAAAGAGCACAAATCTACACACACACACACCTCATTATGGGAATTGCTAGTAGATTATTTTGTACATATGTGTATGTACATTAACTAATATGAAAAATATCACTTTTGCTCCTACCACATTACTCGGCTACTTATTTTACCTAATATCTACATCGATACTCCACAATTCTCCTTATGGCACATGGCCGAGAGTACCCTGTACTGCTACTAGTAATTTCCTTTCCCATTCTACTCACAATCAGAACAAGGGAGAAATTACTGTTATATACCTCCGTATGAGCCCTAATCTCTCATATTTTATCTTTGTGGTTCTAATGAGCAATGTGTGTGTGGCAACAGAATCGTTTCACGGTCAGCTTCAAATACCAGTTCTCTAAACTTCCTCAACAGCATTCCTCAAGAACATCACCTTCCCTCCAAGGATTCCCATCTTAGTTCCTGAAGCATGTCCATTACACTTGCATTTTGTTCAAACTTACTAGTAACAAATCCAGCAGCCTGCCCCTGAATTGCTTCTCTAACAAAGGATTAATACACCTTTACACAGAAATTATGTCAGCTGTCTATGTGTTGGTGAAGTTTAACCCCATTCAACATAAAAACTAAAGTTACATGAAACTTGCATCACTGAGCTAAAATATTCTGATAGGCACAAGACAGTGGCTAATAATGTAGTACTGAACTTTGGTTTTTGATACATGATGTCTACTGGAAACTAAATATTCCTGTTCATCCACTCTACAAGCAATCAAAACAGCAAAACCACACCCTAATACTCCACACAGAATATAACGGGACAACTCATTGAATAAAAGAATGAAAAATACACCTATGCTTACTTACACATTCATTCCTCTTGTATTCACCCAAATGTCTCTGCAGAACATTGTGCACCTTCTCACCTCATCTCATAGCTCACTATTTCTTTGCAATATCACTCCACTGTATAACACCTCATAGTGTAATTAGTTGTGCTCTACTGGATCTGGCTGAAGGATTTAATTCTCCCCTTTACCTGAACATACAACAGTTTGATACTCAACATGTTCTCCAATTAGTCACTGAACAGTCCTCCTGGGTTCTTCCCCAGGAACAGCTGCTCCCAACCCACATTTCTGCTATCCACTTTTCCTTAATGATACTTGGTGGTTCCAAAAGATGATTTTCCCCATCTCCAATTCCCAGTTTTCCATATCTTTGCTATAGTTGAACAAATTTCTCTACATGATAAAAATTAACCATCAGCAGTTTAGTGCCTTAACCCTAGCATGCAACAAGTGGATGGCACAGACTTGCACAGCCATAACCAGCATTCTAGAAACAATATTTCTGAAATTATGTCTTACATTTCTCGAAGCATGATCCATTACAAACTGACCTCCACATTCCATCTTTCATGCAATGCCACATCAGCCCATAATCACATTTAGCTGTTTGAGCCTCAATGTAGGACATGGAATTTGTGTTAGCAGCTCCTATGTATTGGTCTGCAAGATGACGAAATCTTCAGAGAACTTGAAACAACTGAGAATTACTGTTCAACAGCACACAAATGATAAGAATCAGTTCAGCTTCTTGATACCAAAATCAAATCCCTTGACTTCATTCACTAGGTGATGAGTCTCTTACTATTACCTTCCTTACTGATGCTATCTTCACATATTACAAGCAAGAAAATCACAAAATAGAAGGAAGTAATAACATGCCATGAAAGTGCATCAAAATTAGGTCTGAAAAACAAATGACAAATGGTAAGGAGCAAATCTGATGTAGGAACCAGTTCGGTCAGGTTTTCAGAAAAGATCAATTGTGAATCAGGTACTTTAGGAGTACAGTAACGAAAACTTAAATTTATTGATCTAGTTTTTCATGCAATCAGGTAGAAAATTCCCAATTCCACAATTAAAAGAGAAGCTTACTGGCCATACGTCAGCATTAAAATGGTCAGCCCTATTATTTTGCATCATTAAGCCCCAGCATTTTACATTAAAAAGCTTCCAAAAGCACGAAGATCACTTGTCAATTCAGCCAACATAGCTAAGATGTCCCCTGCACATGTGCTACTCAGGATCACTGTCATGGCCATAGATCCTATTTGTAGATTTTCTCAGGTGTCTCGCACTATTTAATGTAAGTTATGTATTTCCAAAGTAAAATGTGAGGTACACACCAGTGATTTCAGTGGCAACCCAGATGACAAGATTTTCCAGAGCTCACTACCACCAATACTCAGGCCTGCACACTTGTGTTGGAAGCAGCACTCGCAGCCAACACCATCTCCTCACCTCTGCTCCTGGTGCCATGGAGGCAAGTGGTATGGCCTGTGGTCTCTGGGGCCACATAAGGAGGACAGTATGGCCTTTGTTTTTGCATTAAGTGGTTACCAACTACAACCGAGCCACTTCGACAGCAACTACAGCTATGCAATAGGACACCCAACAGTTTGTTGCGTTGGTCAAGCTTCTCATTTGCACAACTACTACTACACCTGTAATTTCCATTTCTGTAAAGCTCTTCTTGTACAACAACACTACTACTGTTTCACTTACTGTCCTGTCCACTTGTCATTCCAATTCATCACTTTTATCTGTTTAAAATAGCATAATATGAGTCTCTGTGACACTAAATCTTGGCCTATTAGCTGCCAATCAGCCACATTCCTTTACATACTGTCTGGGCTGTTCCTAGCACATTATTTGGGTTTCTTGACTCTTATCTTGTATAATCACTAAACATTCAGAGTCTGAATCCTTTACAGCCACAGGGAGACTGTTTAAGTACAATGAGATCAAGAGTGAACCAGTACTTTCCACAATTGTGTGTTGAATGTTCCACGGTCTATATCTAATTTTAGTCCTGTGACAATATCATCAATGTGACCATCTCTTTCTCTCAAAGAAGTTATAAAGCATATTATGACAAGTAATCTTCTTTCTTTAGGTCTGCCAGGTCTCTAATGGTGAGGTCATACATGGCTTCATCTATGAACAATTATTCACCAAAAGTCATTAATAAAGTTTTTCTCAGACTGACAAATTTATAACAAATACAACAGGTACCACAGATGCCACAATAGGTACAGGTTGTGGCCAAAGTATCAGGGATGATCTATAACACATGAATGTTACATCTTTCTTCAAAATGCTAAAAGGTTTTGTGACAAACCTGTGAATAGCTGTGATTCACTCAAAATATAAGAACATACACTATTCTTTTGAATTGTATTATGTCCCGTTATTGAAAGGAGGAATATTTCTCAAATGAACTATGATTAAAATATACACTTTGTCTAAATGTGAAGTATATCCATCACACACTGCCATTATAAAATATATTTTATATCAACAGTGGCTATGGAAAACAGGATTATACCAGCCAACAGTCCCATTCCACTTCTATTTACAACAGTCAGCATGTAACAGGTGATACGAGGGTAATCCCACAAGTAAGGTCTCCTATTTTTTATAAGTACAGAACTCTGTTTGTGTGGCAGGTGGTCACACTGATGTGAAGAGTGCTTCATGCGCTGTGTGTAAACATGCACACGCTGCGCTGAGGTGCTCAGTCTTCACTTGGCAGCCATTGAGAATGGAGTTCCTGTTGGATGTTACTGCCAAGTGTGAATTGCGTGCAGTTATTTGGTTTCTGAACGCGAAGGGCACTGCGCTAATTTAAATCCATTGCCGATTGATGGAAGTGTATGGTGAGTCATGCATGGATGTCAAAAATGTTTGTAAGTGGTGTAGAGAGCTTGCAGTCTGCCAGTAAAGTCATGGCAACCCTTTTTTGGGATCAGAAATGGGTATTGTTGGTCGACTTTATGCTCACTGGGACCACAATTAAGACTGACAGGTACTGTGAGACTCTGAAGAACTCAAACCGGCAATTCAGAACCAGAGAAGAGGAATGTTGAGCAAGGGCATACACATTCTCCATGACAATGCTTGCCCACACATTGCTCTCCTGCAACAGTTTCAGTGGAATAACAACCCACCCACCCTATAGTCCTGCCTTGGCACCCAATGACTCTCACCTGTTCCCTAGGTCAAAAGAACATTTCGCCGGAAAGCAATTTAGCTCCAACAATTAGGTGAAAGAGTTTCATAACTTTCTGAACAGCATGTAAGCTGGTATGACATGGGCATACAAAAACTGCCACAGCATCTACAAAAATGCATAAACAGAAATGGTGATTATGTCGAAAAATAGCTAAATGTTCAAGCTGTAAACTGACATAAACCATAGTAGAAATAAACAGGTCTATGTACTTATTTAAAAAAAATAAGAGACCTTACTTTTTGGATTACCCTCGTATTAAAATCAAGTGGACAGTTAGAAGAATACTCTACAATTACAAACAGCAACAAGTTCCAGAAAACTGACAATCTGTGCCAATTGCACTGAAATGCGTCCTTTACTCTACACAATTAACAGATCACTTTTTTCCTCACTCTGCATGCAATATATCATGAGTGTGAATACTTACAATATTCTCAGTTACATTCACTTCAACATTTACTTCAGGATCTTCCTTGACAAAATCAGTGGACCAAGATAGTTCCAATAGATCTTCAACAAACTGAAAGAAGAAAACAATCTGTGAATTATAGCTGCTTGCTAACTTATGTACCTATGACACAGCTCTCAATATTTCTTTCTTATGAGTATCATCCAATTTTGCAGAGATTCTTATTGCTTGGGAAGAGTGAGTGTCAGAATGCATCCAAATCAGTTCTAATGTCTGATTTTGCTATCAGCCATTGAGTAGTATTTATTTGGCATACTTTCACTTTCTATTCCTGTCACATGATCCACTCTGATTTCAGAGGCACTATGGCCTGCTCTATCAGATGGTCATACTCCCATATACAAACCTGATTATATATATATACATATATGAATATAATAGGGAAACATTCCACACGGGAAAAATATATTTAAAAACAAAGATGATGTGACTTACCATACGAAAGTGCTGGCAGGTCAATAGAAAAACAAACAAACACATACATACCACAAAATTCAAGCTTTCGCAACAAACTGTTGCCTCATCAGGAAAGAGGGAAGGAGAGGGAAAGACGAAAGGAAGTGGGTTTTAAGGGAGAGGGTAAGGAGTCATTCCAATCCTGGGAGCGGAAAGACTTACCTTAGGGGGAAAAAAAGACGGGTATACACTCGCGCACACACACACATATCCATCCACACATATACAGACACAAGCAGACATATTTAAAGACAAAGAGTTTGGGCAGAGATGTCAGTCGAGGCGGAAGTGCAGAGGCAAAGATGATGTTGAATGACAGGTGAGGTATGAGTGGCGGCAACTTGAAATTAGCGGAGATTGAGGCCTGGTGGGTAACGGGAAGAGAGTATATATTGAAGAGCAAGTTCCCATCTCCGGATTTCGGATAGGTTGGTGTTGGTGGGAAGTATCCAGATAACCCGGATGGTGTAACACTGTGCCAAGATGTGCTGGCCATGCACCAAGGCATGTTTAGCCACAGGGTGATCCTCATTACCAACAAACACTGTGTCCATTCATGCGAATGGACAGTTTGTTGCTGGTCATTCCCACATAGAATGCATCACAGTGTAGGCAGGTCAGTTGGTAAATCACGTGGGTGCTTTCACACGTGGCTCTGCCTTTGATCATGTACACCTTCTGGGTTACAGGACTGGAGTAGGTGGTGGTGGGAGGGTTCATGGGACAGGTTTTACACCGGGGGCGGTTGCAAGGATAGGAGCCAGAGGGTAGGGAAGGTGGTTTGGGGATTTCATAGGGATGAACTAACAGGCTACGAAGGTTAGGTGGACGGCGGAAAGACACTCTTGGTGGAGTGGGGAGGATTTCATGAAGGATGGATCTAATTTCAGGGCGGGATTTGAGGAAGCCGTATCCCTGCTGGAGAGCCACATTCAGAGTCTGGTACAGTCCCGGAAAGTATCCTGTCACAAGTGGGGCACTTTTGTGGTTCTTCTGTGTGGGATTCTGGGTTTGAGGGGATGAGGAAGTGGCTCTGGTTATTTGCTTCTGTACCAGGTCGGGAGGGTAGTTGCGGGATGCGAAAGCTGTTGTCAGGTTGTTGGTGTAATGGTTCAGGGATTCCGGACTGGAGCAGATTCGTTTGCCATGAAGACCTAGGCTGTAGGGAAGGGACCGTTTGATGTGGAATGGGTGGCAGCTGTCATAATGGAGGTACTGTTGCTTGTTGGTGGGTTTGATGTGGACGGACGTGTGAGGCTGGCCATTGGACAGATGGAGGTCAATGTCAAGGAAAGTGGCATGGGATTTGGAGTAGGACCAGGTGAATCTGATGGAACCAAAGGAGTTGAGGTTGGAGAGGAAATTCTGGAGTTCTTCTTCACTGTGAGTCCAGATCATGAAGATGTCATCAATAAGTCTGTACCAAACTTTGGGTTGGCAGGCCTGGGTAACCAAGAAGGCTTCCTCTAAGCAACCCATGAATAGGTTGGCGTACGAGGGGGCCATCCTGGTACCCATGGCTGTTCCCTTTAATTGTTGGTATGTCTGGCCTTCAAAAGTGAAGAAGTTGTGGGTCAGGATGAAGCTGGCTAAGGTAATGAGGAAAGAGGTTTTAGGTAGAGTGGCACGTGATTGGCGTGAAAGGAAATGCTCCATCGCAGCGAGGCCCTGGATGTGCGGAATATTTGTGTATAAGGAAGTGGCATCAATGGTTACAAGGATGGTTTCCGGGGGTAACACATTGGGTAAGGATTCCAGGCGTTCGAGAAAGTGGTTGGTGTCTTTGATGAAGGATGGGAGACTGCATGTAATGGGTTGAAGGTGTTGATCTTTCCTCTCCCACATCCACACCGGCTGTTCAGAGCATCCTCCTACAGGCCAACCGTAAATTAGAACAGCATGCCACCCTTCACCTCAAAAAAACTATCCAATCTCCTGGTTTCCCACCTCCGGAAAGGCAACTCACCCTTCACAACCTTTCCAGCAAACCACAACCTCCTCTCATTGCACACAAACCCATTCTCTCCCATCTACCTAATCTTCCACTTCCAGCTCCACTCCCTCCAAAACCTCAAAATTCCAATCAACACAATCTGGAACCACAACACCCTAATTCAGTAGTTAACCTTTCCTCCAAACCTCTCTCCCAATCCGAAACCTCTGTCCTATCCAAAGGCCTCACCTTCAGCCCCACTCCCAGATTCAACCAAACAGCCCTCGTCAAAGATTTACTGTCCTACACTCGTACTCTCTGCTGGAAATATCACTTTGCCACGAAGAAAAATGATCCTAATCCTACTCCTAATGATCCAACTCCACAAGACACCATCCAAATTGAACCCTGCCTGGAACAGTTCCGTCCTCCGTGGCAGCGGGACCCACCTCCTCTTCCTCAAAATCACCCTCTCCAAACCTTCCAGGAATTTCTGACTTCCAGCCTTGCATCTCAATCCTTCTTAAAAAACCTTAATCCTACTCCCAACATCACCACTGCTGAAGCCCAGGCTATCCGTGATCTGAAGGCTGACCGATCCATCGTCATTCTTCCGGCGGACAGGGGTTCCACGACCGTGGTACTTGATCGTCGGGAGTATGTGGCTGAGGGACTGCGTCAGCTTTCAGACAACACCACATACAAAGTTTGCCAAGGCAACCCCATTCCCGATGTCCAGGCGGAGCTTCAAGGAATCCTCAGAACCTTAGGCCCCCTGCAAAACCTTTCACCTGACTCCATCATCCTCCAGACCCCACCGACACCCCGCACCCCTACCTTCTACCTTCTTCCTAAAATCCACAAACCCAATCATCCCGGCCGCCCCATTGTAGCTGGTTACCAAGCCCCCACAGAACGTATCTCTGCCTACGTAAATCAACACCTTCAACCCATTACATGCAGTCTCCCATCCTTCATCAAAGACACCAACCACTTTCTCGAACGCCTGGAATCCTTACCCAATCTGTTACCCCCGGAAACCATCCTTGTAACCACTGATGCCACTTCCTTATACACAAATATTCCGCACGTCCAGGGCCTCGCTGCGATGGAGCATTTCCTTTCACGCTGATCACCTGCCACCCTACCTAAAACCTCTTTCCTCATCACCTTAGCCAGCTTCATCCTGACCCACAACTTCTTCACTTTTGAAGGCCAGACATACCAACAATTATAGGGAACAGCCATGGGTACCAGGATGGCCCCCTCGTACGCCAACCTATTCATGGGTCGCTTAGAGGAAACCTTCTTGGTTACCCAAACCTGCCAACCCAAAGTTTGGTACAGATTTATTGATGACATCTTCATGATCTGGACTCACAGTGAAGAAGAACTCCAGAATTTCCTCTCCAACCTCAAGTCCTTTGGTTCCATCAGATTCACCTGGTCCTACTCCAAATCCCATGCCACTTTCCTTGACATTGACCTCCACCTGTCCAATGGCCAGCTTCACATGTCCGTCCACATCAAACCCACCAACAAGCAACAGTACCTCCATTATGACGGCTGCCACCCATTCCACATCAAACGGTCCCTTCCCTACAGTCTAGGTCTTCATGGCAAATGAATCTGCTCCAGTCCGGAATCCCTGAACCATTACACCAACAACCTGACAACAGCTTTCGCATTCCGCAACTACCCTCCCGACCTGGTACAGAAGCAAATAACCAGAGCCACTTCATCCCCTCAAACCCAGAATCCCCCACAGAAGTACCACAAAAGTGCCCCACTTGTGACAGGATACTTTCCGGGACTGTACCAGACTCTGAATGTGGCTCTCCAGCAGGGATACGGCTTCCTCAAATCCCGCCCTGAAATTAGATCCATCCTTCATGAAATCCTCCCCACTCCACCAAGAGTGTCTTTCCGCCGTCCACCTAACCTTCGTAGCCTGTTAGTTCATCCCTATGAAATCCCCAAACCACCTTCCCTACTCTCTGGCTCCTATCCTTGTAACCGCCCCCGGTGTAAAACCTGTCCCATGAACCCTCCCACCACCACCTACTCCAGTCCTGTAACCCGGAAGGTGTACACGATCAAAGGCAGAGCCACATGTGAAAGCACCCACGTGATTTACCAACTGACCTGCCTACACTGTGATGCATTCTATGTGGGAATGACCAGCAACAAACTGTCCATTCGCATGAATGGACACAGTGTTTGTTGGTAATGAGGATCACCCTGTGGCTAAACATGCCTTGGTGCATGGCCAGCACATCTTGGCACAGTGTTACACCGTCCGGGTTATCTGGATACTTCCCACCAACACCAACCTATCCGAAATCCGGAGATGGGAACTTGCTCTTCAATATATCCTCTCTTCCCGTTACCCACCAGGCCTCAATCTCCGCTAATTTCAAGTTGCCGCCACTCATACCTCACCTGTCATTCAACATCATCTTTGCCTCTGCACTTCCGCCTCGACTGACATCTCTGCCCAAACTCTTTGTCTTTAAATATGTCTGCTTGTGTCTGTATATGTGTGGATGGATATGTGTGTGTGTGCGCGAGTGTATACCCGTCTTTTTTTCCCCCTAAGGTAAGTCTTTCCGCTCCCGGGATTGGAATGACTCCTTACCCTCTCCCTTAAAACCCACTTCCTTTCGTCTTTCCCTCTCCTTCCCTCTTTCCTGATGAGGCAACAGTTTGTTGCGAAAGCTTGAATTTTGTGTGTATGTATGTGTGTTTGTGTTTCTATCGACCTGCCAGCGCTCTCGTATGGTAAGTCACATCATCTTTGTTTTTAAATATATTTTTCCCGCTTGGAATGTTTCCCTCTATATATATATATTCCAAGCGGGAAAAATATATTTAAAAACAAAGATGATGTGACTTACCATACGAGAGCGCTGGCAGGTCGATAGAAACACAAACACACATACATACACACAAAATTCAAGCTTTCGCAACAAACTGTTGCCTCATCAGGAAAGAGGGAATATATATATATATCTGTGTGTGTGTGACTTACCATACGAGAGCGCTGAGCGCTGGCAGGTCGATAGAAACACAAACACATATACATACACACAAATCTGTGTGTGTGTGTGTGTGAACATTTCAAAATTAAACTCAGATAATATATAGATGCACATAATCTTCCAGCTGTAAACCCATAAACAAGAGCAAGAGGGCTTCTTGGTCATTAGTCAAATGAATATGGCATTGCATACATTATCATCAAAATTGACCAAATTTAATGGTATTTACACAGCTTCTTGCTCTGTCATCTTGTATTTTCAATGTTTGCTCTTTAAGAAACAATGCAAATTTATGTCATGTATGCTGGGGGAAAATTGTAAGGAATTACATACAGCCACTGCAAGATTTCAGTAATGATGGATGTACTACAGTGAATAGTGACTGGGAAGTCTAAAATATACACCCACCAAGTATCTTAGTTCCGAATCTTCTGTTATAGCACTATGACACAGAGGCCATTACTTCCAAGAGGAAGTTTTCCTTGCTTCATTGATACCAAATATATATTTAAGACATTTATTACATACAGTCATAATAAAAAATTAATACAAGGGTAATGTTTAGTAAAGATATGCTTGTTACAAGGGCTGATAAAATGCTACTGGTAATAACCAACACATAGTACATCTAACTAGAGTTAACTAAAAGTCCACAATATTCTTGAAAATAACTGGTATCAATTGTTCACCATCCAATTAAAATTTAGCTTGAATGCCCCATATTTGTGTCATGACACTCTTACTGCACTTAATGCACAATACAGTGCTTGGGTGAACACCTACATTACACTCAGAGCTATCCACATGTTTCAGTTCTGTATCTTGCTTTACCCAAACACTAGGTCCTTCAGCCTTCAATGGGTCTTCAAGAAACTGAAAAAAGGGAAAAAAAGTGAAGTGATCAAGGCTTATGTACCTTGTTCCTACATGCTCTCTCTTAGAGAGGAGTAGTGGAGCAGGGAGAGGGTGGGAGAGAGGGAGAAGGTGAGGGGGAGGGGGAGGGAGGGAGGGAGGGAGGGAGGGAGGGAGGGAGAGAGAGAGAGAGAGAGAGAGAGAGAGAGAGAGAGAGAGAGAGAGAGAGAGAGAGAGAGAGAGAGAGAGGGGGGGGGGTACTTTCAAAGAGATCTTGTGTAGAAGCTGATATAATCACACATATTCATCTCTTAAAACAAGGCAGCAAGGAAATTTGGATCCCACAACTCAAATATTTGAACACAGAGCTTTGTTTATTTTTGAATGCAGGCACGACAGAAAGAGATTGTCCACCAAATATCGACCAAAATTAGTTCTTACGCATCAAGCTGCAATCAGCATACACAGCATCCATACATATTATGGAAGTGGGTGTGTTTCAAATCTCCTCATAAACCACTGGATTGATTTCAACTGAACTACGTACACAAATACTTACCATCCAGAACAAAATACAAAGAAGGTAAGAACCAGCAATCTCCTATAGAGGTTGGCTTGATAATGTTGAGAGAGGAGGGGGAGGAACAACAGATAGAAAGAGGTGGCAGGAACAGATGGATAGAGATAGGGTAGCAGATGGACAGAGGTGGTTGGCTGCTTGAATGATTAAAGGGACCAAACTATTAGGTCATCTGTCCGTTCTTCCACGAACAAATAGGCCTACATGATTGTAGGTGAGAGAGAGCCAACAACACACAACCCAGATCAAGAAAACCTGAGGTCCACGAAAGGTCAATAAAGCTGATAGGAGACACAAAGAAGAAAGGGAAACAGAGGAACAGAGACAGGCAAGATGCCCCATTTAGCGATCAGCTGGAAGCCCCAGAGAGCAGAATGCAATGAGTGACCATACGTCCCCCAATCCCCACCACTTACCAGATGTACTCCACTGCCTAGGAAAGGCTAGCAACACAAAAAGAGCAAGAGGAGCACAGAGACAAAAGATGAATTACTGTAACATGCCATGTGAGAGGGGTAAAGAAGAGGAAAAGAGCAGATAGGGTGAGAATCATGCTGGACCACCAAGCCCAGACTGTCACAGCCTGGACTGGGCACAGGTAGCAACAGTGTGTTCTGCCAACCCCTCAATGGACAGATAAAGGTTAACTGACTCTCCCTGAAAGAGAGTGGTAAAAGCCCTCTTCATGAATAAAATGTAAAACTAAGTCAGCAACTGAGGCATCGTCTCCTAACACCATGGGTAGAGAGTGCAGGAGAGTAGGATTCGACCACAGGGTGGCTAGGTTGGGACAGTCCAGCAAAATGTGGACCACTGTCGAATGGGAACCACAACAGTGGGGTGAAGGAGATGACTGTGAGTCAGCCAGGTATGGCTGATGTGGAACTGGCAAAGGACAGTAGAATCGTTGTGAGAGGCTTGCATGGAGGACTGCCATACATTCATAGTCTCCTTTATCACTGGTAGTTTGGTGAAGTCACAGTGAGCCATTCCATATTCCACATTTCTAAAACTTGAGTGTGTAACCACTATCAGGGGTTGCTTCTAGAATACTGATCACCAGAGCCAGTTTACTGGTAGCCAGTTTGGCCAAGCTATCAGCAAGTTCATTCACAGAGATCCCAACATGACGTAGTCCAAACAATTGTCACTGAGCATTCACTCTGTTCAAGGGCACACTGGGAATCCTGGATAGCAATGATCAAGGGGTGGTGAGAGTAACATTGGTCGAGAGCTTTCAAACTGCTTAAGGGGCTGCTGCAGATGAGAAAGGATCCACTGGTGCAGGAAAAGGTATGTTCAAGAGCACAAGAGATGGCTACCAACTTCACAGTCAAAAACACTACAGCTTCAGGCAAGGAAAGCAGTTCTGTGTTACCTGTGTGAGTGTAAGCAAAGCCCTTGTGATCAGCAATCATCGAGCAATAAAAACAGACTACTTCTCAACTCCAAGATGCACCAAGTCTGGAGGAAAATTGGTGGCAGAGGGCCTCAGGGGGTACCATGCCTTTTGGACTTTGTGATAGGTCAAGACGAAGCTGTAGCCGAGGGGTATCCCACAGAGATGTATATGAGTGGGCCATGAGGAGACTTAGAAAAAGAAGTAAATGGAGTTCAGAGGGAGGGACAGGATGTGGATTGTGATCATAATGCCTAATGTGGACCACCATTGTGGAAAATGGGCTTCCATTTTTGGAAAGAGTGGATGGTAGTTTACATGCTTAGGGGAGTTGCAAACATGGGTAGCATAATTGAGAAGCTGCTGCTGGCACCTGATACACAACAAAGAGACCCCAGCCTCCAAGAGTATCCCATGCACAGGACTTGTTAAAAAGCTTCCTGTTGCAAATCAAACTCCACAGCAGTTTATCATATTCAGTATCCACAATAGTGAGGGTGATGCCGAAACTTATGCCAGACTCCCACAATCAAGACATGGTTGTATCAGGGCCTTGTAAAACTGCAGAATGGTAGCACACTCTGCATCGCAGCTGGTCTTACTCAGGCAGCGAATTGTACTGAGGTGCAGCAAGCACTTTCACTGACACTGGCGAAAATCGGGAATTCCCACTGACTGAGAAGCAGAGACCAGTCCTAAAAAGCGATATGTCCCTGCCACAGGGAGTAATTGGTCATCAAGATAAAGATCTGGTTGTGTATGAACCGTACGACATCAACAGAAGTCCGTGACATGAGTCTTGGCAGCTGAAAACCAAAACGCATGGGTGAGTGCCCATGACTGTGCCTTTCATATGAAGCCTTGCAGTCTACATTCAGTGACACACACACACACACACACACACACACACACACACACACACTCTCTCTCTCTCTCTCTCTCTCTCTCTCTCTCTCTCTCTCTTGTATGTGGTGGTGGTGGTGGCGGCGGCGGCAGTGGTGGTGGTGGTGGTGGTGGTGGTGGTGGTGGTGGAGGTGGAGTTGTGGGAAGCACCAACTCGAACCCAGAATATACAGTGTGACAGGAAATTCTGCATAAAAATTGGGAATGAGCCTGAGACCCCACTCAGGTAAGGTAGCAAGGCTATGGTATCACCTGTGGTGACATAGGCAATTTGTAGGTTGTAGAAAATTGCTATAAGGCATTGACATTGGGCAAACACTGTTTGGATTGCATATTGCAAGTGAACCAAATTAGCAGTAGGGGAACACCTTGGCAAAAATCACCCTGGGATGGAGCCAGAAGACCTTGAGACTCAAGGAGCAACATAGCCACCAGTTCACTTGCATTCAAGGAACTTACAGAGAACATTGGTGAAACTTATTCAATAACTGCCAATCTCTAGATGGTGCTTAACCAGTTTCAGCACTGTGACAATGATACTTTCTAATCATTGCAATGGGAACTGGCTGCAGTTCAGATGTAGTTAAAGATGGCAAGCATATGATGCTGACAATCCACTGATAGGTGCTTGATCATTTGGTTGTGGATGTGACCTGGCCCTGGGACTGCAACAGGGCAGAGTGCTAGGACAGTGATGAACTCCCACTCACTGACAGGAGCTTTATATATTTCCAGGTGGTACATAGTATAAGATAAATGCTTTTGCTCCACCCACTCAGTTTAATAAGTCACAGCTGCAAAATAATAACGCTAATTCTTTACAGACGAATGGAAAAACTGGTAGAAGCCGACCTCGAAGAAGATCAGTTTGGATTTCATAGAAATGTTGCAACACTGCAATACTGACCCTACGACTTATCTTAAAAAATAGATAAAGGAAAGGCAAACCTATGTTTCTAGCATTTGTAGACTTAGAGACCGCTTTTGACAATGTTGACTGGAATACTCTCTTTCAAATTCTAAAGGTGGCAGGGATAAAATACAGGGAGCGAAAGGCGGTTTACAATTTGTACAGAAACCAGATGGCAGTTATAAGAGTCGAGGGGCATGAAAGGGAAGCAATGGTTGGGAAGGGAGTGAGACAGGATTGTAGCCTCTCCCAGATGCTATTCAATCTGTATATTGGTATATTGAGCAAGCAGTAAAGGAAACAAAAGAAAAGTTCAGAGTAGGTATTAAAATCCATGGAGAAGAAATAAAAACTTTGAGGTTCACCGATGACATTGTAATTCTGTCAGAGACAGCAAAGGACTTGGAAGAGCAGTTGAACGGAATGGACGGTGTCTTGAAAGGAGGGTACAATATGAACAACAACAAAAGCAAAATGAGGATAATGGAATGTAGTAGAATTAGGTCGGGTGATGCTGAGGGAATTAGATTAGAAAATGAGACACTTAAAGTAGTAAAGGAGTTTTGAGATTTGGGGAGCAAAATAACTGATGATGGTCAAAGCAGAGAGGATATAAAA
This sequence comes from Schistocerca piceifrons, assembly GCF_021461385.2. NCBI lineage: Eukaryota > Metazoa > Arthropoda > Insecta > Orthoptera > Acrididae > Schistocerca > Schistocerca piceifrons. The sequence goes on from NC_060148.1 coordinate 148,411,657, forward strand.
TGTACACTGGCAATGGCAAGAAAAGCGTTTCTGAAGAAGAGAAATTTGTTAACATTGAGTATAGATTTAAGTGGCAGGAAGTCGTTTCTGAAAGTATTTGTATGGAATGTAGACATGTATGGAATTGAAACATGGACAATAAATAGTTTGGACAAGAAGAGAATAGAAGCTTTCGAAGTGTGGTGCTACAGAAGAATGCTGAAGATTAGGTGGGTAGATCATGTAACTAATGAGGAGGTATTGAATAGAATTGGGGAGAAGATGAGTTTGGGGCACAACTTGAGAATAAGAAGGGACCGGTTGGTAGGACGTGTTCTGAGGCATCATAGGATCACCAATTTAGCACCGCAGGGCAGCGTGGAGGGTAAAAATTGTAGAGGGAGACCAAGAGATGAATACACTAAGCAGATTCAGAAGGATGTAGGTTGCAGTAAGTACTGGGAGATGAAGAAGCTTGCATAGGATAGAGTAGCATGGAGAGCTGCATCAAACCAGTCTCAGGACTGAAGACCACCACCACAACAACAACAACAACAACAACAAACTGTTTGAGACCCTGAAAAACTGGTTTTAATCCTCAGATGCTGTGACCCTAGCATAATTCAGAGCAAAACATTCAGCAATGGCATCCGGATCTGGTGAGACAGTGCCATCAAAATTAATAGCAGATACACCTACTAGGGTCTGCTATAAATAGGGACGTCTGATATTAGGCCAAACCTGCGAAGGAGAGATACGAGGTCCGATGGTTGAAACATACTGATACCAGCATTCTTCTTTACGTCATTTTATCAGGTGGCATACCCAGGCATGAAGCCATTTAAAGTCAATGAAATGCTCCATCCATGGGTGCTGCTTACAGTGCTGGAGAGCCCACCTGCTATCTCTAATGGTCTCTGCAATTCCTGATGACCACCAAAGTACTCTCTACTGTCACAGCAAGCACAAGGAACAGGGGATTGCTAAATCAGCTGCCAAAGGAATGGCTGTGATTATATTCTGCACTGCCTTGTTGAGATCTCCATGCGGCAGTGTGTCAGGGCAGAAAGCAGAGGCAAAAGCAGTCCAGGCAGTAAATCTGAAAGCCCATCTGGGGAGTCATGTAGGGTAGTGATGCTGATGGAGGGACGAAGACTCTAAAGTGGTCATTACCACATGGTCATCATGGACTCCCCAGTGGATGGATGGGAAAAGACAAGGGCTGTAAATGGAAAGGTCAATGGCCCAGAAAGCCCTGTGCACCATGCTGAAGTGTGTGGGTGAACCAGTATTTAATAGGATAAGGCTGTTGTTCCAGTAAGTTTCCAGGGTCTTTACCATGGCAAGTGATTGTGGTCCCATCCCACGAAGTGTTATGGGCACTGAAATCACCAAGATTAAGAAAGACGTGGAGAGCTGAGAAGCCAATCCTAACTACGTCATGAGACACTTCACCGTCAGGAGGGAAGTAAACACTGCAGATGGTGCAACCCTGAAATGCCCTTACTGTAACAGCCACAGCCTGCAAAGGTGTATCAAGGAGCGAAAGTTCGCCACATAGTGTGCCCACAACATATCTGCAAACTCCATTCTGGTTTCCATTGTGTGGTTTGAATTGGAGCCTCAAGTCCCACTAAAATATTTGCCACAGCCACAGATGCTGAGCAGGTGGGATCTGCTGGCATGGGGGGCCACCGGAAGGTCCTGCTTCTTGGAGGCCTTCTTTTCTTGTCTCTCCTCTCTTAGAGGATTTTGATGATGGGGAGGGCTTCTCTGCTGGGGAGGAAGAGTCCCAAAGGTCCCATTCCTCACAAGAGTCTGAAGTTGGTTATTCATCTCAGGCTGGGAGGTTATCCAATTTACACTGTCAGATTTTTAAGTAGTTTTGATGGTCAGCTGGGTAATTGTCTTGTGGTTCTTTAAGCAAAGGAGAAATTCACACAGGAGAATTTCACATGGAACATGGATGCAAACATTCTCAGTACATGCATTATATTTGATTTTAAAACTGCTGAAACTCTACACTCCATGCAGTCTCATGTACCTGCATGCAGCCTACATCATTCACATGTTGACTCTTGCATGTGGAAGTACTGAATGCCAAGTTGTGCACATAAGAACATAAACTTCTCTACATTTACCCGAGTACGACGACAGATCAGCCCCACTCAGTCTAGCACTTAAAAGTGCTTGTGCGAGAGCACATACCATCCATAGGCTGCTAAATTATGTGTTTGGAGAGCTCAACAGGCCTCAGGATGCTACAGTTATTAGATCTTTGTAATAGTGAATTTATTTCCCTGTATGTTTAACTTTGTTGGTCTGTATTCAGCTGTAACTAAATAGCTACAAAGTTGCAGAGGAATAGATTTGTATGTGAAAGGAGGTATCTGTAAAGCTATACCCATATGCCTTAACAAATGTGATGCGTTTAGTGTTACCGATACTACACCCTAACCAATGTAACTTAATTTCCTGTTGAGACCAGGGGAAACCATCCTTGCAAGGAGGGAAAGGTTGATCATCAATAGGACCCTCAATGTCAGAGAGGTGACATTCTTAGCTGCCTTGTCAGGGAAGAAAAGAAATGTCAATACTACATATATGCCAGGGATTGCATCTGGGATTTGATGTAAATTCTATTGGCCAGCTATGACATGTGGCTTATGTGCAACAATTAATTCTGTGAGTTGGGATCAGAGGACTTCTTAGGCACACTTTTTGGCTGTTGGCTGAAGAGGGCAATGATGGCTACGTTTTATGCGAATGCAGGCTTTCTCGGCAAATCTCGATGATAAAATCTTCTCAGGTTGACAGCCGAGTCAATGTGTTGTTCTGCAGCAATGTTTCAGCAAGTTTCTTACTTGCCATCTTCAAGAAACTTGCTGAAATGTTGCTGGAGAACAACACATTGACTCGGCTGTCAACTTGAGAAGATTTTATCATGGCTACATTTGTTAGCAGGACAAAATAACATCTTTTGATTTGTAGAGTCATGCTGGGGATGACCTACCACATAATTTGGACCAGACCTGAAGTGTCAAATCAGACCCTTTGCCGATTTTGTAATCTCCCCTGCATATTTTGTGACGTATGTTACTCAGTGGTAAACAGTAGGGTCCCTATGTAAAGACCATGAGTATTTCAGATGTGTAATCTCACATTTACGAAATTGTACTGTGCAGATTCATGCAGTTTGTTGCACAGTTGTCCTTTGTTTCGTAAGGCCAACAACTGCTTGTCTAGGCCTAGAAAGATTCCAATGGTGGAATATCACACTGGCTGAGTTTGTGTCCCCATTGCTGTGGGTTGATACCGGCAAGCCAAATTATACCATATTGTGAAAAGTGTTTTTGCAGTCATAGCAGTCAAAACTGATTTGCAGTTATCCATTAGATAATGGTTATTTAAAATGAAGATTTAGCCAGTAAATTATTTGATCACTAATAATACCACAATTTAATCAGGATTGTTTCAGCAGCAGGTTACACATGAGCAGCTGAAACCAAAGGGGACTACACCAAAAAATTTTTGTTTTGAGCTATGCAACTCTGTTCACTTACAATGCACAGAAATTTGTTGTGGAGAAGTGGTATAACAGTAACTCCCATTGGAGCCACCTGAGAGATGTCTCACTCTCACCCCCGAGTGCATTTGCAGGAATAGTGGTGTAAGTCAAGCAGCAAGGCCACATGGTCTTCTTGTTTTGTGCTGGTTTACATGTGTATTTACACTCTAACATCAAAAAGCACTGTAGAAGTGTTAGTGACAATCAGCACTGTTTTCTTTCTTTAGATTCATAATATCCAGATTTATTAAAGCAGACATTGTCTTTATAAGGGAAGTTTGCACTCCATGTTGAAGTCTAGGTTAAAGCCTATATGCACAAAACAGTAATATCTCACATTAAATACATAATCCACAAAACTCATCCGTCTCAAAAATGCTGTGTGACCTGCAACCAAGGCAAAATGGAACAATATGATGACACTTGGCCCATACATTCCGACAACTGCAAATCTGGATCAGAAATCTGGATGATGAAATCGAGTGAGCAGACATGCTCCATTATACAACCTATTTCAACATCAGCATGGCAAGAATGACATAGAAATTTCAAAATTCAGGAACAACAGTTCATTTATAATCTGTCGATAAAAGAACAGCTGAACTACTACACAGACTCAGTAGGTAACATTCTAGGCATTACGAACAACAACGCAGTTATTTGAACTCGATATGTGAGAGAAAAGTGCATGATGGGATCATTAAGTATGCACTCACTTTTACATTTTGTGTGTTGTAAATGAACTGGAATTATGGAGATTAAAAGATCATATTCCTACTCAGGTATTCAAGTTCATGAAAACATTTATAAGAAGAGTACAACTCCTAATTTATACCACTTTACCTTTCACTTTCAGTAAATATGTGGGAGGATAAATCGTACTCCAAATTTCAGGAACTATAAAAAGGAATTTAGGGTACAAACAACTAAAATGTCTTTAGTACCTGTAATTATTATATTTCATTTGTACATTTCATCAAATGGATCATGAATTATTGTAAAGCATGAAATCACACTAAACAAACTACAAAACCTTTTGTTTCTCAGAACTGGGAGTTTGGGTCTCAGTGGCTCGTATGTAGCTTTCTGTATTTTAATTGCATTCCTTAAATGTTCTGTGTTCAAAAGGTGTAGTCTCACATTTTTGGGACTAAATTGCGTTTGCACAGTCTGCAGCGCAGCCGTCAATTCTTTTGAACAGCCAGCTACACAGATCAGTAATGCATCAGCCTCTACTGGTGCAACATCAGGAGGATAGCAAGTTCTTTCTGTCTGTACTTTTATAGCTGGTTCTTGAATCAGTAGTACTCAGATGGATATAATATGTGCATGCTGTATGGAGATACAGGAGGAGATGGGCTCAGTTTGTGAATAGCTGAAAATGCTTTTGGCCATGTTCAGCAGCTTTCAGGCTGCTGCTCCTCATAGTAGCAGTGACGGAGAATCTGGCTCGTCACATGGGACACCTCGGGTGTTGCTTACTTTGCCTATGGCTCTGCTACTAAGGCACCTTGCAGTATACCTAATGTGAATAAGCTGCACTCACCAAACAATGATAAGTGGGAGGTAACAGTTAGCTTTGTTTGAGACAGGAAGTGAATGCTGATGCTGGCCTCACCCATCCATCTTATGAGAGGACTGGCAGGTGCTGCTCCATCAGCGTCCAAACAGACACAAGGGGAGAGGGATTTGCTAGATGACCAGGAGCTCCAATGTCAGATGCATTATGGAGCTGCTTGCCCAAAAGGCATCCAGGACTGGAAATGAATCCAACATGTACTGAATACGTGAATACGTCTACTGGGGGGGGGGGGGGGGGGGTGGCTCATCCAAGATGTGAAGGATGCTGTCTCCTTGTGGCTATCAAGTTTACAGGGTGCAGCTGTCTGCAAGTTGTGCCTCATGTTGACACCAATCATGCCTGTCATTTGGGTTCTGATGCCATCCTCAGTTCATACAGGTAATGGGCACAAATGGAGGAGAGCCGTTAACCCATGTGTGGGGTGCAGGCAGTGCACACAATTTGCAGTGTCATTCCCAGAACTGATTGGGGTCCTTTGGTTTGGAGTGAGTGGATGTTCTTAACCAAAGGTTTCATCGATTCTGTGACTGTGGGACGACTTTACAGGACAGCGGTGCACTACACCAGCAAGCCGATACTCAGAGAGCAGAAGACTCACGGAGAGTTGATACATGTTTTTTTTACAATTGGCTGTCAAAATTTTAACAGTAAATTGTTTAAGTATACATAGTTCCTGAATTTAGTGCCCTCCAAGAAAATTACCATGGTCAAATTAGCCTTTGAACTGGAAGCTGGCTGCAATCCTACGTAGAAACCCTTGAAATATTTAGCAAGGCATGGAAGTACACTGAAAAGCCAGATTAGGCATCGCTGTGGTGGGAGTGTCACAAAAGTAATGGGAAGAGGAAGGAAAAGAATGAATATAGATGAAATTTGTGCAATACATGAAAGTACATGCTACTGGTGGCAACAAACTCCTCAAAGACTAGTGAAAATAAAATTCTCAGATTGAATAATATTTTTAGGTTGCAAACATGTTTCTATACTTCAAATACTTTTTGCCACAAGTAACTAGGGAATTATGGAAACATTCATTTTGATAATACATATTTTGTGTGTTAACTGTGACTGTTGGACACTACTTCATCACAAGAGAAAATATTTGTTTAGTTTACCTGTGGAAGTGGTGTGTACTTTGCACCTATCCATTTGCATCATTCCGTTATAATATATCTTACTGCTTGCATGTAATTTCAGGCATAAAGTAACAACTCACTCCATAGTAGAGGTGCTGAGACAGTGAAAGGCACATCAACAAGACTGATAACTTAGTTAGCTTTCACCCAGCTACTATTTCCGAACTATGACCTGATTTTACAGGCGGACTGCACATTGTGCCAGTTTTGTGAATAAGCAGAGCAAACAGTTCACATGACCTGTGATTATGGGATCCATTTCCATTCTTTCAGAGGAATTCATTTGTTTTTCAAAAAGAGCCATCATATAGAATTACAAAATCATTCATTAAGACGTTTGCATCAACTAGGTATGTCTGTTGTTTTGCACATAATTTCTGTGACTTTTCTTACAGATTGGAATCACCTTCATCTTTTTCTAAACACAAACTATTGTTCCATAAATGATCAGTTCTGATGCCACAGAGGGGTCAGTTCAACAACTTTTTTTGTATTGTATCTGGAAACTGTGCTTCTAGGTCATGTGGCCTTTCCTTTGTTCAGCAACTACTTCTGGTGTGTATTCCATATGTAATTTAAGATTACATAGCTGTTTAGTTTTTAAAAAAATATTATATGCCCCATGCTATTATTACCTAATCAGAATAATTCTGGACTTTATTGATAGTATTAGGTAACCCAACGGCTAACTGCAAGACTACAAATCCAAAGGTCTCTTTCATTAAGCTATAGGTACCTTGTAACTGGCTGAGAAAAATCAGTTCAGAGGTGGAAAGAGGGCAAAAGCATACCACAGCCTGTAGGTAGGTTGTGTGTGTGCGGTGGTGGTAGTGGTAGTGGTAGTGGTAGTAGTAGAAGTAGAAGATAACAGCAGTATTCAGAACCTCCAGGCTAATGACAGCTTACCACCACTTTAGTTTTATATATACTTTTTTTGACATTTCACAAAATGTATTCATCTCAGTGACAAAAGCAGATGACTTACCCTTGGCTCTTCGCATACTCCAGTTAACTACTTGTTAGCCTTACAAAGTAGTTTTCCAAACCTAGAAAGTACAAGAATGCATTCCACTTGCAATCCACACCTCGATTAGTGTCTTTCTGGCAGCTGTGCACCTACATCTACATACGAACTCATATGCTCGTTCCATTTCATATCACTTTACAATGTTATGCCTAGATATTTAATAGACCATCTGTACACTACTAATGCTGTATTCTGACATTATGGGGTTGTGTCTCTTACTGCATTCACTTGCATTTTTCTATTTCTGAAGCAAGCTGACATTCATCACACCACATAAAAATGTTGTCCAAATCATCTTGTATCTCCTACAGACACTAAATGATGACTGCCCCTCATGCACCACATCATAATCATCAAACAGCCACAGACTGCTGCTCATCAGATCATTTTACATATAGAGAATAACAGCTGTCTTATAAAATATATCTATGTCACTTTTGGTGATACCCTTGTCTCTGATGACAACTCGCTGTCGAGGCCAAAATACTGGCCTCTGTTACTTGAGAAGTCTTCATGCCATTTACATACCTGGGAACCTATTCCATATGCTCATATCTCCGTTAACAGTACTGAGTGGAGCACTGCATTAAATTCTTTCCAGAAATCTAGGAATATGCAGTCTGCATGTTGGTATGCAATATATAATGTGACAAAACGTCAAGATGAGTATTGTTTCTATCTCAAGGAAATTTATGATATTCGATCTGAGAATATGTTCAGGAACTCTGGAGCAAATGGAGTGTTAAGGATATTTGCCTGTGATTTTGCAGATATATTCTTTTACCATTCTTAGATACAGATGTCACTTGGACTTCTTTCCAGCTGCCTGAGACTTTGTATGAGCTGAGAGATTTGCAATAAACGCAAGCTAAGTAAGGGGCCAATGCTCTAGAGTACTCTCTGGGGAGCTGATTTGTGATTCCATTCTGACATGGCAACTTTTTTTTCTCTTCTCTACACCACACAGCCCATTACTTTGTCCCCAATACGGTCAAATGGAAGTACATTTTTTATAATCTCCTGTACAAAATTTGAAACTTCAGCTTGCCTTTCGCATTCCTCCAGAGCCACACAAGACTGGTCAATGAGTGACTGGATAGAAGCCGTTGACACACTTAGTGATTTTATGTCTCATGTTCTAGCAAAATCTGTTGCTGAAGTATGATGGTGATAGCTGTATGCCACACACATCAATCTTTTTACAGACTCATTAATTTCTCACAATTTTTGCCCATCATCACTTGGCATACTTTTTACAATGAAGAGCGCAAGTCTGCTTCCTCACTATTTTCTGAATTTTGTTATTAAATAACAGTGTGTATTTTCTGTCTGCAATCTAGTTACTTGCCACAAACTTGTTCAGAGTGTGATTTACAGACCATTTACCATTTACCCACATTCCTCTATGTGCATCATATTTGACCTAAATGATATCTGCTCATTGTCCAAGTTCGATGCCAACAACTGCTTATCTGCTCTTTCTTGCAAAGCTATACTCCTAACCTTCTTGAACAATTCATTAGCTATAGTACCCATCGTGGCTGCACTGATATCATGACCACTAATCCATCTCCATACTAATACTGTCTATTATGTCAAGACTGTTCATAGCTACAAGGTCTAAAATATTTCAATTATGCATGTGCTGTCAAACTAGTTGACCAAGTCAGTTTTCAGAATACTGTTTAAAATACTTCACATGAGTGCTTGTGCATACCACGTGCAATGTATGCACAGACATCTTAGTCTACACTCAGATTAAAATTATCATCTTTCTGCACTACTGAGTGTAGATATTCATTGAATGATTCTGTAACTAGAACAGTAGTATTACATGGTGAATAAAAACATCCAATGCTTGAGTTCATCATAGTTCAACTCTTGGACTTGGCACCAATTTTCATGTCACTTTGTATGCATATATTTTAGACTTCTTACTTGTATTTATAATGTAAGGAAGCAATTTTACAAACACACATGGTAAAACTATTTCACCCGCTCAAAGACAATACTTAAATCCATACAAGATAAAGCATTAAAAAATATTTTACTTTGCCCGTTTCCTAGTTTCCGACCAGGTGCTCACTATAATCATATGAGGCTTCCACTGTTACCCTAAAGCAAAAATGTGACTGCTAATGTGAGTACACGTTTGTCAACCACCTCATTATTTCCACCACAACTCAACAATGCTTAATACCATTGAGTCACATAAATTCTAAAACTACCTCTTTATTTGCACTTTTCTCCAACTCCTCTTTTACATTCATCCTGCACGGGTAAACCTGAGTCTATGGTAATAATAACAATCTGTAATGAGTGCATTTAAGCCGTCACAGTATTATATAAATGTATTACATACATATTGTATAAAAGTATCAGATATATAAAGACTAACTATCATACTTCTTAAGAATTAATTAGTAGTTCTGGGTACAAGTCCTCTTGTGAGTTAGAAATTCTGAGCAACAAATTCACCATGGTATATTTCAATGGGAGGCAACAAAAAATTTTACAACTGATTAATGACAACACCTTTGATAATTCATTATGTTCTTGCACAATAGCCTTCTACTTGTGCTATTATTTTCTGTCATATTTTCTAGTTTAATAATCTTCACATGTAAATAATGATAGTGCATTCAAATAACACACATATGACCTGAAAAACTAAAATCGACATTGCTCATATCAAGTAAAGGAACACAGTATACTCTATCTGTGTAGGAAAGCATGACCTGGACTGTCCTGTGGCACATCACTCATCCTACTTTCAAGACCAGAGTCATAAGACATCTAGAATAGTCCAATCAAAACTTCATTTTTCACCAAACACTTATTTCTTATAACAAATGATTAATACACACATATGCCTTTAACACTCTCATTTACTTAGCACTCAAATTACTTTTCTAACATCAAACAATTCCATGTTAAACAATTCATCAAATTAGCTTTACCTCCAAACTAAACATAACACAAATAATTCAACAGACAGTTATCTTATATTCCCTTCTATACCTTTTTCCAAACTTGTCGAAAACTTTGACAAACAAAGGAAAAAAAAAGCCTTCAGGTCAGGAAGATACAATTCCCACAAACTAACAGTTTTAGTGACTCACCTTGCACCATTACCGCAGAATCACCATGAAACTCATGTATTACTCACATGCTCCCTTTATTTGGTAACATGTTAGTATCAATTATTTTCTAAGGTGCATCAATGAGATCAAGTTAATGCAGAAAAGTCAGGGTACCTGGATTAAGAAATTGTAGCTATCAATAAAAACATGATTTACTAATTACAGAAAAAAATGAAATATTACTTTGGGAATAAGTCAAATGTGCGAACATATTGAATATGATGAGGATACTAAGATATTTTATCTTCAGAAATGGATAATAAGAAACGTAAGTCACTATTAAGTTCTCATTTTACATACTCTTTACAGGTGTTTGTTTCAATGGTCTGCCAGAAAATAAAAATAATACACTCTTATGTCTTGGTTCTTATGAGGTGACAAGGACAGCACACAATAATGCTGATTCACAGGTTGCAATGAAAGGAAGAAGGCATTAGTAAAGACATAAATGAACAGTTTACAGTTCTGATGTGAGACAGAAAATAACATCCACTTCTGGTAGAATGACAATGTCTTTCCCTGTAGCTGCTCAAATGTCTCACTGTTGTCCAACTTTGTTGTTGTCTGACCAAAGTCCTACAAAGTGGTACAGCTGGTGGACAGGTTCCTGTCCACCTCTGTTGGGTGCAGGCTAATTCCTGTCTTTGTTGGAGTCCTGGACCACACTGGATTGACATCCTGTCAGTGATCTGGGTGGTGCTAAGAACTGCTGCTGAAGGTGCTAATGATGAGCAACAAGGAACAGCTGGTGTTGAGCCCAAAGCATGAGTGCTGTCAGCTAGTGGTTATGCAGCATTGTGAGTAATCTGGCAAAAAGATTTCCATGAGGTGTCACATGACATGTGAACACATGCTGCATGGCATGCAGATGAAATGTAGTGCTGTAATCATAGCACCAGTTATCTGCGTGCACTGTTGGTGGGTGACACTGGTGCCTCTTGTGAGCCAGCTCGAGTCTGGTATGTACACAGAGCAATGTCCCACTGTTCATAAGCACGTCTGGCTTTGGTGAAGGTTGCCTAGGGTTAGGGCAACCTGCTTGCCACATGTTTTCCATAGTAGTATTCCCCAAAACGAGTTGCCAGACATTACATAAACTAAAAATTGAAAATAATCTTACACTTCACACACACAGAGAATCGCTTTGTTTATTTGCATGAAGACCTGTTTCATTCATTGGCGTGGTATTGGCATGTATACATGCCTGTGCTACAGCAGCATAGTGTTTGGTGATCATCATAGACAGAAGCGAATGGAGGTTAACATTCCCCCCCGTCAACCTGCACTGGCAGCATGGCTTATTCCGTGGTGACCCCATCCCATGCATGTGCTGAGCCATGTCTAGTGGTAATTCCTGTAGTTGGCTGCAAATGTAGGGAAAGAATAGACTCATCCCATGTCCACACAGAGTTGATGTGTAATGTCTGGCATAGCTTGTTGCATTGGAGGAGGGGATAGCCCTGGTTCACACCTACACCATGTTTATTATTTATTCTCCCTTGTGCTGTATCACTTTCCCCACACAAAGTCCTTTTTCGAACTAGCACTGCTGGATTCCTAATCTTTATTTCATTACAAACATAATTTTCAAAGTCATTCATATTTGTTAAGTTTTTATCAAGTATTACTAGGTTCTGTCTGATATTACCATATAACAAGGTTTGAAGTTTGTCTTTTTCTTCTTTATTTTGGTCCTTTCACACTGTAAAACATGTTGCATCCTCATGTTCTTGAGATGATCAGGGATCTTTTGTTTTGTTCTGCTTCACTTTTCTCTTCTTTCATCACCACACATTCTCTCCAGCATTTTGATCCACTCACTGATGTCAACATTGTTCACTGTTTCCCTTCTGAGATTTTTCTCCTGGGAATTCCATGTCAAATTCTTGGTAGCTTTCTACTGTCATTCCTAAATGATTGCACCTCACAACCATGTCTTCCCTTATCTTCTTTGTAACTAAACTGAAATCTTCTTCTGTTCAAGCAATCCATTAGCCTCCTCTAAATTTTGCTAAAAAATGTGACATCATAGACTAAGCCTTTTGGGTAGAACTTATCATTCTTGAGAGTCTTGATATGTCAAACGCTCTTTTCATCACTTTCCTGTATGGTTTCTTCAATACTGTTTTTGTTCTTGGCAATTTCATACTTTATAGTCTCTATTCAGTTATAGAGTCCATCGTATTTCCTGCATTTCCACTACAGCCTTCTCTATTTTGGAGAAACCACTATGCACTGCTAACACATTTTATTCCTCAACTAAATATGTGCTCACCTGGAGTAACCTTCCTACATTTCCAATTGTTTCAGTCTGGTTTTGCAGAGCTGCTTCCAATTCAGAAATTCTTTACTGACTGTTTGCTCTTAATTCTTTGCCTTTGGTTCCATGTTGTTCTGTCTTACTGACTACTGACAATTCCCTTAATCTCTTCTGTCTGCATTTTAAAATTCTTGAACTTCTTCCTTCTCGTTTAGGTATTGTACTTTTCAATCTTCCGCTTCTTACCTGATGAACCTGCCATTCTTCCTTCTCCTTTAGCTATTGTGCCTTCTGATCATCACCTTACCTGATCAGCCAGTGATTCTTATTTCACCTAGGGTCTTTCACCTTCACCTTATTGAACCCATTTATGCTTTAATTTTATTTTGTGGTTCCTGTTTGATACTAGACACATTTGGCTTTTCTTGATCTTTGTACGACCCTGAGAAAGGTGTACATAACATTATCTTCCACACTGAATTCACTAGTGTCTAAAACCCAGAGTCAGATTTGCCCCTTTGTTTCATTTTGCCGCTATTGTGGTCATTTATCTTCCCATTAAATACTTCTCTTGTTTCAGCCAGAATGAATAATTTTTGGCATTACAAGCTAAACAATCACCATTTGACTTCAGTTAATATCCAACATACATTTCCAGCACCAGCAGTTCTAATCTTCACATGATGCTTCAATCAAAAATAAAAACATTACTCATAAAAATTCTACAGCAACAATGCTGGGAAAAATTACAATATTGCTTCTTGTTACACATCTTGTTACTGGGGCATAGTGTAGTGTGTCCTGCAATTCTGAAAATGACTCCATAGTGTTCTTGTGACTCATGTAACTATTGAACATATAAAGAAATTTCAATTTCTCACTTCACAGTTCCTTCACACTTCAGTCTGCTTATGTGTTTCGCAACACTGGCTCCTACTGGTCAAACAATGTGTACTCTATCACCTACTATCAGCGAATCATGTTAAACTCTTCACAATCACTTAATTTTAATACTATGATTTCAATTTATTCTCTCCTGCATTCTTCCTCATCCAAGATAATCCTGTCACTGCCCCTGTGCAGGGGATCAGGTACACTGAACTACTATGCATTATGCCACTCATTACTGCTTTTACTATTTGAATCATAAAACTTTTAGAAGCCAATAGTTACATAAAAAACTTTTATTTCACTGAACACTTATTTCTGATAAAATTCATCATCATCATCATCATTTAAGACTGATTATGCCTTTCAGCGTTCAGTCTGGAGCATAGCCCCTTTATAAAATTCCTTCATGATCCTCTATTCAGTGCTAACATTGGTGCCTCTTCTGATGTTAAACCTATTACTTCAAAATCATTCTTAATCGAATCCAGGTACCTTCTCCTTGGTCTGCCCCGACTCCTCCTACCCTCTACTGCTGAACCCATGAGTCTCTTGGGTAACCTTGCTTCTCCCATGCGTGTAACATGACCCCACCATCTAAGCCTGTTCGCCCTGACTGATACATCTATAGAGTTCATTCCCAGTTTTTCTTTGATTTCCTCATTGTGGACACCCTCCTGCCATTGTTCCCATCAACTAGTACCTGCAATCAACCTAGCTACTTTCATATCCATAACCTCAACCTTATTGATAAGGTAACCTGAATCCACCCAGCTTTCACTCCCATACAGCAAAGTTGGTCGAAAGATTGAACGGTGCACAGATAACTTAGTCTTGTTACTGACTTCCTTCTTGCAGAAGAGAGTAGATCGTAGCTGAGTGCTCACTGCATTAGCTTTGCTACACCTCGCTTCCAGTTCTTTCACTATGTTGCCATCCTGTGAGAATATGCATCCTAAGTACTTGAAACCGTCCACCAGTTCTAACTTTGTTCCTCTTATTTGGCACTCAATCCGTTTATATTTCTTTCCCACTGACATTACTTTCGTTTTGGAGATGCTAATCTTCATACCATAGTCCTTACATTTCTGATCTAGCTCTGAAATATTACTCTGCAAACTTTCAATCGAATCTGCCATCACAACTAAGTCATCCGCAGATGCAAGACTGCTTATTTTGTGTTCACATATCTTAATCTCACACAGCCAGTCTATTGTTTTCAACATATGATCCATAAATAATATGAACAACAGTGGAGACAGGTTGCAGCCTTGTCTTACCCCTGAAACTACTCTGAACCATGAACTCAATTTACCATCAACTCTAACAGCTGCCTGACTATCCATATAAAGACCTTTAATTGCTTGCAAAAGTTTGCCTCCTATTCCATAATCTCTTAGAACAGACAATAACTTCCTCCTAGGAACCCGGTCATATGCTTTTTCTAGATCTATAAAGCATAGATACAATTCCCTGTTCCACTCATAACACTTTTCCATTATTTGCCGTAAGCTAAAGATCTGGTCCTGACAACCTCTAAGAGGCCTAAACCCACACTGATTTTCATCCAATTGGTCCTCAACTAATACTCACACTTTCCTTTCAACAATACCTGAGAAGATTTTACCCACAACGCTGATTAAAGAGATACCTCTGTGGTTGTTACAATCTTTTCTGTTTCCATGTTTAAAGATTGGTGTGATTACTGCTTTGGTCCAGTCTGGTGGAACCTGTCCCAACTCCCAGGCCATTTCAATTATCCTGTGTAGCCATTTAAGACCTGACATTCCACTGTATTTGATGCGTTCCGACTTAATTTCATCCACCCCAGCTGCTTTATTGCACTGCAATCTATTGACCATTTTCTCCACTTCCTCAAATGTGATGCTATTTCCATCATCATTCCTATCCTGTTCGACCTCAAAATTTGAAACATTACTGATCATATTTTCACCTACATTGAGCAACTCTTCAAAATATTCCCTCCATCTGCCCAAGGCATCCACAGGATTCACCAGCAGTTTTCCTGACCTGTCCAAAATACTCGTCATTTCCTTCTTACCTCCATTTCGAAGACTGCTAATTACACTCCAGAATGGTTTTCCAGCAGCTTGACCCATAGTCTCCAACCTGTTTCCAAAGTCTTCCCAAGATTTGTTCTTGGATGCTGCAATTATCTGTTTGGCTTTGTTTCTTTCTTCAACATAACTCTCTCTGTCTACCTGAGTTCTAGTGTGTAGCCATTTTTGATACGCCTTCTTTTTCCTTTTACAGGCTGCCTTAACTGTGTCATTCCACCAAGCTGTTTGCTTCATCCTACTTTTACACACTACTGTTCCAAGACATTCTTTAGCCACTTCTAGTACTGTGTCCCTGTACCTTGTCCATTCCTTTTCCAATGACTGTAATTGACTACATTCAACTAACTGGTACCTTTCTGAGATCGCTGTTATGTACTTGTGCCTGATTTCCTTATCCTGAAGTTTCTCCACTCTTATCCTCCTACATATGGACCTGACCTCCTGCACTTTCGGCCTCACAATCCCAATTTCACTGCAGATTAAATAATGATCAGTGTCATCAAAGAATCCCCTGAATACACGTGTGTCCCTCACAGCCTTCCTGAATTCCTGATCTGTTATTATATAGTCAATGACAGATCTGGTTCCCCTGCCTTCCCAAGTATACCAGTGAATGTTCTTATGTTTAAAAAAGGAGTTTGTGATTACTAAGCCCAAACTGGCACAGAAATCCAAGAGTTGTTTCCCATTCCTGTTGGCCTCCATATCCTCTCCAAATTTACCCATAATCTTTTCATACCCTTCTGTTCGATTTCCAATCCTGGCGTTAAGATCACCCATGAGCAGAACACTGTCCTTGTCCTTTACTCTAACAACTACGTCACTGAGTGCATCATAAAAACTATCCATCTTATCTTGATCTGTCCCTTCACAATGCGAATATACTGACACAATCCTAATTTTCTTGCTAGGCACTGTCAAATCTATCCACATCAGTCGTTCGTTTACATACCTTATTACAACTACGCTGGGTTCCATTTCTTTCCTGATGTAAAGCCCTACACCCCATTCTGCTATTCCTGCTTTGACTCCTGACAGGTAAACCTTGTATTCTCCCACTTCCTCTTCTTTCTCACCCCTTACCCGAATGTCACTAACAGCTAAAACGTCCAGCCCCATCTTACTTGCAGCCTCTGCCAGCTCTACCTTCTTCCCAGAGTAGCCCCCATTGGTATTACTAGCTCCCCATCTCATTACCATTTATTTGCCAAGTCGTATCTCAGGAGCCCCTGGTTTGTTAGATAGAGGTGGGACTCCATCACCTCCAAAGGTCCGAGGCATTTTGCTCTGATTGTTGCCAGCATCATATTTATAGTACCAGGGAAGCAGGTTGCTAGCCTTACTTGCCCCACGTCCCATTGGGTTTTACCCCTAACGGTTGAGAGACTAACCGGTGGATTTGGTAGTCTTTGCCGTATGAGCACAAAGGTGACCATGACTCAGAATATGTCCGAGATGCCCAGCCTTATTCCAAAGTAACTGGTACCCCGACTGTCGGGACCACTTACTTAGCCACTCATACGTTGCCCGTGGTTCATGAACTAGGGCATGACTACAGGAACCCACACCATGAACCACTCTGATAAAATTATTAAAAAAAACACACAGAAATACTACCTCGTCACACCATTCACTATTACTCTAACTTCATGGATTCTTTTTGGTTGGGCAAGAACATTTGCAACAGTAAGAAGAAAGAGCATAGGCTAAAAGTTAAAACCAACCTTTTACTATGGATCAGAACTATGGGTTTCACATGCTGATCTCAAAAGAAGCAAAGTTCTCAAAACATTATTTATGAAGGAGAACCAGAATATCAAGACTGAGAAGACTTGCAATGCTGA
The DNA here is from genome assembly GCF_021461385.2 of Schistocerca piceifrons. NCBI lineage: Eukaryota > Metazoa > Arthropoda > Insecta > Orthoptera > Acrididae > Schistocerca > Schistocerca piceifrons. Next base: position 148,429,165 of record NC_060148.1, read on the forward strand.
AGTAAGTATTGGAATGAGGACAAATGAAACAGTGATAGCATAGAAAGAAAATGAGATGGACATTTGTTTAAAATCTTAACAATGGTGGCCAAAGGACAGTTTTTGATTGGAAATCACCTTTCTGACAGGAACATAGTAGGCCACTTAACTCTTAGAAAGACTGTATCACTGAAATAATGAGCCATCATGGTGTATGCAAGGAGGATGCCTTGGACAGAGATGCTTGCAGGAAAGATCAAGAATACAGCAAAATGTTGTTATTAATTGATCTTTGTATTAATTAACTGCATAAATAATACTAATACACTAGTACTATCACAACAGAACAGTTTTCTTTCAATGACAGGAACTGCCATACACTGATCAGTCAGAACATTATGACCACCTTCATAAAAGCTGGTAGGTCCACCTTTGGCACAGATAACAATGGTGACACATTGCACCATGGAAGCAGTGAGGCCTTGGTAGGCTGCTGGAGGGAGTTGGCACCACATGTGCATAAATGGGTTACCTAATTCCCACAATTCTGGGGAGGGGGGAGGGGGGGGGGGGGGCAAAGAGCTCTGACACCACTTTCAATCACACCCCATGTTCAGATTTGGTGAGTTGGGGTGCCAGCACATCAACTGGAAGTCACCACTGTTTTCCTTGAGCCACTGTATCACACTCTTGGCCTTGCGACATGGCGCATTTCCTTGTCGAAAAATGTTACTGCAAATGGTAAACATGATCATAATGAAGAATGTACATGGTCAGCAACTAGTTCATGATACTCCTTGGCCAACATGGTGTCTTGCAAGAGCTCTACTGGCCCCATGGATGCCCACATGAATGTTCCCCAGAGCATAATGGAGCCACTGCCAGCTTGTCTGTTCAACAGTACAGGTGTTCCCCTGGAAGATGACAGATATGCACCCTCCCATCAGTATGATGAAGATATCAGTATTCATCAGACCATGCAATCTTTGTCACTGTGCCAATGTCTAGTGTCAATGGTCACATGCCGATTTCAGTCACAACTTCAAAAACATGGCCTTAACATTGGTGCATGTATGGGTTGTCCGCTGCACAGACTCATCGTTAGGAGTGTGTTTAAACACACTTGTACTCTGCCCAGCACTGAAGTCTGACGTTAGTTGTGCCACAGTTCACTGCCTATCCTGTTTTACTAGTTTGCCCAGCTACGACATTCAACATCTGTCGTGAGGGATGGCTGCCCAACCCTACAATGTCTGGACATGATTTTGCCTTGGCTTCACCACATGCTGAAAGACACCAAAGCTATTCTCAAACACCTGACAAGTCATGCAGTTTCCGAATTGCTCACACCTGTCCCCAGTCAAACTCAGATAGTATGTTCACCTTCCCCATCCTACACACAGATAGCACACACCCTGATACTACATGCACCATGCATGTGACTAGCAGTCATTCCTCACCAGCTGACGATGCTATCACCTAGACAGGTTTATATCAATAGTAGACTGCTGGTCATCATGATCTGGCTCATCAGTGTGTATGCATTCAGTATTATGACTTCCAAATGGATGCTGGCCAAAGCCAAGCAAACCATGTGACAACTTTGGAGAGAATGGTCAAATCCCTCTGTTTATTGCAAGCATGTACTGGAAAGTAACATCTCCAAAATTTTTATACTGTTCCCAGTATCAGTTGAAGTATTACTAGTCTCACATACTCTGTCTACTTTCCCACTTTGCTGAAACAATATGCAATCCTCAGCTACTAGAGGACTGAATTACAGTGTGTAACATGGGGGTGTGTCACTTAACCATGTCACCACATGAGAAAACCCTTAGAAAGCACAGAACACAAATTCAATAGTTCATACACACATGGAGCACTCTCTCCTTCAGCATGACAATGCTAGACCATACACAAATTTTCTGGGACTTGCAACAGCCCGACACCTTGCATTCATTATTATCGATCATTCTCCATACAGTGCTGGCTTGCCCTACCAATTTTCATCTGTTCCTAAAACATAACGAACATCTTCAGGCACTATATTTTGATAGTGGTGAATTGGTGTGAGCTGAGATGAGGCTGTGGGCCTGCCAACAAAGTAAAACATTCTACAGTGACAGCAGCAACTAATTGGTGTCATTGGAAGAAAGATGTCCATCATCAGGATGACAATGTTGATAAGTAAATATATAAAAATGAAGAATAAAGACATAGAATGTTAATAAAGTTTGTTTTAGTTGAAAAGCCTTAATAATTTTCACATAAATTCGGAGGCATTACTTCTCAGCATGTCCTCGTGCCCAAAACTTACACCTACCACACATTAAGTTTTAATTATTTACATAAGGAAGGTGGCTTTCAGTTCATAATTCCTACACACATCTCTAAAGGTCATAGGAAAGTTCAGTCAATCAACTAACATGGCACACAAAGGAAGACAAGACTTCATGTGAGTAAAAGTTACATTCTGGGCACCCCCTGCATTTTTCAATGAACAATTGACTGTGCTACTGGTGAATTAGTAACCACAACCGTTATTTGGCTTTCGTATTTGTTGGTTTTACCAGCTCTCAACCATGTTATCACATTTCAACCTAACCTAGTCCTTGAGCTGCACTGGAAATCAGTCTACCACCACTACCACTACCAAGATTTCAAAGAGTGCAAGGATGGTGTAAGACCACACTTTAACCTTTATGTGGCCTTTCAATAGTTTTGAGGTTCAGGTCCAAGGTTAATGAGTGTCCACATTCCAATTGGCCTAAAATAGACCACACCACAAGAATTTTAGTTATACTCATGACATGCCATTTGTTGGCTTTGACAAGTCTCAAACAGTTGCATTTCAAATTAACCAACATTTGAGGGTCTGCTACAGATCACTACACAGTGGTGTAGGGAAATAAGCCCCCCCCCCCCCCCCAAAATCCTAAATCTGCATTCTGTGCTTTCACAAAAGCACAACTGACTTAATGGTCATAGGATCACTGATTCCTCTTGTGGTGAATACCTCTATTCACCAGGATTAGCCCCTTCACTCACTTCAAAATAAGAAAAAAGGCGATCTGCAATACAAGGAAAATTGGAGTAACCCAGAATTTGTTAGCGGCTACAGCACAATGTTTGCTGTGATTGGCAGCGGTAATTCAGGCTTGGCCCCTATTGGTATCTTACACAATCATAGCTCTAAACACTCCCTGACTAAAACTCCCAAGATATGGTGTCTGTATAATACCGAATCATCATTACGTTCAGGGTCACAGTCAAAGCCTGAACTAAGTTGGTTCTAACCACCCTATTACTATGTTTACTAAAATTTAGTATATTTAGTTACTTCCCTATAATTCTCCTACAGGGATGGCTTAGGATTACTGTTCTGATACTGCTGGTCAAGTTGATCACAAAATTTTCACTCAGTTTGTACAAACTATAATGAAGCATTCACATATATTGAAATGCAAATGCTGCATTAATGCTATCCTAATACTTCTGCAGTTGTGCCCAGCTGCTCAAGACAGATAGCACTCATTTATATTCAAAGGCAAATGCTGCTTTAATGCTATCACAATACACCAGCAGTTGCACATAAGATGGATGCCGAAGCAAACAGATTTGTTGAGTGTCGATAGTTCACAGGCAGTTTGTGCGGTAAGGTCTGGGCCCTCAACTCTGGTTGGCAGATTGTAAAACTACTAAAGGCAACCAGTGAGTTAGTTTGCCTGCTGATAGCTGAATAAATCCAAATGGTGGTGATGCATCAAATTTCAAGTGTCTTGTGCATGTAAGATTATTTACACCAATAACTAACATCACTGCAATTTTACGAACAATACATACAGCAATCTGTAGTAAATGTAGGAAGTGGTTATGAACAAACATGTCAATATTTAATGTGCAACCCCATGGCTTTGTCAAAACTTTGCTGCAACATACAAATTCATTCCACACCTACAGATTGTGTATCAATTTATGTCTCTGTCTGAAATGAAACGTTACTGGTGTCAGTCCTACTTTCACTTTGTTTACCTATTCAGTCAACACCTAATGCCAATACAAAACATACTTCTGAGGCTTGTGACCACACAAATGTCATTAAAAATCATTTAGAAATTATAATTCTTATTCCATACCATGTTACACTGCAATAATGTACCAACTACACATGACAGATCTTTAAATTTAATGGCACTGCAAACATTCATCTCAGTCAGTTATTCTTATGTTGCACATTAAGGTTGTCATTTAAAAGAAGCATATCAAAGCAGAATATACCCACTCTATAGCAAATATCTTATCAGTATAATTTGGCAGTGCATTAAAAAATTTTCATGTTTATTGAAAATTAAATTTAAACTCTTGCCTGAATTCTATGTGAGGTTTAACACAAAGCTTATTTCAATGCTCTGTGCGAAGCATCATATTTGACAGTGAAAGATTACCAGGTTTTTATTAGACTGAATTGCTCACAGTTCCAGCAGTATGACATGAATTGTTTGTATTCATACACCATCCTGCACATAGTAATTAATGAAACATTGATAACAAATGCAAATAGCCACTTACCATGGAGCCTGACTCAGCTGGTACTTCATCTGTTTCCTCTTTTTTCATCCATACAGGTGACCTCTTGTCCATGGCTGCAGTTCTATATGTCTGGAAAACAAGCATTCTGATAAAAACAGTTGTTAACAGTGTCTGTTGTTACCATGAGGTACAGCTCAAAGGCAGTATTTTCACTTCCCTAATGGGAGCAACAAGTGTGTGATTACACAGGAAATAGATTCAAAAGTGGCTGAGGAAAAAACTGTTCAGTGATATCAACTCATTTACATTTCTCAGGTTATAAAGATCAGAACACTCAAAACCATGTACATTGGAAATGAAGTAGTACTGATTGTTGCTACTACTTTGTAACACTGGCTTATGGCATACTAACCTATTATGACAATTAAGGAATATGTGTATTTTTTGCATGATCAATCAAAACAATACATACATGCAGCCAAATTACTGAACAGAACCAAACATTTTGCACTACACTTTGTTCATTCTTAATTTCAGTCTCATAGGCAAACGACGAAAACCCAGACATACAGATTGTTTGCTACCCAGTGAATAAGCATTTTTAACATGGGTGTTACTTCGAAACTTTCGTCGTCTATAATCATTCATGGTTGATATTCAATTTGGAGTAAGCACCACCATTCTGGAATCTTTACCCGCTCATGAAAGAAAAGCATATACCTTCAGCTGTAGTCTACACATTACACTGTGGAAGTTCTGATTCTTGATTACCATCAAGCCTTAGCATTGGTTAGTTTTTACCTTACAAAACTAATTTTGTTAGAGGCATTACACTTAAGATACTTAGGCCTAGTACCTCGTTCTGGCCAAATTAAATTTTTGGCAATTTCCTAAATAACGTTACAACATTCTTCTACAGAACTACATTAAAAGATACACACTCCAATAAACTGGTATTTACATGGGATTTACTGAACTATAAAAGAAAACTAAGTAGAGTAATAATCAAAGCACACAGAAAACTAACAAAAATGAAACCGAATTAATACTTTCTACAGCATTTCTTTTCAAGCTAACATACCTAAACCACGAAATGATATAACTGGGGGCACTTATGAAATGGCGTACCGTAGCCCTACAATCTGGAGCAGCCCGCATCTCTTCACGGCAAAGTTTCTTCACAAAAATTATTACGACTAAGAAAATAAAAAAAAACATACTAACATACTAACTTCATTGTACGCCTTTTCTCACCAGTCACGCAGCACATAACATGTACATTCACTTTCTGTGGAAATCATTGTATACAGCAAACGCTCCAGTAACTTCTGACAACGCGCCACAGTCTCGACCATTTCTTTTGCGAAGATACACATTCCGATTTTACCGGACAGGCCGAAAACTGCCAACACTTGACTGGATGCCATGCAATCTCGACCTGGCATTTTTCATAATGGGATGAACCGTAAAGACACAAAATGCTCTAAGCTCCCTGATTAAGTACTATTTACCTACCTTTCGCAGTTCGAAACCTTGAAAGCTCACTGGAAATAACCCAGGTGTTTGACTGTGATGAACATAACCTGCAAAAATCATACACAACATTTACACACTGCCACAAACTGACGCCCATCACGCCGTAGATGATGTGATCACAACTAAATAATGAGTAAAATCTCATTCATATGTACCCACTAAAAATAATAAAAAAAAACTGTGTCAGTAATAACTACCATAGCGTCATTACAAGCTATTCGTGGACTACTAATCAGCATCAGCTGTTGTTATAATAGAAAAGAGGTGCCATGTTAACTGAGTTCTAAAACAAATTTTTGTCATTCATTTAGTCATGTTTGTAATCGCTATATGTTTATTTATTACCTGCAGAATGTAACACAAACTTCCTCAAAACCGAAACATGTCCAAAGATTAAAAACGTACCGTTAGCGAAAGCCCAGGATCTGACAGGCGTCCAAGTTAGCGAAATGACTGATGCTCTAGTACCGGACCTACCGATAGATGGCTCTATCAGCTGATTACTGTCGTCTGTGTTGTCCGCCATATTCGAATGTGGCAAGAAGTTTCTCTCGGTCTGTACGGTGTATAAGGAATTAAGGATTATCGAAATGGTGATTTCTTGTTCCGCTTTTAATTGTATGAAGCGATGGAGTAAGGAAAGTGACTCACCATTTCATAGGTAATAGGACTACCGATACAATACGATAAAAATACAGACTTAGTGCGTTTGCTAATTCGATGTTTTTGAACAGGTTTCCTCTCAAGCACCCAGAGCTGCTAAAAAAGTGGATTACTTCCGTGAAGCAGAAAGATTTTAATCCTACTTCTTGCAGTTTTCTTTGCGGAAACCATTTCCGACAAGATGGTTACGTAGTGAGCTCTGGAACATGGAAGAAACGTCTCAAACCCGAAGCAGTACCATCATGTTTTGACGTTCCAACACATTTGATGCCACCAAATAAACAGCCACGATGACAAGTTGTTAGGATTTTGAGTGAGAGCGATGCTTCTCCATTTGAGGTAACTAATTAATTTCCTTGCTATGTGTGTGCTTTTTACTTTTGTGAATTTATTTCGGACGGACACAAATAGGCTACATATGTCTAAGCAATGTTGTAATACAGTTCCATATTTGTATTTTTAGCGTTCTGTCATAGAATCCGTGCTCGATTTGCCCACCACAGAAGCTACTGATTGCGTGGAGAATGTTGTCAATGAGAATTCTTCCGTGGAAAGCATGTCCCATTTATCCAATGCAGAAGCTGCGAATTGTGTCAAAAACGTTAGTATAAGGATGTTTTCACACTCCCAAAGTTTTCTTGTAATATTTTTTCATCAAGCCTTGAGTTATTTCAATCATATATAACGAAATCATTTCTTTATTTCAGAGTGCAGTTGGTTCTTCAGTAACTGATTGTGGTATACAGTCGAAAGTAGAAATGGAAGACAAGGCGACCGAAACTTGCAATTTTTTCTCAGACATTGTGCATGAATTAAAACTTAAACTGAAGTGCGTCCGTGAAAAACTTCGAAGAAGAGAGAAGAAAGTGTTTTCCATGGATGACATCAGTTCATTGAAGGAGAAGGGGCAGCTTCCTGAGAAGTTACATAACTTCCTCAATCATCAGAAAGGAACACAAGTGGAATTAGTGTGCAATTTAGTGAACTCTCTCTCTCGTCAAAGGGTAATAGATAAAGAACAAATGTGAAAATGTTTGCGATGATTGTGTACTTTTATTCACCAGCATCGTATGAATACCTGCAAAATTAATGCCTATGCACCATAAATCATTGATTTCCAAATGGGTGGCAAGTGTAGATTGTGAACCTGGCTTCTTAAAATATGTTTTTATCTACATTGATTTAAACCCAATTGTAAGGGACCAGTTCAGTGACTCATGTCTAATTGTAGACCGTATGGCAATTAGGAAGCAAGTAGTTTGGGGCCAAGGAACTAAGCAATACACAGGTTTTTTAGAGTTTGGTGGCGAAGTGCCTCAGTCAAAAGAAGTAATAAAGGCATCTGAGGCTCTGGTTTTCATGCTTGTCTCTATTAAAGGGAAATTTAAATGCCCAATTGCATATTTCTTTATCAACGGTGTACAGGCAAATAATCAGGACACACTGATAAAATCTGCTTGAGAGAGGCTGCATAGTTCTGGCATTAGGGTTTGGTGTGTTACATGTGATGGCTGCAAGGTAAGTATAAGCACTTTACGTTCACTTGGCTGTATTTTAAATTTTTCCAAGGGTGATTTTAAAAGCCACTTTCCTCATCCTGTGGAAAAATACAATGTTTATTGTATCTTGGACATGTCATATGATTAAGTTAGCCAGAAATGCTCTAGCAGAAGTATCTGCTATTGAGTCTCCAACTGGCATTATTAGATGGCATTTCATTGAACAATTGAACAAGGTGCAACAAGAAGAAGGTATGACATTTGCCAACAAACTATCAGGACAACATGTAAGTTATGTAAATAGAAAAATGAATGTTTCATTAGCTGCACAGACTTTGTGAGTTCTAGTGTGGCAGATAGTATAGAGTTTTTGAGGAGGGTTGGTGATCCAAATTTTAAAGGAAGTGAAGCAACAGTAGAATTTTTGTGTTATATTGATAGGATTTTTAATATTCTGAACTCCAGAAATCCATTAGGTAAACGGTATAAGAGTCCCCTCAGACTTTACAACAGATCTTATTGGCTTAGTATTTCCAGAGACACTGAAAATTATATCAAACGCTTAAACATCAATGGTGTTCCGTTGCTGCTCCATGGAAGAAATACTTTTGCTTTTGGGATAATTTTCAATATACAATCTGTTGGGCACATAGCTCTGGCAAGTATGCGTCATGTTGAATCTCCTCTGAAGTATTTGCTAACACACAAACTGTCACAAGACCACATATAGAGCTTTTTTTTTTTTTTTTTTTTTTTTTTTTTTCCTGCATTTGTTCCAGAGGTGGTTGGAACAACAATCCAAATGCATACCAGTTCAAATGTGCCGTGAGAAAGTTGCTGTTGGGTATCAGTGTCACTGCAATGAATGGGAATTGCTCAAATTTTAATGTGTGCTGTTTGCCACCTGTTTATGATTTTCATGCAAGAAAGCATGTAGTAGAAAATGATGAAAATGCTGCAGAAAATGAAGTAGAGAAGTTCTCATTTTACAAGCAAAATATACTCTATTATATTGCAGGGTATGTGTCATTGCGCCTTTCAAGGCAGATCACATGCGAAGACTGTCTTCACATACTGAACCCACCAGTTGTTAAATCTGCATTTTAATGTGATGCTCTCTATGCTTCTCCCAATATGGCCAATAAAAATGCATTTGTAAATTTTGTTAACCGGGGAAAACTGGTTAAAACAAGTGACTGTGTGTACTCTGTTGTAGAATACTCAAAGAAACTGTTTCAGATGTTTGTGATTGCTGGGGATATGCGATAGAAATATATACAGGCCAAGATTTTGCTTTGTGTTAAAAATAAATTTGTAGATCACCCATTTCCTGCTCTTGGTCATGATTACCATAATGAAATTGGGATTGAGGACTTACATCAGACTCAACTTGTTTGTAAGATTGCATCCCTGTACTCCTGCATATGCTTAAAAACATATGGAAAAAAATGTCTGCTGAGAAAATTTTAAACAACAAATCAAGTATAAGGCAGAAGTTAAATAAACTCATATTGTTTAATCATGTATAGTGTTCAAATTGGAAAAGATTGTGTAATGGGACATTCCATGCAGATGGGTGTGGCATTTTGACAGATTTTTAAAACTATTTTGTCCATAGATTTGTTGTTGTGTAATGATGAACTTCAAAAGATGAATCACATTGAAGTAAAATTAACTCTTTACGTCCTGTGTAGATATTGTAACAAAATTATAATTGTTTACTATATAAGCTTATTTGAAGATGTTTGGTGTTACAAAATATGCACTTGCATTAAAAACAGGTGATTTGTGTGAAATTAATGAAAAAAATGTCCTGGGACTTATTTGACAGGTGGCTTTCAGTGTGAGAAAATATTTCCCTCAATAACTATGTTAACTTGAATTTTTCACTTTAAGAAAAAGTTTAATCACAGGATGGATGTGATGTAATGGAGTATGCAGTGACCCTATGTTTCCAACAGTGATGTTTGTGGATACTCTGCAACATAAGAGCAATAAAATTGTCACTCTGTTAATTCTTGTTTTAATACTTCCTAGAATGGACACAATGTTCCAATTGATCATAAGCATTCTTATTACTTTAGAAACATTTTAGAATAAGGGGGCCTGAATCATGCAAAACCTAATTTTCTGAATTTTATCTTTATTTTGCTAGGAGGTTTTTCTACTATTTTTCCTGTTTTGAGGAGGAGGAGGAGGAGGAGGGGGGGGGGAGGTAGAGAATGCAAATAATCATATATAATTATCTGTCTAGCACTTCGAAGTACAGAATACAGTGATTACAGTTACACTTGGAAATCTAGGAAATATCAGTATTCATGTTATATGCCTAATTTTCATCATCATTTACCTTAATTATATGGTTACACTTTTTGCTAATTTGAACTGTGTGCTACATGTTAAAAAGATTTTGTTTGGGCATAGTAATAAAAGCATCTCATTTTGTTAGTTCATATGTCCCATACAGAACTGAAATTATCAAGTTATGACAAAGGAACGAATTAACATTAAGGAATCTTACTTCACAGAAATTATGTAACAATGGTTACACTTTTTGCTAGTTAACTTTAACATAAACCATTTAGTTTTCCATTAAGAGTGAAAGCAGTTGCACTAATCACATAAAGAACAAACAAAGCTTCCCATAGGGAACTAAAGTATTGTACATTTGAGCTATTGCAGATCCAAAGTATTGTGCTCTTCATATTTCTATTTAAAAAAGTTTGTAACTCAAATTCACAGACTTTTGGAATCTGTACATACATGTGTGTAGCAAGGTACTTTTCATGTGCCATGTGAAACCTTTAATTTTCTGGTTTAAATATAATTTATTTCATGAATTACCTTTAATACCAACAATGTCTGAATGCAGTATTTACCATTTAGAAGAAGAAATATTAGTGTACAGAATAACAAACCTCATGAAAAATGCGAGAGATTGTTCTGTACAGAACTTGGAATGGCTCTTTATCAATAGCAGGTAAAAAGGCTTCTATTAAATGTTCAAAGAAACCAGTCAGTACCTCTTAATTCACCATAGAGGTGATACAGTAACAAAACAATTTACTTTTCTCAGAATTTGTGCTAAGTATTAAAAGTGTGAAGACCTATTCAATTAGTATTTGCTTTACCAATAACCTGTAGTACAAGCACACATAAGCAGGTAATTATGGGAGTCAAGAGTTATGTTAAAATTAAAGATACTGATTGGCATTACTTGCTCACAAAACATTGTAGTTGCTGTACAGTTTATTCTGTATGTGGTGTACCCAATGTGATTCCTGGAGGACATAATATTCTGTTATTCTATGGGAATGCACTGGTAATTTTGTAAGTAATACGTAATGTCAGTTTTTCTGGTACCACTGTGAAAAGGACATGATATTAAAGAAATAAAATATCTATATTGAATATGTGAATTGAAAACATCATGAATAAAAAACAATAATTAAATTGTGTTCCTACAGTCCTTGTTTTAATGAGCTTTCTTCTGCACTAACTTAAAAATCTGACATTTGTTACTTGCAGTTAGCACCACCTTCCATCAATTCACTTAGCATAAGAAATTCTGTTGGGAAGTATGCATTGGTAGTAACGCCAAAGATTGTCTATTATCTCGATCGCCAAAAGTCAATGCCGTGCATAAACAAGACAAAATCATTTTTTTATTTGTTTCTGATTATCTCATCAAAATTAAATTATATAACTGTGACATAATGTAGAAATTCGTAATGAAAACGCCCAGACATTTCACTATATGATATACTTCATTAGTATTTCTATCTGTAAGTGACGAATTTTTGCTTGTGAACTCTCGTGATTTGTTGCATGCTGCAAACACGAGATTACTTTACTTTGAGTTTTTCTTTAGTGTTTGAAAGATTTGTACCTTCTGCTGTGTGATACACCATAAATACTACCTGAGAAACACCACAAAGCCTGAGAGTACATTTAGCTTTAAACTGCTCAAGGTACAGGATGTTACTAATATACTGAGGAAAATGAAGAACAGTTTTAGTAATGACGTTTATGATTTAAGTTCAGCCATGTTAAAGTGTGATTCAGTTCAACTGCCAGAATTAATAACACTTGTAGTAAATACATGTATTTTGGAGGCTCAGTTCCCAAAGGCACTAAAGTTTGTTAGTCACTCCAATACACAAAAAAGGCAGCCTCTCAAGTTGTGATAATTTTAGGCCTGTTTCAATTGTGCCAATCTTCTCTAAAGTGATAGAAGCTATATTAAATAATCAAATAGTAAAATACTTTGAAGAAAACAAAATCTTCACTCATAGTCAATTTGGCTTCAGATCAGGGTTAGGAACTGTTAAATCTGCCTTATCACTTTTAACAAAGTAGGTGAAGCAACTAGAAAGCAAGCTAGTGGTTCAGAATAAACTCTTTGATTTATCAAAAGCTTCCGACACTGTGTCTCATGAAATCTTATTGAACAAACTGCAATTCTGTGGCTTTACAGGAAGTTCTCTGGAATTGATAAAATCTTATCTAAGTAATAGAGTGCAAAAGGTGGTTTTTAATGGTGCAGAACCAGATTACTTACCTGTGGGCATGGGTGTCCCACAAGGTTCTGTACTTGGCCCAATTCTATTTATTATTTATGTAAATGACCTACCATGTAACATAGCTGGGCCGTCAACTAGGACTTACTTATTTGCAGATGATCTTGCAGCCTGTATAACTGCAGAAACAGCGCAGAAGGTGAAATATGAAGCAGTCCAGTGCACTGTCAAAGTTGAAAATTGGTGTAAAGCTAATTCCCTTTGTGTCAACCGAAAAAAATACAAGACCTGTATGTATTGTGGAATAATAACACTGAACTTGAGCAGAGTTCAAATGCTGTTAATTTCCTTACAATCTCAATTGATTTAAAATTATCCTGGGGTAGCCATATAGAAAAAGTGGGAAGCAGCAGTAGCAGTGGAATATTTGCTCTATGGAAGCTGCGTCTTTGTCTAAACATGCCAGTACTTAATGAGGTTTATTTTCCTTTAATACACAGTCACATTTCCTATGGTACAATACTGTGGGGACATCAAAGCAAGGCAGCTAATGTCTTCAAACTACAAAAGAAGGCAATAAGACTGATATGTAGCTTGGCACCCAGAGCTCACTGTAGGCCAAGCTTTAAAAAATAACAGATTATGACCCTGCTGTCAATATTTATACTACAGTGTATAATGCATATTAAGGAAAACTATGCGAGTTATCAACAGTTAGACATGTGACATAATTGTAACACAAGAAACAAGCAGGACCTAGTTTCTTTCTGATGTAACTATATAAAAAAAAAAGTGCTTCTTATACAAGTCCATAAAAATTTTTAATGCCGTACTCCAACATAACAGGGATCTTCCAATTCAACAACTAAAAAAAAAAAAGTAAAAGAATTTCTTCTTGAGCTCAGCATTTATGAAACTGATGAATTTTTAAGGGAGGCAAAGAATATGGTATGACTACACTTTGTGATCAGTTTTTATATGCTTCTATATATGAGTAAGTCTGTATTTGGCTAAATTTACTATGCAATATCAATTTGTACCAGAAGTTTCTCTGTTTTGTTTTTGTGTGAAGGTACCATAATTATTTGTGTAATATTTTTCTTGTTTTTGTAATTTTTTGTGTAACATTTATACAATGTAATATTGACTTTTGTAATGCCTCAGATGATCTCTGAGGTCTCCATAACAATAAAAATCAATAAATCAGTCATTAGTGTCGTAGAAGCTGTTGCAAGGTCGTTGCAAACGACTAAGTAGATTGATGTGTTGATTATCTTAATTTTTTTTAACATTTGTACTCAATTTTGTCAGTGTCATTGCAACCCATCTTATTGTCATTTAAATCTGTTAGATTTCAGTTTTGTCAGTACTTGGTCACAACAGTCTAGATTAGATATTTTGTGTATGATAATGAATTAAAAGTGCGTACCTATATTTTGGACTGATGACGTCAGATGTTAAGTCCCATAGTGCTCTGAGCCATTTAAACCTATATTTTGTTCTGAAAATGTATTAAGTTTGTAAATATTAGCAGTTCCAGTTTATTGTACCATATTCACATATTTTGACAACATCCTGACATGGGAGTATTGTATTCAGATATTTTGTTTTTATGGTATATTTTTCTAAACTTGTTTACACCCACAAGAATAATCTCATTTTTGGGTCTATGGAACTAAAACTGAATCTTATCTAAATAATTGTGATATGGATGTAACATGCTAGAAGAATGGGATAGCATGAAGCAAATACTATATGGTGCTTTTCTTTGTGGCCATAATCAATGTTCTTGGTGCATTACTAAATTCTGAAACTTACCTCTCAGCTAGTGTGTTGCTTCATTTTCACTGTTCTTCCCATTATTCATTTTCCAGTTGTGGTACATAAATATGCCCCAGCATTGAGGTTACAGCTTTCAGCTTTTGCCCACATTGAAGTCTATTTCTTCTTCAGATATTCACCCAAATACTGAGAACTTACGTTTCTAGAATATGGTGTAAGTTCAGGTTCTGTCATCTTCACCTACATTTTCTTGGGAAGTGGCTGTCATAGCCGAGGCCAAATCTGCAAGTGTGGATTTTGTAATATGTCTTCCTATTTGATTGAAAGGCAAAGGATACTTATTTAATGCTCACAACTGAAAGCCCTTGAATTCTTCTGTACTGTTGTGTGACATTTATATGTTTTGCATTGGCTCGATTTTGACTTGAAATCTATCTTTCAAGCAAGCTCTCCTTTCTTTTATTGTTTGTTGTAATATGATGATAGCCAATGCCAATGTGCTCCCTGTCATTGTAAATTTCATAACATAAATGTGAAATTGCTTTCACTAACAGAAGCGCTGATAATAAAATGTGAGAGAATGTTGTGTGGTACAATGTTAAATAGAATCTATAATACAAGTGTAAATTTCCTGATGTATCCTCATGTAACATGTGGTTCACTGTATTACAATGACAAATCTTATATCATTATAGGACGATTCCTGGATGAGTAAATAAACATCACAACCATATTGATGGCTTTCTGCATTAAAAAAAAAAAAAAAATTGCATGTGGACATATGCACTGTGCAGGTGAAACTGGAAGCAGCAGATCTACACACTTTCTTATTCTACGGAAGTCACTTTGAGACAACACACTTATATTAACAATGGTTTCATTGGATCCCAGGCCACCTTCACTGCTGTCTGGTAACACCGTGGAGTAAGGACGGAAAGGGAGTGGCTGTAGCAAGTGAGATCATATTACCTAATAATTGAATGCTCTAGTAATTTATTTTCCAATGACAGAATTTCCATTGCTGCACCTCTACTAGGACCACAATTTAGCACATTATTTTGAGACATCTGTATAAATTTCATCGTTTCCGAATTTACAAACCTGTAACTTGCCAGAGTTGTCATGTATCTCTACAAATTCGTATTTTTTATCTCTGCCCAGGATCACTGAATGTAGCACATCAGAGATGTTTTAAGTTGATAATCTGTTCCTTTTGTATATTTACAAGAATGACCAATTAATGTGCGATTATTCATCACATTCCCTGAGACTCAACCCCCCCCCCCCCCTTCCCACCAGCTTATTTTATCTAAATTAAGTTAGTTTAGCTGTCAACCTTTGCTCTTGTAGAAGCTACCACCCACTTAACACTCATCTGAATATAAATGTTGTCCACCTTTACAGTCTTTTATGCAGAACAAAATCAAAAAACCATTACATTACTCACTATTAACCATTTGCACCCTTGAGGGCTCTTTCACATAACAATGTACTATCAGAGGTCCACATTTGTGTAACTTTATAATGAACACTAATTTTAGTTTGTGTTGTCAGAGTATTCACAATATAATAGTTCATTCGTATATAAATATTTTACAAAGAGAACAGTAAGCCAAAGTTAGTGTTGTCAGATTCTTCATGCAAAGTAACAAGGTAGACTGCTGTTTCTTCAGTCATCTATGCACAACTAACTTGAATTATAGAAGAATCATGCAGACATGTTTCTTTCTTGTATATACTCGCTCAGAAGACCACTTTTCAGGTGATTTTTTTTTTTTTTTTTTTTTTTTTTTTGGTATCCTCTCACGTCACACTTTCATTTCTCTTGTGTCCTTGTATCCTTACATTTTTTGTTCCAATTGTCTTGTCTCCAGATGAAACCATTCGCTCTGCAGCTGAGTGCGAACTGTTTTTCAAACATTAATGGAAGACTCAAGTATCCCTACTGGTGAATGGAGTACTCTAGATTCTAGATAATCAGGTATCTGCATCCAACTCCTGGCCAGCTCACAAGTTTGATCTTCCGTTAGTGTTACAAATAAAAATCTAAGAATAGAAAGTCAAAAATGGTATGAAAAGGATAGATTGCTACTCCCATAAACTTACGGTGAGTTGCAGCCTTACACAATGAATAGACTGGTACATATAATCTTTCCAGCCAATGCCTTCTTAGAAAAGGGAAACGTACACACTCACACAACGTAGAACACCTCACACAAATGACTGCTACCTCCAGTCAAACTGCAACAGGAAAAGTGAACAGGAGCAACAACCCAGCAAGGGCAGGGAAATGACAGTGCGATACGGGCGGGGGAATAGGAACTGGCCCTGCCTGGCGAAGCACACTGGGACTAGAGGTGGCAATACAGGGCTGAGAGATGTAGTATTGGGAGGCTGAGGGAGGGAGAGAAGACAGAAAAAAATGGGAGGCAGAAAGGAGAGAAGCAGAGAAGGAAGAAAGACTGATGGGTACAATGGAAGAGAACAGAACATAATGAGGACGAGGGCAGGTGAATTGTAAGTTGACATGACAGAGGGTGCTGGAAACAGTTGGGTGGAGGATGTGGTGCCAGTAGCTTAATTTAGGTTGTGAACAATGTGTTGCAAGGATGTCTCCCACTTGTGCAGTTTAGAAAAGTACGAGAAGGTGATTTTCCAGATGGCCTGGGTTGTGAAACAGGTATTGAAATCAAGTGTGTTTTAAAAGCTGCATGTTGTTCCACAAGGTGGTCCACTTTGTTCTTGGCCACAGTTTGAAGGTGGACATTTATCCTCATGGACTGTTGATTAGTAGCTATACCAATAGAAAAAACTGAACAATGACTGCAGCAGAGCTCTTATACACTCCTGGAAATGGAAAAAAGAACACATTGACACCGGTGTGTCAGACCCACCATACTTGCTCCGGACACTGCGAGAGGGCTATACAAGCAATGATCACACGCACGGCACAGCGGACACACCAGGAACCGCGGTGTTGGCCGTCGAATGGCGCTAGCTGTGCAGCATTTGTGCACCGCCGCCGTCAGTGTCAGCCAGTTTGCCGTGGCATACGGAGCTCCATCGCAGTCTTTAACACTGGTAGCATGCCGCGACAGTGTGGACGTGAACCGTATGTGCAGTTGACGGACTTTGAGCGAGGGCGTATAGTGGGCATGCGGGAGGCCGGGTGGACGTACCGCCGAATTGCTCAACACGTGGGGCGTGAGGTCTCCACAGTACATCGATGTTGTCGCCAGTGGTCGGCGGAAGGTGCACGTGCCCGTCGACCTGGGACCGGACCGCAGCGACGCACGGATGCACGCAAAGACCGTAGGATCCTACGCAGTGCCGTAGGGGACCGCACCGCCACTTCCCAGCAAATTAGGGACACTGTTGCTCCTGGGGTATCGGCGAGGACCATTCGCAACCGTCTCCATGAAGCTGGGCTATGGTCCCGCACACCGTTAGGCCGTCTTCCGCTCACGCCCCAACATCGTGCAGCCCGCCTCCAGTGGTGTCGCGACAGGCGTGAATGGAGGGGCGAATGGAGACGTGTCGTCTTCAGCGATGAGAGTCGCTTCTGCCTCGGTGCCAATGATGGTCGTATGCGTGTTTGGCGCCGTGCAGGTGAGCGCCACAATCAGGACTGCATACGACCGAGGCACACAGGGCCAACACCCAGCATCATGGTGTGGGGAGCGATCTCCTACACTGGCCGTACACCACTGGTGATCGTCGAGGGGACACTGAATAGTGCACGGTACATCCAAATCGTCATCGAACCCATCGTTCTACCATTCCTAGACCGGCAAGGGAACTTGCTGTTCCAACAGGACAATGCACGTCCGCATGTATCCCGTGCCACCCAACGTGCTCTAGAAGGTGTAAGTCAACTACCCTGGCCAGCAAGATCTCCGGATCTGTCCGCCATTGAGCATGTTTGGGACTGGATGAAGCGTCGTCTCACGCGGTCTGTACGTCCAGCACGAACGCTGGTCCAACTGAGGCGCCAGGTGGAAATGGCATGGCAAGCCGTTCCACAGGACTACATCCAGCATCTCTATGATCGTCTCCATGGGAGAATAGCAGCCTGCATTGCTGCGAAAGGTGGATATACACTGTACTAGTGCCGACATTGTGCATGCTCTGTTGCCTGTGTCTATGTGCCTGTGGTTCTGTCAGTGTGATCATGTGATGTATCTGACCCCAGGAATGTGTCAATAAAGTTTCCTCTTCCTGGGACAATGAATTCACGGTGTTCTTATTTCAATTTCCAGGAGTGTATATAACAGCTGCTTTCAAAGAAGGCCTGGCGTCATTGATGGCATGGATACGTCTATGAAAGGACTAGAATAGAACGTGCTAAGTGAGTGGATTTTGCAGGTCTTGCACGTGGATCTTCCATAGCAGTAGTGTCTGTTTGTGAACGCCTTTGTAAGATCTTTAGCATACCGGGCAAGGGAGCTCCCACCTCTGGAGATATGCCATCCCCAGGTGGTCAGTCAGTATGGGAGTGATTTTTTTAGTGTGTATGGTCTTTTCATTATTCCTGCCTTTACAGTGACTTTACATCTATCGTTTTCATAATACTGTCAAATAAAAGTCTTGTTTACAGGTTTTAGGATTCCCCATTAACTGAAGAAATGAGACAAAACAGAAGCTGCAACACACAATTCAATGTCTTTTGTACTTGGTCAAGAAAAGCTTGAATACATTTATTGCGACCACAGTAAAGTAGTATGTCACTCAGAGAACACATCACAATCATAAATATATATAACACAAAGTACCTCGAGAAAACTGTTTATTTCACTGTGTTAAGGATTCAGATGCTTTACAAATGTGTGCCCATGTGATTATTGTAGCATGGAAAAAAGAGTATTTTGTATCAGTATGCTACAAGGATATTCAATACCCAGATGCAGAAGGTGACACTAGGTGGCTATAAGAGCTATGCAGACTCTGAATGAATGGAATTTTAAGCAGAATCAATACCCACACTGCATGACTGCTATGGTCACAGGTTCCAATCCTGCCTCGGGAATGGATGTGTGTGATGTCCTTAGGTTAGTTCGGCTTAAGTAGTTCTAAGTTCTAGGGGACTGATGACATCACAAGTTAAATCCCATAGTGCTCAGAGCCATTCAATACTCACAGAGCCGGCCGGAGTGGTCGAGTGGTTCTAGGCACTACAGTCTGGAACCGCTACGGTTGCAGGTTCGAATCCTGCCTCGGTATGGATGTGTGTGATGTCCTTAGGTTAGTTAGGTTTAAGTAGTTCTAAGTTCTAGGGGACTGATGACCTCAGAAGTTAAGTCCCATAGTGCTCAGAGCCATTTGAACCAATACCCACCGGAAAATATTTTACCTACCACATTAATGCCAGTCCCCCCCCATTCCAAGAATCTTTTAACTTCGTTTTTTGTAACAGTTTAATAGTAATTAGAAATCATGTACCCTGTAACAGCACAGAGTTTCCGAGTCTCCTGTGAAAATATCTGCTGATGACAAATGAAGATGGAAATTATTCTATGACGTTTCACAAATCTCCAAGAGTCTTTCAGTTTTATAAATTGGTTGCTGCGTGGGGTCTAATATTTTAATTTCGAAAAGGCTAGATTACAACTCACTACATGGAGGAGATACTGAGTGACAAACAGGCACAACTAAAAGGCTGCTAGTGACGAGTTTCTGAACGATAATATGTCCCAGGTACTTAGCCTGTGACTGTGCGAAAAACACTTTAAATTCAAATGTGTATGCTGCAACCTTGATAAAACGTACCTCAGTCTCTCCAAATGATCCTCAGTACTCCTTCAAAATATGGTATCATTCAAATACACTAAAGGCGTTGTAGGCTTCAATCATCTTAGTAACAAGTGAGCGAATCTTTGGAAAGCAACAGACGCATTTCTTAGGCTGAAAGGCACATGTAAAACTCATACACCCTTCATGGAACCTCAAATGCCGTTTCTTACGTATTCTGGTGCAGTCGGACTTTGGTGATAAGTAAAATTCCTACAGTTCCCCAATCTGTCCAGTGTTTCTTCGATATGGTGTAGAGGGTAAGTAACAGTAGTAGTTACCTTGTACATAAATGCATAGGCGATAGGCTTTCTCTGTACTGATTGCCTGTTTGGACACCACAACGATAGGGACCAAGCAGGGGTTCGGAGAGGATTGATATGTCCTACAGCCAGCTGTTGTTGTGTAACATCCTGGACAACAGATTGTAGATAGGAATCTGTCCAGTTCCGAGCCTGTCCAGTTTCTAAGCAATTGGCCTAATGTCTTAAGTTGGAATTTCGTGTTGTACAACGTCAGTGACTGGCATATACTGCTGTTCCCCGAACAACCAAGCATATTCCTTTAATACCGAGTACAAAAGATTTCACTGACACTGGCAAATATGCTAACTTCTCATAGGCCTAATTTTTAAGTAAAGTCACGACTGTGCAATTTCTCGTTCTGTCAGCTGCTTCTTGCTCTTGCACTTTAACTTATTATCACACTGAAATTCTTCCTCTACAACTTCCTGACCACTAGCAAGTATTTCTCCACGTGTAATCTCTGTATCTACTTCCCGAAAATCATCAATAAATACGGGAGTACAAAATTTCTTTACCAGTATCTCTATTTAATTTACACTTCTTTTCACATGAGTCGACGACCTGTCGAGAATGCTGTTTGACCGAGTGTATCAACCAGAAAGTCCAATCTAGGCAGCTTGTGGATTGTGAAGTCTGTCCCGTGCCACCTCTGATTATTACCAATTGTGTAAGTTTCAATGTGGAAGTGGTATCATTCCACAAATTCCTAGCGATTGAGGGTCGCGAGTTCCATCGAAATAGTTAGTTGCCTCACTGAATCGAACAATGTGCGTCCTATAATCTACCACCACTCAGTACCAGAATGACACTGAAATCCCTTGTGCGTCTTCTCCCAACCTGCCTATCAAAACTATAATTCTTACCTCCCATCTCCAGGATTACGAAACATATTCCAGTGGGCAGTATTATATCTTCTCTAAACACTTTAATGTTACAGCACAACGATTTAAATGCACTATTATCATTAAGAGAAACAAATAATGCACCTGTATCTGCTGACACTTTTTCAGCTCTTCCTCTGATATTGGCTTCTAAAATTATGTTACCCACCTCATTTACACTTCTGTCTTGGGATGGACACATTACCCATTTTACTCGAAGGATGGGTGGTGGGGCCTGATACCTGACCAGTTCCCCACCATGTACTCACATTTTGTCTATTATCACGTGGTGAATTCCGCTATTGAAGATTATGTCTCTGATCTTTTGGGCAGACAGTACTTGCATATCAGCGTTTGGAATTCGTGTCATTTACAAAAACGTGGCGCAGCTTATTGTTTGCGACAGAGTAGAGACGAACCTTTCAGCCTCCTTGCAAAAAAATGTCCGTCTTACTGCCTCATGTAGTGAAGTAGGTGAGGCCACCTTTACTTCACTACATATTTGCAGATTTATTCCACGTATGAAGATGTGAATTGTTGTGGCTTCAGCTACCTCAATTAATATGTCATTGCACGTGGCATCCCACCCTAACACGTATGTGCCACCTGACACAGCTCATATTTGATCAGCAAAATCTCCAAAATCTTCATTCAGCTTGTGCCTTAAAGTGGATAAATGGTCTCTGTAGTAGCTGACTTCTCTTTTGTCGGAATAGTGGTCTGCTAAATCGTAAGCCAGGGCTTCAGAGAAGGATAATTAAAAAGATTACCAAGGGCTGTCCTCAAGATTCCGTAAGTGGTCCACTGGTTTGAGATCTTAGTACTGAACATTGTTACGTCTGGGGTAGATGCTGTTGAAGGTGTTGTCGCATATGCAGGTGACATCCTGGTAGGTGTATCTGCAGACTCCAGGGCGAGACTTAAGGCAAAGGCGTGTGATGTTCTTGCTCAGATGCAGCATTCATGCAAGAGCAACAAACTGACTATGGCTGTTCATAAAGCCACATAGGCTCTACATACTTCTGAAAGCTTGACGGGATACCTGTAAAATGCAGCACTGTTTGTAGATATTTAGGCTTTCTTCTAGTCAAGGAAAGAAACTGTCTAGAACACCAAGAATCTGTTACTCAGAAAGCGGCCAAAATTATGCATGATGTTGCCTATGCTGGTACTGCTGACAATAAATTACCATTTCATGTGGTGTAGTCATATCACGAAACTAACTTCGACACCATTGAGAACTTCATTGCCATCGTCTTGACACATCATCTTAGACTAGGGAGCAACAAAACAAGACTGCGACGAATTCAGTGGAGCATACGTCTGCAGCTCACTGTGCCTTTCGCACTACACCTTTAGAGGGTTTATTGGTGATAATCGGGATATGTCTGATGGATATCGTGGTATGTACAGGGCAATGCTGTTTTAGTTGGGGTGTGAGCAATATGAGCATGCGTATGAGATCAAAGGAATGCCTATTACTGAGAAAAGGCATTTATGGGCCTGTAAGCTAGATGAAGAGTGGTCTGATTCGGACGCTAGGAGCACTAAAAGGAGTGTTTACCGCATATTCTCAAGGATCAGGAACAGATTCAAATTGCGCGACATTTCCCCTACTTGAGGTATGGTGCACGAGGTCAAGGGCACAGTCCATATCCCAAACATCTGCACCATGTGGGATGTAGTAACACACGAATCTGTGATTGTGGAGAGGAAGGTTATGGTGATCATGCCGTTCTCAGATACCCCCTTTGTCAGGTAGAGAGAGATTGCAGACAATTTGACTGCAATCTGGAAACAATTGCAAATGACCAAAATTTTTGGTCTAACGTCAGTATGATAGCACATCAGATATCCAAAAAACAACTGCTTAACTTTCAGTCTACAAGATCAGGTGGACGCTCTGAGTATCAAAATGATGTCAACCGCTCACAAAAAGCATTTTCTCAGTTATAGATAATAACAGGCACATGCACATGTTATTTAGAGACCACCCAAATGGATATGCATTGACTTGAGGATTGTCGAAGCATGCACATACCAATGTAGGTGATGAAGCAACAATAGCCTTAGAAGTAGGAGTAGCTGTAGTTAGATGGCAAACCTGAGGTTCTTAACACAGAAGTCATTCACTTGGATCTTGAGTTAATTCCCATTATTTTATGTTTTTTTTTAAAATTAATTCTTATTTTTGAAATGTTTTGTTTCAATTCTACATTAATATTACCAGTGGTTGCTGTTAACATTATTTATTACTACATATATAATATGAAACATTGTATGTCACCATCATTAACGAATATGTACGACCTGTTTAGAGTTTCCAGAAAACAGATCTAAAATTCGTAGTAATAAACTGAACTGAATTGAACTAAATTGCTTCAAATTTTATTGCATCTGATAATGCATCAACCTATTCAACTTACTTACGTCACTCATCTGACAACTTTAACCTAACTATGTTTACTAAAATTCCATTCGGCCAAGTCCAAAGATGCCCCAGATCGCGAACACGTAGGTATACAACAGACAGCAGGGAAGTTGCTTGCAATGGTTGCTAGAAATGCTGCAGAACTAGCTGTAAGGGTTCCTGAAAAAACTTGCAGCTGTCTGACAGACTTTGTGCTCCATTTCACTGCTTTGCGCCAATTCTTCACACTATCCCTTTAACACTGACTTCTGCCAGGTAAGTATATTGATATGTTCAGCTGGCGTATGGAAGGGGTCCGTGTTGGCATTCTCGAATCCCTCCAGAATGAGTATAATGGATGATTATAAAATACGGGAAAAACAGTTACATGAAAACCACGTAACTTTGACAATAAATCTGTCACAATATTCGAATGAAAATTAGGTCCTAAATGCAACGATTTACAAAGACGACAGCTCGCATAGAACGGCGACAGAGTGTAAGTAATCATGGCTAGCGGGACTTGCTTTAGTTTTCCGGCAGGGAAAGGTGCGCCAGCGACGGCATCGACGTCAATAACGGCACGTCGACGGCAGAGACGACGACCAGGACCCCCTAAAATGTGGCACCGACCCACGGTGGTCACTGGAACTCTCACTGAATGAAGGCATAGCGACGAATGCGGTGGCTCGGGCGGGACTGGCACCCATGACAATGTGGCGGCAGTGAAGCCTAGAGGATGTGCCTCTGTGGCCGGAAAGTTGGGGAGTAGCGGCCCACAGGAATTTTCACGCAGCGCGACATACGTGGACACATCTGAATGACAAGATAATTGGGAAAACAATTTACAGAGTAGTCTGGCCGAGCTCATCACGTGTATAGGACACTGTAGTTTTATGACGAGCTAACGACCTACAGCAAGCTCTCTAACAGAGACGTGGCATCCATCTGCAAAACAAACTATTCGTATGTCGAAATGGAGAGTGTATTCGAATCCTGCAGATGATATTTGCATACAGGAATTGGTGAGGGCAAGGCAGTTTTAGGATGAGGGCGTCTGGGAGTTCATGAAAAACGAGGGAATTTTTCAAAAATGACAAGTGGATTGCGCTTCAAAACAACTGTCCGATTTTTATTTCTGAAATCAATGTCTAACGGGTACAAGTGGCGCTTTTGAGGCCACTAACAGACTAAGGGACATACTGCTCATGAGAGGGATGGATGATCTAATCAAAGGCTAGTTGCCAAGAGCGAGTCAGGTCAGACCCAAAATTACCATTTGCAGATTGGTTGCTGGAGGGTTTTGGAGAAGAGTTCCATTGTCAGCAACGCTTCACCTAAGCATCGCCTTGTCAGCATTCTCGCTGTCAAAATCATACGAATGTGAACAAAGTGGGGGCTGTTGACCATGTCCAGTGGTAACTGGTACCAACCCAGCAATCCCTGCCTAAGTATGACTCTGCAGCGAAACACAGTTTGGTTGTATAAAGAACGAAACTTTGAAAAAATTGGATTAAGATAAAGCCTTTCCCACTCAGTTCATCTGTCCACTAAGCACACATAAAATCAGTACAAACTTATAGTGGTCGCAGTTTAAGGCAGTCATAAACATGTGGCCATGTAAAGTGATGTAGGCAGACTTCACAAAAATATGGCTCTGAGCACTATGGGACTTAACTTCTGAGGTCATGAGTCCCCTAGAACTTAGAACTACTTAAACCTAACTAACCTAAGAACGCCACACACATCCATGCCCGAGGCAGGATTCGAACCTGCGACCGTAGCGGTCGCGCGGCTCCAGACTGTAGCGCCTAGAGCCACTCGGCCACTCCGGCCGGCCAGACTTCACACACTGACATTAGAAAAAGAGATGATATGAAGTCTCTGCACCCACAGGTAGCAGAGCAACCATACGTTCTCTTCATGTGATTCTAACTTATCAATGCTGCATAGATGCCCATCCAGAACACCATACCAGCTGCACACCAATGTTAAAATGCAATATGATGGGCTGTGTAAATGCCACACAAGTGAGTTTAATTATGTTATGTTCAGTAGATCATTTTCACGATTATTTTAGCGATAAGATGTCGAACAAGTCAGATTAAAAGATATATATACACACAGTGCTAATATCAATATTACTGAAATCTTTAGTTCTACACATGTAACTACATTTAGAGGGAAAATGTTTTCTTTAACAGTTTTGAAACAGAAACTCGTCCATGGAATAGAAGGAGTTGTCCAAAAGAAATGATTTTAAGCTAGATTTAAAACTTGCTCTGGTACCTGCCAGACACTTTATGTTGTTGGGCAAATGATTAAAGATTTTTGTTATTGAATAATGTACTCCTCTTTCAGTGTCCCTGTAAAGTGAGGTAACCAGAAGGAGTGAACTGTCAGCACAATTTCGTGGTTAAGATCAAACACTATGGGGAAATCACTTTAGCTACGTATTATATACACAGCACAAAACCTTTTCCCTCATGCATATTATCACACCCATTGTGGAAGAGAGAACTAGTGTGAGCTCCAGAGGAGTAATACAGGGCAGAAGCAAGAGTAAAAATACGTTCAAATAAATCTGAATGATGAATACTGACACCCCTTATGCTATATAGAGAATAAGGGTTTCTCTATTAGAAACCAATACCCTGAAAACACTTTATACAGTTACTAAACATGCCATAATGCCTTAATTTAGATTGCTCGTTAAGGGCATTCTCTGGATAGATAGTTTTACATTTTATGGTTTCAGTTTCTTTCAAGATGTTAAGCATCAGACCTCTAGGCTGTATATGCAAGTTTTCTTCTCTAATGTCATGTAAGCTATCGTTGTTAAATCCTGGGTACAGAGAAAGGGCTGACCGGATTATTCACTACAGTGTGCTCTTTACATTTGGTATGGAACCTTCTTCCCATCTGTCTACATATTTGCAATCACCAGTGGCGTAGCGTGAGGGGAGACTTTGAGACTTAGTCTCCCCTGTATTCCTGCTTAAAAAAGATTCAATAGTAATTCATAACAAAAATATAAATAACTTTCTGCTAAGAGCTCTAAATGTGCGAAGACATCAGTTTTGTAGCCCGCGCTGCACCCTGAGTATTGGTGTGTTTGCCTGCTTGAGACTCGACTGCTCCCAGTCTCTGCCTCCCTTCCCTTACCTGGCTGTGTTAGTGGCATTCTCGGCTCCCCTCCACTTCCCCTCTTCCACGAAGGCCGGTGCGCTGCACTTGGTAGCAGGTATCGAGACTAGTCTCTGCCGCTTCTATGCTGGCTTTTAACACGGAAGTGAACAGTCGCGCGGTTTGTGTTCATAGTCATTCTTGTGTGATTTTAGCGCATATTTTCTTTGTGTCACCAACATGAGTGAGCCAGCATCTGAACACCTTTTAGAATTTTTATTAAAAACGCCTTTTTCTACATTAACGAACGATAAAAGTGCGAATTGAAGGACAAACGACCTATTCCTTCATTCAGTGTAGTTTTAAGTGAAGCCAAACAAAAACTCACTTTTCAGACATCCTGGTACGAAAAGTGTATTTGACTGCGAATGCAGTTAATAACAGAGTATATTGTTATATATGTCTTCTGTTTGGTGGTGAAAAGGAATGGTGCAATGAGGGCATTTGTACAATAAAGAACTTTCACAGGAAAGCATCAGATATCAAAACGTCACCTGCAGAACAAAGAATCATTTCAGTTATTGGGCAAAAGTAGACTTGAGCACGCCCTTTCTGAAGCCACTCGTCTGACGGCAACAAAGTAAAATGAACAAGTTTCATCCAACAGGAGAGTATTGGCTCGTCTTATTCAGGCAATTGTATTTATTTGCAAACAAGAACTAGCCTTTTGCGGCCATCGAGAAGACAAATCCTCTAGCAACCGCGGTAACTATCTGGAATTGTTGGATTTACTAGCTCAAGGAGAGCAGTTAATCAGAGACCATCTGTCATCATCTTCAACCTTTAAAGGAACTTCTCAAGATATACAGAATGATGTAATAGAAATGATAACTTTGGCAGTTAATGAGAAAATAAAATCTGAAATTCAGAACTGCAATTTCATTTCGATTCAGACTGATGAAACATTAGACACGTCATGCAAGAGTCAAATGATTATAATATTCCGATACTGAATTGCAGACAAAATTGAGGAAAGATTCGTTGGATTTTACGATGTTTCTGGAGATTAAACTGCTATAGGTTTGCCAAACATTATTCATGCAGTATTGAAAGAAAGGAATGTGGCAGGAAAAGTGGTTAGTCAAACAGATGATGGCGCTTCAGTAATGGAGGGCAGAGAAAGAGGACTACAGCAATTGGTGAAGCAGTTCTGTCTCCATGCGCCGTTTGTTCATTATTAAGCACACAATCTGAATTTGGTTCTGTTACATGCCTCCAAAATCATATGACAAGTACGCATGTTTGTAAGTGGTAGTACTACATTCAATTCGTTTTTCAGCAAATCATCAAAACGAACTGTATTGCTAACTGAGAAAGGATTTAAACTGCCAGACGCGAGCAACACTCGCTGAAACTTTCGTTCCACAGCAGTATCAACAATATCTAGTCATTTCTCAGAGTTGTGTGGTGCTTTTAATTATATAATTGATGATACAGACTCTCAATGGGACCCAGACTCTTTGAGCTGTGCTGCGGGAATGAAACGACGAATGTATGATCCTACGTTTGTCTACTTGCTTTGCATCTACCGAGGGTGCTTTGTTTATATCGATCACCTCTTTAATGTCCTTCAGTCCGAATCTTGCCACGACGAAATAAGAACTGTTTTGAGAAACTTATGACGATTAAGAACGAAAACATTCGTTGATGAATGCATTAAATACAGCTTCTGTCTGAATGGCAACTGATCATCCTGTGACAGTCAAACGACACTTCTCAGGGCATTAACTTACGAGATAATGGATTTGCAAATTGTTCAGATGGAAAGAAGATTTAAAGAGTTTATCTCAAATTCAGTTTGTTGAACTTCTGGACGAAAAGTGTTTCCCAAACTATCAAAAAGAATTCCCAAAGTTGAAACTGCTTTATCTCCATGAATCCTCTTAAAGTACATTGTCAACAATGATTTAAACTCTGTTTATGAAGAAACAACGAAGTTCCTGCTTTTAGGTTTGACCCTACCTGCAATTATAGCAATTATAGAACGAAGCATGGGTACTCTTAAACGAGTGAAGAATTATTTAAGGAATTTAATGTCCAACACCCGGCGGTCGTGTTTGAGCACGTTAGCAACAGAAAAGACACTACTTTGAGAGGTATCCAGTGATCAGATCTTTGTACACCGAGTTACAGACTTATTCGTGTAAAGAAAAGACAGGCGCATTGCACTTGTGTACAAGAAAATATATGTGCTTCTTCTCTTGCTGCTGGAGTTCTACAAATTTGTCATCCTTTCTTGAACAAGTTAGTTATTATTATTATTAACATTATTATTATTAGTGGCGGTGGTAGTGGTAGTAGTAGTAGTAGTTGTTGTTGTTGTTTTATTTGATGCATTTTGTTTCATTTGTTTAGATTATTGTTTATTGTAGTATTTTGTCTCCCTATAATAACTGTAGCGTCTCCCCAACCTTTACAACCAAGCTACGCCACTGGCAATCACACAGTAGGCACTTAATCTGATAAACACATATGTTATCATAGGTCGACCTGCTAAGTCTTCATGTATAAACTGTCACCATTTTACTTGGGGATAAAATATGCAGGTATCACATTTAAGGCACTCATTCACCTATCTGCCTTACCCAAGATTGGTCTGCAATACGTTAGTCCACAATATCTTTTATTATCATCATACTAACGATAACCAACAGCTTGTTAAAATTATAAACAGGAAGTTAAATGAGAACGTGGCCCTCTGTATTCGGTCAGACAGGGGCATAACCACTGTTGTACTGTCTCAAGTTGAGTATGAACAGAAAGCAGAGGAGTTTATCATGGGTAACGATGTACAACTGGTAAAATGTCATCTTATCGTCAAATACATGGAGCAAATCAGAAAAGCATGTTAATGTATTAGACTGGCGTGCAATCAGTACCACCACATTAGCGGGTACATTCAAGAGACATAACCCCTTCAAGACCTATTATTAACACCACTGATAGTCTGGGATGTCAGCTGGCTGGGTACCTCAACGATACCCTTAACCAAGGATTTTTTTAATGGAATATAGTTAAAAATCAGAAGCAAGTTATTAAGCATCTGCAGGCACTGAACGTACCTAAAGGAGCGGTACTAGCGTCCTTTGATACAGAAAGTATGTATTGCAACATCTGAAATCATGAAGTCTTGCGATCGTAGACAATAATATGCAATAATCTCCAGACTTAGCATAATCTCGTGTATCAATGAAAGCGTGTGCTCGAGAATATTGTCTCAGAATTATTTATGTGAAAACTCATAAAGCTTTTTAAATAAATCATACTTTGTTAACATTCTACATCTTTATCCTTCATGTTTCTCAACATAGTCACCATGGTGATGAAAACATTTCTCCCACAAGACACCAGTGTGTTGATGGTATCACTATAGAATATTACACTTTGTTAACATAGCCCCAAATCCACTTCTGCTTACACCAATTCATCACTAACAAATTTGTGTCCTCGAACACGTGTTTTTATTTTTGGAAACAGATGAAAATCAGATGGGGCCAAGTGGGGACTGTGTGGCGGATAGTTGGTGATAGTGAGCCCAAGGTGTCGGATTATTTTCAGATGCCACAGCCCTCGTGTGTGGTCTGGCTATGTCGTGCTGAAGGAGGGGATGCTCCATGTGCGGGAAAACTCTTGGAATTTGTGTTTCATGTATTTCTGGGATTTTCACGCATTGACATAGTTGTGTTACATGCTGTCATGCCACACACTACAATTAGGAACCCTCTAGTAGCAGAGGGCTGCAACTCGTGTCAGAAAAGGGGGAAGGTTGACCGAGTAATATGCATGACATATAAAATCTCAACCAATATTGAGAACAGATAAAAAAACTTCGAGGCACTACTTTTCAAGACGTCTGCGAACTTTACTGATGTTATGAAACTATAATTGGTAGTCCTATTTCTACTTAGGGGAACAAATTTACGAATGAAATATGGGGTTGGCCGAGGGCTTCCACAGACACTGCCTCACATGGCATATTTAAAACAAAGATTCTTTAATGCTCACCCACACTTTAAGGACAAGACAGTGGGCAATAAGGGGTATACTAACGATATAACTGCGATTTTTATGATAATAAGGATCAGGTAGATTAAATGTGTAAGGCGCTTAATAGCCAACATCCTTATATTAAATTTATTGTCGAATTATGACAGGAAGATACGCCACCCTATTTGGATTTAATCATCTATCTGAATTAAAGAAAAACGCTGTTCAGTATTTATCATATGACCACCGCAACAGATAATTTGACACAAAGTTCTTCTGCACATCCCACACCCCCTAAAACATGTTGCCTTTAGAGCAATCTTCTACAGAGTGCTGGAAATTCCTTTGAGAAATAGAGAGATAAGGATATGTGGCCCAGGTGAAAGATTATCCTTTGGAGATGGTTAACAAATAGAACAGAATATTGACACAGGGGGTACGAAAAAGGGGTGAGAGGGTAGTATTCTCCTTAGGCAGTATGTGTACGATAAGGAGAAGAGGTATTGCAGAATATCTCGATGTCGACCAGTCTCAGATATGGTGGGTCGTAGGCTGAGAGCGTTAAATGTCATAGCTGCATCTTAAATACCCGAGAAAAATGGGCAACGGTTTACACATAATGAAGAACGACAGATTCACCTTATGGCAATACAGGTGTTTATGAGATTAAGAGACCTCAGTGTGACTGTAGATTCGCAGGCCAAATGAATGAAGCTTCCATATCAGATACAGGGAGCATGGTGCAGTGAGTAATCCTGTCAGTCGTTTGCTTTCAACTAGCGCTCAATAACCAGAACTTACAGGATGTTAGCGAAGATTCAGATATCTAGCTCAAGTGCCCTGTAGACACTGACACATTGGAATAAACTGAAATCATGAAATGTAAATCAACCACCCTGAGAGTGATGTTAACCAAGTCTGTTAAGGCTTTCAGGAATCTTTCGTATCTATACATAATATTTTAGAGGTAGTGTATCCCAGAAGACAAACCCATACCTTCTGTAAAAGGTAAAGAGTCTCAGTGTTTTGCGTTTAGATGTATATCATCATATTTTTTCATATACTTCTGCCACGACTTTTTTCTCTGGAGCTCGCGCTACGACACTCGTGTGTCTTGATGTGTAATTATGTGGACAAGAGAAAGTTACTGTCTTTTATGCTGTGTAAATGATGTGTAGTACGAGTGCTTTCCTCAGAGTGAATTAAACAACTGTAGTAGGTATTACAGGGGGTTGCGGACTTTAACACCTTAGCACAGATGATTAGTTGATTAGCTCTTATATTATGCATTTGTTGCTTACAGGCTCCCTTGCTGAAGGTTGTCCTTTCTTAATATGTTCTTATTCATACATTGATTCCTAATATGTGGCTCCCATCTGTCTTGGATCTGGTAGAAGTTGTCACCTCAAGGCTATCTGGAAGCAGGTAAAACAAAATAAATATAAGGCTACCCAGAAAAATATGAACGAAGTAAGAAAGGGGCTGTGCTTTTTCAGTATAAAGCTGGGGACCTGGTTTTGATTTGTGACCGCATGATTATGGATGTGAAGACTAAGAAATTCACGCCTCAGTACGAAACCCCTCATTCCATCATATGAGTGAGTTCTGTTAATGCAGATATTCATTGTCTGACCATACAGTGGTACTACATTCTGACTGGTTACAGCTGTATCATGGTCAAGCTCTGTCATCCTCTGCAGTGTCACTTAGTCCAGCTCAAAATAATTTATGATAAGGTACATGTACTATCATGCAGAAATGCAGGAAAGAAAGGACAAGCTGCTGTCAACATATCCTCAGTATGCCTTGAGAAATAAGCACCCTTATGCCTTGAGGTCATGGAATTAAGGTATTGTTTGTTTCAACGAATTTCGTGTGATATTTTATTTTGTGTAGGAGTGATTTCAGTATGTGAAGAAATGTATTTTATTGATGCTGTTGTGAATAATAATTCTGTAGTTCAGTCAGCCATTTTAACTGGTGCAAAAGAATTGTGCTAGACTGTAGAACCAGTCTCCTGTTGAAACTAGTTTACCATCTTCCTTTTGCAGATTTTTTATACAAGAAGTTGCAAGAATTGCTTTCTAAAATAGAAGTGTGCCTTGCTTTATTATAAGTTAATGTACATTAACAGCAAAGTAACGAGAGCAGTGATATTGTAAATGATTAAAATGTGACCAGAAGTAATTGCTTATAGAGTGGACAAGAGTTTAGAGAGATCAGTTGTTTTATAATAATAATGTACCAGTAACAGAGAATGTGAGGAGCTACTATTCAACATCATCAGGAGTTTACTATGTTACTCAGTAAAGCTTTGGACGTTGTTTTAAGTGAGAAACACACAGTGGTGATATATAAAATAACTGTTGGTGTTGCGTTATGTACACTAAAAATTTTACATCATGCGAAATGGACATTTTACGAATGCATTTACACTATTTCAAACGAGGTTTAATCAGTGCTACATTGCTATGAGATGAAGATCATAATTTTGAGGTAGAAGTATGTTTTGCTTAACCAGATCATAAGCAGCGTTGAAGTGAAGTAGATAATTGGAGACGTTAAGTAAGAAAGTGTCTTTCCAGTAGCTGCTATTACTCGAATGGTTTCTTTACAGCAATACATATTTTTCTTTGGCCGATTTTCTTACGAAAAACACATACCCCAAGTAGTTATAATAATTATCTTTTCACTTATAATCAGACGCCATGCAACTTCCACTTTACTATCAAAATTTACTTTAAAATTCATAGTTCACTTGTCCACAATAGGCAAGTAAACTACTTAATTAAATACATGAAGAGACTAAAGACAAGTGCATTCATTTATATAACAGTTACATTTTCAACAACCATAGGACCTCTACATCAAGTGTTTGGAGTAACCTACAGAGGTAATGTAGGTACTTGACACACTCGCCTAACATTTGCAAACCACAGCTATTTGAAATTACCCAAGATTCTCGTGGTATACAGTAGTTGGAAGTTATAAACTATAAAACAATATTATCTGGAAGTTGTGTTAGCCTTTTGTAAACGAAGAATAACTCACACTGCAACATTTTAGTAGTGGTCAGGCCAATGCATGCATAGAGTGTAGCATACGTTACTGTTTGGCAGCACCTTTGAAAGTCAGATGATTTTTAATCTAAAGGATAACACAACAAAAATAAGTCCTGGTCTTCGTAGTTTGTCGTGAAATGTACCGTATCTCATGTGGATTGATAAGGTGAAACAAGTTATTTGTGGTTACGAATTTTGCTATGTGACATTCTAGGGAATGTATTACACCGTTAAAAGGTACAGTTTCCTCAGTTCTTCACCTAATTTACAACAGACTTCAGTCGTGAAATCCTGAACATCGCAGGTAAGTCTATTGTCGGAAGACATAGCTACATGTCGAGACCATAGATCCAGCACAACAAAAATATAGGGTATCAATGGTAGGTCAGGAGAAAGAAAGCATAGATAAGTGGAATTATATACTACTTCTGAATCACAAATGACTTAACTTCATTACCAAACAATGATACTTGAAAGGCACTAAAGACACAGAAGGTGTCAAATGTAGTTTCCCAGCACTGGTTTATGAAAGATAATGCTTAATTATGCCCAGTTCTGTATGAACTTAAGAGACAAACAATTTTCAAACAGCAGTAGCACCTTCACTGTCATATGGTTGAATAAGAATTACTTACGGGTTCTCCAAAGAAGGATAGATGCATTGATTGTTGTAATTGCATAGTGATGGGCTAACTGCTCTTGTCACTGCGACAGTTACTCTGAAAGCAGGCCATTCATAAATGTTCATTTGCATTTCACTTTAAAGATTCCTATAAGTACCTCTTTTTATGTTTTGTGTTATTTTTCCTGTATTTTGTTTACTGTATTTCATGTGTGATAGAAATGATGTCATAACAGTCACTCTCCTCTGAGACTAGCCAAAACCAGTAAGCTAGTTTATTGTACTAGTATGTGAGACATTATCTTCCTTTAAACATCAACACAGTGTTTTATTTGAAATAGTGTGCATCATACATTAACGAATTTCTTTCTTTCTTTTGTGAGTAACTCAGTGATTGTGATTTAATATTCTCCTGGGAAAACCTACTTATTATGTGTACTACAGCGACACATGTTATCTCTCCATCCTGAACTACACTTCATGTACTTTGGCCAGGTAATATAGTACCATTTCTTAATTGTAGTTGCACTCTTACTGCATCTACCACTATTCAAATGTGTAGGCATAATTAACACGAGTTGTTCCCACAAGACCTGGTGGTAGTTACCTGTATTACAGATGCTTAATGTCCAAGTGGACATAATTTTGACACAACCCCACAGATATGAATAAATGTATACATGCATCCATGGTTGAACCATTTTGCCATTAGACAATCCTATGGTGTTGGCACGTGATACGGAAGATTATGCTATCCTCTTTTAACCTGGCTATCTGCTAAAAATGCATGTAGAGTAACTGGTTTTCATCCTCAGTAAACAAGAAGGAATAGGGATCACTTGTCAATGAGATGGTTTCTTACACTACTTCTAAGGCACAATGAACAGTCATCCTGAACTACTGGAGAAATTCCGTAATCACATATCATTGTAGTTAGTTTCTTAACCCTTCCCTGTTATTCCTGTCCCTACTACCGTGTCCCTGAATCTGTTCTGTTCATCTTCTTCCATTAAGAAGAGACTCGTCTGAGCTCATCTGGACCATGTCACTCTCATAGCACCAGGTGTATTTCACTATTCCAGCCAATACTACAGAGTTATCGCTGCTGCCCTGTTGCAGTGTCCACTTTAACTATTCTTCAGAGACTTACTGCATGGTATGGGCCGTCTCTCAACTTGTTAGTTGAGCAGGGAGCCAGTGTTATTTTCTAGAGGAATGATTTGGCACATGAGTTGTCAAACAGTAAGTGTTCGAGCAATGACAAGAATATAGCTAAGCACTTCATCTTGGCCCTACTAAGCATACCTATGATTTATTCACATCATCTTGGTTCATATATCTAGGCATTGGGAATATCATCACTCCATTCATGTGTTTCACTAATTATATGTATGTCCTGTTAATTATGGACTCACCACTCCATAAGCGAACTATCTGAAACCTTGATCATTCTTTTAATATATTCATATGGTATGTTTCAATTGCAACACCTACAAAGGTAATTCCAGAAAGTTTCGAACTGCTTCCAGAGTGCATCCATGCATCCTAAACTGAAAGATAATAGTACTGCTATCTTTTACACTGTCTTTTACAACCACTTACATTTAACACGAGGATGTAAGACCATTAAAAAATTATATAATGTGGGACATGTGATATGCCTTGTTCGACATACAGCCATCCTGTTTATTCCATATCACTAACCGCTCATCAATGTGCATGTGAAAGGAACCAATGGGACTCGCTAAATAGGCAGTTAGTGTCTTTCAACATCTACCCCATGCAAATGAGCCAGGAGGATGTTGCTTGGCCTTCTGGTTTCTCCAGGGGCGTCCTCCTAACACGGTGTGAATAGCGATCACAGAGACCCTTGACTGGTCATAGCACTTACTTCTGATTGGTCTTTGTACTATGGTCTGTTCTACCATCTGTCATCTTGCTGTCACACAAAAACATATGTGCTCCACTTGCACACTGGGAATTACAGTACCTCAATTACGGTTGTAGAGGCTCCACTCGCACACAACACAAACACCTACGAAACACAACGTTCACTCTTAGACCTTTACAGAGTGTTCCCTGAGTGGGTAACTAATTCCTGCATTACCGTGTTATTTTGATTGGATTGGATTGTTTGGGGGAAGAGACCAAATTGCGAGGTCATCGGTCTCATCGGACTAGGGAAGGATGGGGAAGGAAGTCGGCCGTGCCCTTTCAAAGGAACCATCCCAGCATTTGGCTGGAGCGATTTAGGGAAATCACGGAAAACCTAGATCAGGATGGCCGGACGCGGGATTGAACCGTCGTCCTCCCGAATGCGAGTCCAGTGTGCTACCACTGCGCCACCTCGCTCGGTGTTATTTTGACTCACCTACCACACACACTGCTTCGAATATGTGTATACAGGCAATATTGTTCCACATTGTTTCCACTTTGAACACTGGTCTGCCCTTGCATATATATTTGTTTAGTACATTTTTATAATAATACTGGAGCCTCCATTTGATACTTATGAACACTTTTCCTACATTACTCGTCGCCATTGTGCAAAAGGGGACCTCAAACATTATCTACATCCTCTATTGAATAAAATGTGACATTCAGCAATACAGAATCACATTTATCATGCAGTTCCTGGCGGATGCACCTGGTACCGAGCCAAATTTCAGTCTTGCTCACTCCTTCAAGAAAAATATGGATAACGTAGTCTTTTCCCAATGTGAACGCTACCAATGTTATCAATTACGCTCATACTCTTTTATTGAACACTCACCAACCCACAATTTTGTGCACTTGTCCCTCCTGTGATGTGTTTTACCTGCCACTTAGACATTGCTA
This sequence comes from Schistocerca piceifrons, assembly GCF_021461385.2. Taxonomy (NCBI): domain Eukaryota; kingdom Metazoa; phylum Arthropoda; class Insecta; order Orthoptera; family Acrididae; genus Schistocerca; species Schistocerca piceifrons. The sequence goes on from NC_060148.1 coordinate 148,466,752, forward strand.
ATTTGATGACCTGAATGCAAACTCATCTGATGACCACCAATCCGTTTATGGAAAGATTTAGAGTGCTTCATGCAATCTGTCAACTATTCTATGCTTCCCCATCCGTCCCAAAAAAAGAACAGGATATACACACATTACTGATACAGGTTACTTTTGTGATCCTTTCATTTACACTGATACATACCACATTATGCATTCATATGTGGTACACTATAAATAGTTATACAGTTGGACACACCCCAGTGCCTTACACACCTACAAAGTTAATGTACTACTTGCCATCACCGAGTAAATCTTTAAATGCTTTGCCTCTTTTAACTCATTTACTTACCTCACGTATCTATAGGCGTTTCTGCTCATTTCACATTCCTTTTGCACCTTTAGCTTTGACACACTTTTATAGCAGCAGAATAAAATTCTGTGGCCTCATGATACAAATCTTGTATGGCAACAGCACACTCTCTTCGATTCCTCACACTTGTAAGTTCATTACACCTTGATAGGCTCATGAAATGACGAAAAACGTCTAATTCACCTAGCAACAAGCTCCTGCCCTTCCTTTTGCTTCCCTTTATGATTAAATGTAAGTTGCAGTAATTGTAGTGTATGATGTCATCTCTTTCACTGTTAATCTATTTATGTTTTTCACTTCATATTGTCATGTTCTGCCATCTGTTTTTATCACCTACTTTAATCAGGACTGGCATGGACCAGTTAGGTGCCTCAACAGTCACAAGGCTACAATCCTCTTCAAAAACTGACTAATATTTACACCTGTTTTAAGTTTATTACATAGATTACCCTGTGTGGTGCACAACACGCCAGTTTGCTTGAGACATCTTGAGCTTGGACAGTTGATCACGATTCCCTTTCTAGTTCACCTCCAATCCTTATTTTATAGTTTGTTGTATTTTAATACATTTTATAAATGTAACCAATACTCTCAACTTTAATTTCGTTACAGACAGTTGAAGCTGGTTTGGCAATTTTACTAACAGCTAAACCCTCTATTCTCTCCCATAGCTCACCAAGGAAGTTATCACTGCTGGGTACGTCTACTGGCTCCTATTTTGATAACCTTGTCCTAAATCTAACATCTCCATATTCATGCCAGTTTACATAACTGACATTTCCAAAATGTGGTTTCATTATCATTAGATTTTCAAAGAAAGTGGCGATAGAAACTCACATTTGGTTTTGCAATAAGGTATAGAATTAGCACAACTACAATAAATCATTCACATTAGCCAACTGTTGACCTAATACTGCAATATGCCAGGCCATAACGTCTTCTGTTCTTTCTAAAAGCATCCCAAACAGAACTGGCTGTGAATTCAGTCCTCTCAACATTCAGCCTTACTCAACATAAATCATCACCATTTTTTCGAAAGAATAATAAACTTTTAAACTTTTGCGAAGTTTCAAGACAACTAGCACCTGTGAACATACTATAAATACTGCTGATCAAACATCTTGACTGCTAAACCATCGAACCTTGGTATCCTGTTGCAATTGCCTCCACATGAGTGCTAACTTTTGCAGCATGAAAGCAGAAATGACCAGACAATGTGTACTACCATCTTTGTCTTTTCACACTGATTTAATTCTCCTTCACTGCATTACAGAGACTGTTCATCCCGTGAACAACCAGTCACAGTACCACTCTACCATGCTATGTGAGTTTCGTTTAATGTAAGTGCAGCACTGCTGAAAAGAAATTTGGTACCCCTGATCAGACTGATGCTGATCGCTGTGATAAAACTCCCCAGCAAGCCTCATTCTTTGTTACGCAGTATCATGAAATTCTTGTACACTGGCATGTGTGGCTCACTCACATTGAGACAACCTTTTGACTACCAACTGACAAACCCACAGTATAGCCGCTGTGCTAGTACTGCTTTGTTAGGAACTTAAAAACTCGATCCAGCGTGATTTAATAACTATACACAGGGAACTGTGCAAACTGACTGATACCTTGGAAGTAACCAAAGCCTTACAGATCTTGCTGTATAGCACCCACCCAACAGTTGCATGTTAATACCCTACTCACTACCATTCAGCCAAGACTTCAACAGAGACTCAGCCCTAACTTACTGCCAGCTGAAATCTTCCTGCAAACAATAAGTAATAATTCATTTCATCCATCAGTACACATGCAAATAATCTACTCCATATACGAATCAAACTTGCAGCATTATTACACTGCTGATAATGTACAATTGTCATGAGCTGTAGATGTGTTAAATGTGCAAATATCCCTGTGCATAACTTGCACCATTTGCAAATTTGAGTGGTATCACCTTCTCTTGCCCCGTCACCTGTGTAGCTGCTTCTGAACACAATGTTTCGCAAATGGACATCCTGATTGTTTGCAAGGGTTGTCCATCAGACTGTCATGCAGTTCGAGTTCCAACTGTGCATTCACACTAATTATTATGAGCATCCTACCTTATTACTCTGCACTAGTGTCATGAATTGTGAAATTGCATTGCTTTTAAAGAAAACTAAAGAATTCCCTTGCCCTTTCACTGTTGTTGCAAGGTGCAAACCTTTATTTATGCCCACTGGGTACGAATTACCGTATTTAGTACCATAGTCAATTATAGTAAAGTTATCTCCTATGACCTTACATTTACACTTCAGACTTATCTTGTTTCTCTAACACTAGACTTTTATTCAACATTCTTATTATGATGTATGATACCCACCATTAGATTATCTGCTCATTTAACTTACACACACAACAGCTTTGAACTTTTTCTGATAATTTGCCTGAAACACGTTTTGTGTTGGCACCCAACCAACAGCCTGCCTACACTACCAAAAAAATTGCAAGTTACCATTGACCATAGCACTGCACACATCACTGAGTGGAGTAAACTGGAATACCTACATGGAGTGGTTGCCCCAGTGTCAGCTCTTTTCCAGTCACAGAATGGCTATATGGATCGTAAGTAATCAAGGATATTGTGAACTATTCAGATAACAAAAACCAGTGATGCACGAGCAGCAGCTGTTGGGTGATCTTATACTTAAGTGGATTTTGGAATATGGCGCAATTCAGTCATGGCTCTTGTTTATGACTAAGCATTAAGAGATGGGATACTAATATGTATTAGTTTGTTTCCATTGTATAATTTTGTCATTTTGCGTATTTTGTAAATGGGAGAGAATTATATTCCACTTAGTTAAGACCAAACCAATGACATAGGAGTTAACAATCTATGTCAATTAAGTACATGAATTAGGACTTAATAAAACAATGATAGTATTACAGTGCTCTTAATGAGATTAGTTTATTATGGATATATAATCAGTTTGTAATGCATTCTTCAATAACTTTGTAATTTTAACTACCATACTACAAACTGAAGATATTATAGGAGAAGTAATGAATGTTATCAATATTATTGAGCTTCACCAGCCTTTGCCGATGCACCCGTCACTGTAAATTACAACTATCTCCAGTTGTTACACATATGATGGGGCATACTAAATCACTTTCACTGATAACAAATAGATAGGAAATCAAAACTAAAAACAATCATTCTGAAATTAAAAATGAAGCATAAGTACAGATTTCCAAGGCCGTCATGTTTATTTACACCAATTAAGAAAAATACCCACAGTGGAAACATCTTTGCAAAATAAAACAAGAAATATTCAGCTCTCCCAAGTGTTGTTCTTGTGTATACAAATAACTGGAATCGAAATGTAACACCTAATGTTTGTTTACCTATTTCATTTTGTGTAGAATTTATGCAGTATTAAATGCTGAACAAATAATTAAGAGCTTTGGTGCATAACACTTATCTACATTATCTTTGAATCAGGCACAGAACTTTGTGAAACAAAAACATTTTCACAAAAAATAAAGCTACAGTGTACTGGTGTAAACCAAGCATGATGAATCTGTTAGATTACACATTTTCGTATCTGACGCATACACATAGGGATGCACAGATGAGCAAAACTGTCATTAACATTGCCCATGAGGAGACTGAATGCCACATGTTGTACACACATGATGCAGATTGCAAGTATATAAGCAGACCAGAGATTAACACAGAATTAATCTATCAATTAGGTGGGTTGCAAACATGTAAATTCAATGACACAAATGACTTTAGCAAAGGGCATGTTGTTGTGACATTGCAGTTCGGAACTAGCACCTCAAAAGTGGTGAAGCTTGTTGGCTGGTTCTATGCTACTGTTGTGAACATCTGTGGAAAGTAGCTGAAAGGTGATAAATCCATAACCTTATGGAAGGATGTAATACATCTCTACTTCATCACAAACCGTGGATGTCCGAGGCTTGGCTGCTCTGTAAAGCTGGGCAGTGACAATAAGTAGCATATCTAGAGACGGAAAATAGTGCTGGAGAAGCCATACACGTTTTAAAACACACAAATCAGTGCACATTGTTGAATGTGGGGCTCCACAACATATGGTCACTGTATGTTTCCATACTGAAACACCAAAGTTTTCTATTGCAACTGCAGTGGGCAAGGAATCTTTGAGGCTGGAATGAAGGTCAATGTAAGTGCCAACTGTCAGTATGAGTGACTTTTCCTGTTACACCAGGTGAGTTGTCACATCCAGATATGCTATCATCTAGGTGAATTGCATCAGATTGAGGCTTATTAAGCTATGGGGGCAGTCACCTGGGCTCCTTTGGGACATTTGGTAGTAACTGAAGGCATCATGAGAGTTGCAGACTATGTGACCTTTATTGCAATTGCATAGATTCCTTCATGCCTGATGTGCTCTCCCATAGTGAAGGCATTTTTCAGCAGGATAACTGTCTGTGTCACATGTGCAGAATGGCGCCACAGTAGTCTGAGTAGCGTGGTAACTAACACTAATGTTTCGACCACACCATTTACCTGATCTGAAAGTGTGGAATACAATTGTATAGAAATTTGGTGCAACATACTTCCAAAAACATGTAAACAACTTGTCAAGTCCCTATCATGGAGAATTGTAGATGTCTTGTGTTCTAAAGGTGGACAAAGGTGCTATTAAACAGGTTGTTACATTTGTTGTTGTTATGTTTACTAACAGCACATAAATGTACACACTGTTAACGACACACACAGAATATCTCTTGAGAAAACATACCTGAGTAAAATAATTGCCATAATCATGTTTTTCCAGTATTGAGTTTACTAGTCTTAGTGAAGCAAGTGCCATGAATATATTTTTGCTGTCACTTCCTGAACTGCAGTTACAAGTACTACATGATGACTGTCTGGAATAATAAGCAGAAAGTCATCACATTTCCTTGGCCTTGTACTGAGTATTGCATGGTACTTATGATTACTGACGTAGGTGAAGGCCTTATCACCATTCACTATCTTCTTGTCTCAAGATTGATAGGAAGAAACAGCAGTGTTGATGACAAATACACATTTTATTCATGTTTCTTGAGTATTTAGTAATACAATTTCATGACATCTCAAGCTGCAGACCTGTATTTTTATATTGTCACATTATCTGCTATCACTCTATAGTACACATTATTGTACATTTTTTTACAATTCTACCATATTCTAATGTTATTTTACATGCATTACAATTTATTGTCTCCCTGCTACATCCATTATTTTATAGGCCTTGAGGGCACCAACCAGAGATACCTATTTGCATGAACTAACACTTACTTGTAGTTTCTTTCTGAAGTGGAGTAATGCATGTGTCTTGAGACTACCCAATTCAGTGAAACGTTTGCCACGGCTCTCACATTTATGAGGTCCCCAACCAGTGTGTTTTAATGCATGTGTCTTGAGATCATCTGATGTAGCAAATGATTTCTCGCAAATCTCACATTTGTGAGGTTTCTTTCTTGTGTGAACTGATTTGTGTCTCATGAGATCACCTAACATATTAAAGAATTTCCCACAAATCTCACATTTGTGAGGTTTCTTTCCAGTGTGGATTAATAATTGCCTCTTGAGAGTGCCTGACAGAGCAAAAGATTTCCCGCAAATCTCACATTTGTGAGTTTTCTTTCCAGTGTGAATTATGGCATGGTTCTTAAGATAGCCTGACAAAGCAAAAGATTTCCCACAAATCCCACATTTATGTGGTTTCTTTCCAGTGTGAATTATAGTTTGGTGCTTAAGATCACGTAACACAGTAAAAGATCTCCCACAAATCTCACATTTGTGAGGTTTCTTTCCTGTGTGAATTAAGTTGTGCCTCTTGAGAATGCCTGATATTGCAAAAGATTTCCCACAAACCTCACATTGGTGAGGCTTATTTCCAGTGTGAATTATTGATTGCCTCTTAGAGCGCCTGACGTAGCAAAAGATTTCCCACAAATCACACATTTGTGAGGTTTCTTTCCAGTGTGAATTACTGAACGGCTCTTGAGAGTGCCTGACACAGCAAAGGATTTCCCACAAATCTCGCATTTGTGAGGTTTCTTTCTGGTGTGAATTAATGCGTGTGTCTTCAGATGACATGACTGGGCAAACGATTTGTCGCAAGTTTCACATTTGTGAGGTCTTTTCCCGGTGTGTATGAATGTATGTCTCTTGAGATCACGTTACCTAACAAACAATTTGCAACAAATATCACATTTGTGGGTTCTCTTTGCAGTAAGTAGATCAGCCTGGGCAGTGACATTAACAGCTGTAGATAAAATTCCATAATCATTTATTTTCTTCGTATCATTTGTCGTGTGTGTTATGTATGTCATTAAAGGACCTATTTGAAACTTTCCGAGTTTCCTTATATGAAGACAACTCATTGTGTTCTGCTACAGAAACTTCTGGCTCACTATCTGACAAGGTACTGCTTTGTTGCTCATCACTACAGCCATATTTTTCATGATTCACAGTAGTTAAAACTTGATAATTCTCACTTACTCTCAAGTGTTTTTCCAAGCTAACAGTAGCGTGAAATACATCACCACACCACTTACAAACATACAAAAGTGGTTGCATGCCATCGATGTGCATAAACACATGCATTATGAGTTTGTATTTTGAAGGAAAGCTCTTTAGGCAGAAATTACAGCTATATACACGAAATTCCTTTTCCCTTGTACTACAGTCTTATTTGGTGACAATTGGGCATTCCTTATGAATAATCACATCTTCTATATTGGTGCCAAATTTGTATGTTGACTTCTCCATGTCTATCACCAACTCACTTTGGACCAGTCTATGGTGACAAGTTTCTTCACATGATATGCCTCAACTCCCACCAGTATTCTGAGTCAATCTGAAGAGTGAGGAGGAGAATGTTAAACATTAATATATATATACAACAAAGAAATGAGATTTGAGTGTCCATAAATCCAGTGCTATAGGCCACAAATCATAAAAGTGCATAAGAAATTATATATTCAGTAACTGTTAGTGATTTAAAATTATAATATTCCACCAGAAGGAAAGAACTCATGAGGTAAAAGTGGTTTAAAACGAAAATAAGGAGAGGAAAGTCAATAATAATTAACCTGAGTCACTTCAGATTTGATTTGGAATTTTTAGATGAGAATTAAAATAATTCACTTTCATGTGTTACAATTTTTTTTTTAAATACAGTGATACGAGTTAATAGTCCACACCAATTCATAGAATGTACCAAGAAACTGTATCAGTTATATGTTTTAATTAAAAATTATTTCGTTCAAGGTATTTAAGAATTGAAGGAAATATATTTCAAATGTTTCTCTTCCATCATCTTAGCTCTGTAAGTGCCTTTTCTTTGTTTTGCCAACACTTTCGCCTTTGCAATGATAAATTTGTTTCACATAGTGAACAGATTTTTTTGTTTGATTCCCAGTTAGTCAGGAACTAGTGCAAGCTTCAATATTTTGATTAAGTTTCTAGTATGGACGTTAATTAGGTGGATAATGACTGTTCATGAACAAGAATTAATGTCCCATTAATCAAGGGAAAAAATTAGCATACTGATGAATGAATGTGAATGACACACTTGCAAATGGTTTCAACATAAGACTGTGTTTTTGGCACTGCAACTTAGATGAAGCCTTGCACAAATGGAAATACTGTCTGAAAAGATGGAAATGGTTCTAAATTTTCCAGTACATTTGCAGTGAGCCTTTTTGAAAATTTTTAGATCTTCACAACATCTGATCACCTGGTATTGTAGAACACCATAGACAAAGACATGTATAAATGGCCATGTCATCATCCATTAGACACAGTGCAGGCTGACATATTGAGAGGCAGCGATAACAGCTGATGCATGATCCACCCCTGTAGTATCTGAGTCCCATTACGACACCGGCAATTAAACCCTTTCCCACACAACACAGATGTGTGATGCCTTTCAGGTCCCCAGTATGTTCTTCATTTTGGACTTTAATGACTACAAAATACTGAGGACGTGCATGTTCCAGTGTTTTCCTTCTATTTCGATTGTAACTTTTGACTTCTTTGCATTGTGTTGGACGTATAGTTTTTTTTGTATCATATCTGGCAACTTTCGAGTGTTTTTAACTCGTAACTAGTATCATGTTGTATGTCAGATTCCAGGAGTTAGCAACTGAATCGCTAAATATTGTCATAACTTCTTTTTAACTTAACTACTCACAACATATGTTTTCATACACATGGAAGTGAAGTAACTGAATATTAATAATGAAGAAAAAATCCAACAAATGTCAAAGTAAGGTTTCAAATAAATACTTTCGTATGTTTCTCAAAGTACTACAAATAAAACTTAAATTTTTTGCTGTGTCAGTCTTTCATTAACAACCAAGAACAAGAAACAATTTCTGGAAAACTTCAAGGATAAATAAATTTTGATGTTAATTATTTATCAATAGTTTTAGAGACCTCCATTTAAGCATTGTGTAGGTACAGGGTACTTGCGTCATATCCTTAATCTTTACTGCAAAACATTTTTCGTGACAGGTACGTTCATAAACTATTCATGCAGTGATGATGGAAGTCCAAAAGTATTTTTCAACACACATACAACAGTTCGGAGAGTAACGCTGCTGATGGTTTACACCGCATTTGTTAAAAATTTTGGCACTACAGCTGTTACCTCTACTTTATTCCTTCCTTTGTTCTCTTGAGTCTCAAACCAACAAGCTGTCATTATGAACAAACACCGTTTCTTACAGTACTGTGAAAATATTATATCTATTTCCACCTACTAAGGAAAGATTATCTATGTATTTGATGCCAGGGTTGGAGAGCGCTGTGAATACAAGCAAGCCTATAAAAGCTTTTATCTCAGAGACATCAATAACCAGCACCAAAGGTATGTTCATTTGAATATTTTGATATTATCAAAATTTTGTTGCATCACTATTGAATCCCATCTAAAATACCTTGAGGGAAAAGTACACCTGATTTCTTGTTCACTGTCTCAATTCGTATCCAATGCATTACCACTAAGTCACAGCACAGAATCTCCAAAGCAGTGTCTTACTGTCTTGTACGAATATTTCTTGGGTTGTGCATTTCTCCATTTGAAATGAGTTTCCCATAGCATAAAAGCAGGAATCACAGTGGTATGACTATGCACTCTGTTATCATTATCAGCACCACCACCTAGGCCCTGTTCTGAATTTTGTATTATCAATTTCCATCATGTAATCTTGACAAATATCACCATCATCCAGAACTTCATAAATCTTTTATCCAAAATATACGTTGAAGTACAGTTCACTTACTCTCAGAACTCATGGATGATAATGATGATGATGATGATGATGATGATGATGATGATGATGATTTTGTGAGGCGCTCAACTGTATGGTCACTAACACCTGTACAAAGATCCAATTTTTACACAGTCTACTTTTTGTACACAGTCCAACATAGCCACTCCCATGAATAATGATGATGATGATGATGATGAAGACAACACAAAAATCTAGTCACTAGGCAGAAAAATCCCTAACACATCCAGGAATCAAACCCGGGACCTCGTGATCCTGAGGGAGCAACGCTAGCTACTAGACCACGAGTTGTGGACCGAACTCATTGAGAATAATAAGTCCATTTAGGCTGGTTTGAATGGTTAGAGAGATGTGGCACACACTGAGTATTGTAAAAGACACTGACAGAAGTCACCCTAATCATTACACTGTAGTAACAACAATAAACACAAACTGTTGATAAAAATCCTTGCTGAGTAGCAATCATAGAACGAGTGTGGTATCTCTGCAAGACGTCATAGCAACTTTATTATGTATTTACTGAGGGTAAAACTGCCTGAACAGCACCCTGCTTTCATAATAAGAAGTCGATCTGAGACATGTTAAGTGGTTATAACTAAACTGACTGTGTTCTGGGTGCTGCAGTGTGAGCTCTATACTACGCAGGATACTGAAACATTGTAGCATGTTCATTAACTGGTGTCCTCGCCGAGTATGCTGAAAAATAATTTTTCACTTTCTGGCAGCAGGTGAAAATATGGCGCTATAAGCAGTCAGGATGAGGTATCAGTGCAGGAAAGGAGGAGAAACGATCAGACAAATGATAATGGTGGTTCTGGTACGTTTATTAGGATATGATCAGAAGTAAAATGTTCCAAATGGTCTACTGACTCTGCAACATGCTGTATCCATGACATGACATGATTAACAGTTGCCCACAGCATATCCAGTATAATGAGATTGATTGTCATCATATAATATGCTCCTGAGCAGGAGTATCTGGAGACATCCCTGATAAATCCTTCAGTATCCCAACATCCACATGTCACATGAATTTAGGTTGGGAGATTTTAAAGGCCACATATCATGAAACTGCCTAGGTATAATGAGGGTGGTACAGAAGGTTTCATGAAACCAATCTTTCACTTGACAACTGACATATCATGCCACGCCATCTCACATCAAAATAATGGTGCAGACACTGTTTTGTTCTTGAAATGCTGGAATCACGTTGAATAACAAGGTCTTTACAAAGCTCAAATGTCGCTGTACACCTGAGAGGTCCAAGATGTGTCATTATCCCCAAGTAACACTGACTGAGAATGAAGGGGCTTGTGAAACCACACCACACTGTCACATAAGCTGAGTGCAATGGATGTTCCTGCACAACATTTCGGAGGACAACCTCATATGTGGCAGTTCTGTGCATTCACAGCCCCATGCAGAGTAAAATATGCCTTGTCCATCCAAAGAATATTCCCCAGCGAAAAGTCACTCATTTCCATACATGCCAAAATATGAAGGGCAGAGTTACACTGTTGTAGCTTATCTTGGGGCTTCTTTTTTAACAGGACATTATTAGCCTTATAGAGATACTAGTGTAAATTGTGCCACAAAATCTTTTGAACTGTCGACGGAGGGGTGGGGGAGGCACACACACACACACACACACACAGAGAGAGAGAGAGGTCGTGTGACAACTCTAGCACTTACTGCAGAATTTGAAGCATCTGCTGTATGGTTGGCTGTAGCTAAAACCAACTTCCAACGACTGCTATGGGAATGTAATGCACCACTCCATCACCTATTTCTTCAAATTTCTTGATCGTATTCTCCAACACATTTATTGACATGGGACCTCTTCTCAGGCATTTATTTGAATGATATTCCTGCAATGCAGTGCTGCTGTTCTCATAAAACAACTGCACCACCAGTGCATGGCGTTTCTTGTCAATAGCCACTTCATTTTATATGGAAGGCTTAAACCTTAACTATGGTGTATACGTGGACAAGAAAAAATTCCCGGATTTCTGAGTTAGACACGCGCTTTCTAGGGTGAAAAACTTTTTACTGGGTGGAAGTACATTTTTCCATGTAAAAAGATAGTAGCGTTTCCCTATGAGCTGTAAACCTTACTAATCCCTTGAATGGTTATGGATTCATAAACCTGTATAAAATTTTCTGGCAACATAGGAATCTCAACCTCGCAAAATTCAAAGCGTTTTTGAAAGATTTTTGGTGCGTGGAAACACGTACACTACATATTCTCGTATCACAAAAGTCTGAACACGAATTCTACCAATCACATCACAGTAGCTTCCAAGGTACTGAAATCAAGATTGTGACGTGCTTTTGTCAGCCAAGCGTAGCTCGTGTCACCATGATCTCGCCAGCCTATGCCAGCAGATATTCAGAGCATAGGAAACGTGATGTAGTCAGCTAATAACAACATGCATGTTACACCGTGCAAACACACAAATGGAAAAAGTTAATGGTTTAAATTAATATACATCAGTGCAACCACTAGAAAAGCTAAGTTTTCATATCTACTATTGACTTTCGAAAAGTTTTTGCTGTTTTTCGGAAGGTGTGGTTAGGCAGGATCCTAAGAGCACCAGCTTCAATTGCCACAGCTTAATATTTCTGACAAGCACAATTATAAATTTTACTGATGTGTACTGGACACTGTGGGTTATGTAGCTGCATACATGTTCTGTAAAGCACTTTGACTTTTCCCATAGTAAAGCCAGTTACATGAGAAATCTCTCAAAAACTTACTTTGCACTTGTTTTCGAAAGGCAACTATACTTTTTGCCAGCATTATTGCATAATCTGAAACAATGAAAGAACTATAATAAATATGACACACTAAACTCGAAACTTTGTCACTTTTTGTGTATTACCTTTGCAAGATATATGAAACGCAAATGTGCCACCAAAATTTGACATCATGTCATAAATGGCTGTTCTTCTGGGCCCAGAATTCTTCCACATGGCTGGTCCTCAGCATTACGTTTTGAATGAGAATCTAATGCTCCGTGATTTAAGAAATTCATCACACATTCTCACACGTAACTACATCAAGCATAAAAGGAAATATACTTTGAAAGTAAAGCTTCTGAAAGCAACATTTACAATATTTTCCTGTGTCCTGTTAGAAATGTAACCAGTTGGGACGTCACTCATCAAAATGCGCCCAGGAATGAGACGTATTAGAAGCAGTTTGTTGTTACAAAATATTGCAGAGTGTTTAATATTGCTGTAGGCAGATGCTTGTGTGAAACTTCCTGGTAGATTAAAAACTTGGGACCTTAGTTTGGAAGGTAGGTGACGAGGTACTGGCAGGAGTAAATCTGTGAGGACGGGGCATGAGTCGTGCTTGGGTACCTCAGTTGGTAGAGCACTTGCCCGCAAAAGGCATATTTTCCGAGTTCGAGTCTCAGTCTGGCACACAGTTTTAATCTGCCAGGAAGTTTCATATCAGCACACACTGCGCTGCAGTGTAAAAATCTCATTCTAGATGCTTGTGTGTGCACTGGTTGTGTTGTTGTGAATGGCGCATTTTCTTTGCAACTAAAGATTTTTTGGCGATACTCCCTCATTTATATTTTATTGCTCAAGTATTATTCCGCAGTGGCGGGCTAAAATAAATTTTTTTGTGTATCAATTCTTAGCAATCAGAATTACGAAAATTTTACTGAAAAAGAAAATAAATCAGTGGAATTCTGAAAAATCCCTCGTCTGGATCTGAAGAGATCCGAGTCCTTTTTGTGTGGCTACATTAAAGACAAGGCGTACAGCAGTAACCCCAACACCATTACTTTCTCATCAATGAACACACCCATAAATGTTGAATATTTCACTTAGCAACAGATTTCTGTTCAAAATCTATATACTGCAAAGAACAGTATATACTGCGTTTTCTCAAAATTTACTGAGAGACCACCTGCAGAGAACCATTTAATAATTTTCTGAAAGACGTAATTAACAATTTCCTCAGCTAATTCTTGTTTCTTGGGTGTGATTAATGTATCAGAAAAAGATCTAGCTTTGCATCTTCATGAATGTAAAGTTACAAGTCATTAATATACATTAACAAAAATATGGGGAACAAAACTGAACACTGTGGGAGACCATACTTGATACTTCCCCAGTTAGAGAGGACTGCTGACTTTTGCACACTATCTCTACTGTTAATTTCAACCTTTTGCATTCTTCCAATTAAATATGAATTAAATCGTTTATGCATGTCCTACTGACAACAGGCTTTTAGTGCTCTGTTGGAAGTGCCATCAAGTCCATGAGAGCTTTCACTTTGAGTGCGCTTATTAATTTTCTAATTTCAGTTTTATCAAATTACATAGGTATTGCTTCTTCCAGGTACAACCTTGTATTTTCTAATGAACAGCTGGATCCTATTTTCTCTACAATATTTAAAATCATGATTATTAAAAATACTCCTTACTTCTGATTTTTGTTAAGCTTTTTATTGAGTTTGATCGGAATACAATCATTCTGTGATTTCGACTGTCCTTTCTAGCAATATCCCAAATTGCTTTAATTTTATTGTCAGAGGTGCTAATCCGAAACATAATGCACACACTTCTGGTCTTCTTAATAACTTTTCCTAATGCTGTGCAACAGTTTTTGTAATGTTTGGCTCTTTCTGGATAGTTACTCCTTCTAGCTGCAAGACAAATTTCGATGTTCTATATACAACATATTTTTATCTCTTTAGCAAGTAACAGCTTTTTAAATTGTTTCTTAAAACTACGTTTCGTTGTTTCCTTAGAGAAATAATTTTCACATTAAATTTTAAATTGGAATCAGGTTCCCTGTACATCTCATATCACGCTTTGCAATTGTTAAGTGTAATGCACTATTTTGGAGGATTGTTTTGCAATATGTCATATAGTATAACTAGCGGTGCATCATGATCATAAGGACCATTCTCAAAAGGAGAAGTTTTTATCTGATTATATTTTTCTTCAGTCTATAAAATATCTCTCTCAGTGCTGCTTTCCTCTACTACCTATGCAGCAAAATCAACAACTGATATCAAACTGAAAGAACCACGTCATACTTTAAGTTCGTTCTTTCTATCCACACTCCCATCCACTCACGCAGTCCACTCCCTCTTGCCCTCACATCCACTCCCTTACTCCACTGCTTTCTTCCCCTCCCCCTCCCCCTGTGCCCTTCACTCCCACTCCCCTTTCCCTTCCCCTTCCACTCAATGGTACCTTGTTCGCCTTTTCTGCGCTAAGGGGGCAGTTTCACAATCTTGTGTTCCATTTCTGCTGCTAAGCTGTGAAGTCCATATCGATTATGAAGATGTAAATGAAATCTGACCACCTCCAATATCTCCACCTTGGTATAGCAGCGTTAAGTTGAGTTACTTTTCTCTTCCAGCTCATGTGGAATTTCCTCATTCCTTATTCTTGAACTAGGAAATTTCTCCTTCAGCCTTGAATTGTAACTGGCATTGTCGATGATAATCAGACAACCCTCATTGAACAGACTCAATAAAGGTAAACACAAGGGTTCAAATACGTCCCTGTTTAGTTCTTCATGATAATCATTGGTTTTGGAGCATGTAAATAATAGGTTTTGGTAAAGCCATGCTCAGATCATCCTGCATGACACATGGTAAGTGTGTTTCCTTTGCTATACAGTACTTTCAACCCATCATTGCATTTTGAAGCCTGTTAAATGTCGTTTATTGCACTATTTCGAATGAGCCACATCTGATAAAAATAAATAATACGTAAACGATTATTTGCTTTTCTGATGCCATGAATTTATCTCGGAGAAGTAGCAATGTTTACTACAGTATCGGATCCTTCATCAGAGTGCATCTTTCATCATTGCATTTGCTGTGTATATGCCAAAGATTTCAGAATTCTTCCTCTAGATTGGTGGCTCCCTGTGAAAGATATCTTTAAATTTAAATCATCTATATTTTGCCTTGTAGGATACTCGCCATGGTCATGAAATTTCAATATAGGACAATGAAGAACAGCTTTCTAGGGGTGTTTCCAATCTGTTTCCTGGACACAGATTTCCATCGACGGCACCTCTGCAAATATTCTCAGTAAAGTTCGTGGTCAAACATCAGATGCCTACGTTGTAGAAGTGTGCAGAGCTGGTAAGATTTCGTCTCTTTTGGCATTGTAAGGTCATGAAGAAATTTGTTTACCTTGTATATAACATTATTTGCTGGCTGTGTGTGTTTTGGAAAACGAGTCATCTTAACTCAGAAATAAAAATTGCAATACTAATCCATAAAAATCGCTGCTCTCTTGGTAAACATTTGCTTCTGTCCAGAGTACACAAGTGAATGTTGGATAGTTAGTGTCAAAAAATCTACAAAGCTATGTCAACAGCAGCATGAATTAAGCACAGCATTTCCATATGACCTTGTGTGTCTGGTACCCATTGCTTGTGCTACTCGGAAGGCACCTGTAGTGGAAATGACACTGTGGCAAAAGTATGAACTTAGCGACAGGGATCAAGCCAAACTGGGCCAAATGGTGCTCGTTGGCATTCAAAAAATGGAGGGAAGCTGTGAAAACTGGCAAAACCCTCTCAACCACCACTTGTTGCTGCCTGTTGTGGAGAAGCACAAACTTTAAGCAAGGAAGCGATCACGCTATTTTCACAAGTTACAAGCGACAAGTTCTTGCAAGCCCAGTGCATGTCTTAGCCTAGTGATAGAGGATGTAAGATCACTGTGCAATGATTTCACAAGACAGGATGATGTGATAATGGGTGGAACATAAACCACTGTTGATATGGATCAGGTCTAAAGTATTGAGTGTTACCTGGCAAAAGTAGCATCTGCAACGAATCTTAGGAATGTGGGCTTGGTTCCTGCTTTCATGAAGTTAGGTTTGCCCCAATTGAACAGCTTTGTCAGGAAGGTCAATATGGAGTTAGATCAGCTGCTTCAGGCAGCTACTTTTTCAGGCATGACTTTAGTTACCGTTAATGCTATTGGCAGGTGGGACTTAAAAAGGCGTGGCCTGCATCTCAGAAGGAAAGAGAAGGGTAAATTGGTAGTGATGAAAGCAAAATCTTTAAGGGGCTCTGAAACTCAAGGGAGCACCTCTTTTTTAAGGCTAAGATAACTGTCCAGTGATTCAACATTGAATGAAATTAAGCTTTATGAGAATCTCAGCAGGCAGGTCTAGAAATATTCTCAGAAAAGGACAGTGAAAAATAATGTTAGTCTATTACATCAGACTGTTGGGATTAAAAAAATAAAGTAGGTGAGCGTCTTATTCGTTTAGAAGATTTAGAAACAGAGTGGAATAGATGGTACTATGTCTGTGCAAACATGATATCATCAAAGATGTCGAGAAGGTAAACGTAGGTGGGTATAAGGTTTCAGCATATGTAAGTAGACACATTATGGATAGAGGTGGGGTTGCCGTATACAAGGTCTGTTCAAAAAATTCCGTAGTATTCGTAATTTCGCGCCAATGGCGTCTTGGAGCGAAATGCAGTTGGCATCCCTGCACATGCTTGTGTTTAATGTGGGTTTGCCAGAAATTTAATTGTTTTATGTCTGTTACCTGTTGTTCAGTGCTGTATTGAGCACAATGTGTCACACAGTTTGCGAATTTCTAGATGGCAGAGTTAGAGGATCAATGAGCCCGCATTAAATTTTTGCATGAAACTCAAGAAAACCTTTACAGAAAGGCACAAGAAACGTTAAGAACTGATCTACCTGTAACTCTCAATATGTTTTGTTTCTATCATATTAGCAGCCGGTTGGACTTTTTTTTCTTTTTTAATATCTACGCATAGCACTCTCACATCATTTGCCTCTTGATGATGAGTGATAAAGACATCGACAGTAAGTATTAGAAACAAAAAAGAAATCTCACTGCTAAGCATTCGATTTTCTATATTCAGTTAATTTACTTTTTGTCCATGGCACGCTGTAATGGGAGTGCTGATGATGAAGACATTGAAGCAACTTGCTGTTATTGCTGTGGTATTCCAGAAAATGTAATGAGAATACTGTTGGCAAATATGTGAAGAGCAACTGGCATGGCACCTCTGGCTCTGAGACAATTATTAGCCCCATCACCTAAATATTCTAAGCCAACGAGCATAGACATATGTAAGACGACGACGACGACGACCTGTATCTACGTGATTACTCTGCAGTTCACAATTAAGAGCCTGGCAGAGGGTCATCAAACCATAATCTTTAATCTACTTCTCACTTCACTACCATTCCACTCTCATTGCGTGCAGGGAAAACGAACACTTACATCTTTCCATGTGAGCTCTAATTTCTCGTACTTCACTATGATGATAATTCCTCCCCACATAGATGGGCACCAATAAAATATCACCACTCTCTGACTACCAAATTTGTGATTGAAATTTCACGAAAAAGTCTTACCATAGCGAAAAACGCCTTTGTTTTGATTACCGCCACCCCAGTTCATGTATCGTAACCATAGCACACTCCCTTATTTCGCGATAATACAAAATGAGCTGCCCTTCTTTGAATTTCTTTGCTGTCCCACAGCGCACAGCAACACTCCACAAGAGGACAGACAAGCATAGTGTAAGCCATTCCTTTAATAGACCTGTTACGTTTTCTAAGTGGTCTGCCAAGAAATCAGTCTTTGGTTTGCTTTCTCCACAACATTATCTATATGAATGTTATGATTTAATTTATTCATAAGTGTAATACATATGTATTTAGTTAGTTCACAGCTTTTAGGTGTGCATGATTTATCGTGTAAACAAAATTTAGCACATTCCTTTCAGTGCTCATGTGGTTGACTTCATACCTTTCATTATTTACAGTCAGTTGCCATTTTTCACACCATATAGATATCTTGTCTATCACTTCACAATTCGTTTTGATCATCTGATGACTTTACAATAAGGTAAATGACAGCATCATATGCTAACAATCTAAGAGAGCTGCTCAGATTCTCTCTTAAATCGTGTATGTAATTGAGGAACAAGAGAGGGCCTATAACACTTCCTTGGGAAAGGTCAGATATCACTTCGATGACTTTCTGTCAGTTATTACGAAAAGTGACCTTTCTGGAACAAAATCACGAATCATTTCACACAACTGGGATGATGCTCCAGGAGCACACAATGTAATCTGAAGTCACTTGTGACGAACTGATTCAAAAGTCTTCTGAAAAACAAAAAATATTGAATCAATTTAATTTCATCTGTCTGTATCAGTCATTACTTTGCGAGAATAAAGAGCTTGTTGTGTTTCACAAGAATTATGTTTCCCAAATACACTACTGACCATTAAAATTGCTACACCAAGAAGAAATGCAGATGCTAAACCGGTATTCATTGGACAAATATATTATACTAGAACTGACATGTGATTACAATTTCACGCAATTTGTGTGCATAGATCCTCAGAAAGTAGTACCCAGAACAACCAACTCTGGCCATAATAACCGTCTTGATACGCCTGGGCATTGAGTCAAACAGAGCTTGGATGGCGTGTACAGGTGCAGCTGCCCATGCAGCTTCAACACGATACCACAGTTCATCAAGAGTAGTGACTGGCGTACTGTGACGAGCCAGTTGCTCGGCCACCATTGACCAGACGTTTCCAGTTGGTGAGAGATCGGGAGAATGTGCTGGCCAGGGCAGCAGTCGAACATTTTCTGTATCCAGAAAGGCCTGTACAGGACCTGCAACATGCGATGATGCATTATCCTGCTGAAATGTAGGGTTTCGCAGGGATGGAATGAAGGGTAGAGCCACGGGTCGTAACACATCTGAAATGTAACGTTCACTGTTCAAAGTTCCGTCAATACGAACAAGGGGTGACGAGACGTGTAGCCAATGGCACCCCATCCATCACGCCGGGTGATACGCCAGTGTGGCGATGACGAATACACTCTTCCAATGTGCATTCTCCGCGATGTCACCAAACACGAATGCGACCGTCATGATGCTGTGAACAGAAGCTGGATTCATCCAAAAAAATGACGTTTTGCCATTCGTGCACCCAGGTTCGTCGTTGAGTACACCATCACAGGCGCTCCTGTCTGTGATGCAGCATCAAGGGTAACCGCAGCCACGGTCTCTGAGCTCATAGTCCATACTGCTGCAAACGTCGTCGAACTGTTCGTGCAGATGGTTGTTGTCTTGCAAACGTCCCCATCTGTTGACTCAGGGATCGAGACGTGGCTGCACGATCCGTTACAGCCATGCAGATAAGATGCCTGTCATCTTGAGTGCTAGTGATACGAGGCCGTTGGGATCCAGCACGGCGTTCCGTCTTACCCTCCTGAACCCACAGATTCCATATTCTCCTAACAGTCATTGGATGTCGACCAACGCGAGCAGCAATGTCGCGATACGATATACCACAATCGCAATATGTTACAATCCGACCTTTATCAAAGTCGGAAACGTGATGGTACACATTTCTCCTCCTTACACGAGGCATCACAACAACGTTTCACCAGGCAACGCCGGTCAACTGCTGTTTGTGTATGAGAAATCGGTTGGAAACGTTCCTCATGTCAGCACGTAGCAGGTGTCTCCACCGGCGATAACCTTGTGTGAATGCTATGAAAAGCTAATCATTTTCATATCACAGCATATTCTTCCTGTCGGTTAAATTTCGCGTCTGTAGCACGTCATCTTTGTGGTGTAGCAGTTTTAATGGCCAGTAGTGTGTATGTTGGCTATTTGTCAATAAATGATGTCTTCAAGCTAATTCATAATGTTCAAACAGATTATATTTGCCAAAATCCTACTAAAAAGCGAAGTTAGTGGAATGGGTCTGCATTTCATCAGATTACTCCCACTTCCTTCATTGCCTTCTGGTGTGTTTTGTGCAACTTTCCTGTCTTTGGGTACCGGTCTTTCTGCTGTTGAGTAGTATATGACTGCTAAGTATGGAGCTATTGTATCAGTATATTCTGAAAGGAACCTGAATGGTGTACATGTGGACCAGAGGCATTGCCTTTCTTAAGTGTTTTAAACTTCTCCCCTACTTTTAGGATATCCACACCTAAATTGCTCATGTAGGCGGTTACTCTTGATTAGAATTCTGAAATACTTACTTTACTTTTCTTGTGAAGGAGTTTAGGAAAACCGTCTTCAGTAACTCTGCTTTAGTAGCACTGTCGTCAGTAGGCCTAACATTACCATTGTTACCGTGCAGTCAAGGTATTAATGCATTTTGTCAGTGATATACTTTACATACAACCAGAATTTCTTTGGGTTTCCTACCAGATTTCAAATGTGTCGTTCTGGAAACTATTAGAAGCCTCTCTCATGGAAGTTTGCGCTAAATTTCGAGCTTCTGTAAAACTTCGCCGATCTTGCGGATTTCTCGTTCTTTTAAATTTGGCATGTGTATTTCACTGCTTCTGCAACACTGGTCTGACCTGTTTTGTGTCAGTACCACCTCTGACTAATTTATTTGACACATATGTCTCAGTTATTACTTATTTGACTTTAGACGACATCTGGACTATGTTTAGAAAGACTCATCGAAGGAGTGGAGACTCTCTCTTCTGAATGTGTCAAGCAAATTTTTATCTGCCTTTTTTGAGCATGTATTTTACGTTTATTCTGGTGAGTTTAAATATTACAGTATTCACTCTTCATGAGTCAACAACATTGTGGTCACTAATCCCTGTATCTGTTATGCTCTCTGTTTGGTCAGGGTTATTAAGGTGTCAACTATGTTTCGCAACCATTTAGACTTTGAGTGCGGTTCTGAACTCCTTGTTCGAAACAATTTTCAGAGACGCCATTCAGTACAGTTTCGGATGACGTTTTATGCCTACCACTGACAATGAACATTTATTTTCGCCAATACATCAAGGGTAGACTGAAGTCCCCACCACTATAATTGTACGAGTGGCATGCCTATTTTGCATACACTCAAGTTTTCATTGAACTGTTCAGCAACCGTTTCATCCGAGTCAGAGCGCCGGTAAAAGGAACTTCTTATGAATTTATTCCAGTTGGCAGTTTTAATCTCCACCTGTACTAATCATAACGCGTAGGTTTTCACAGCTGGCGTCTTCATTAGTTAAAACTTCCGAGCTAAGAGGCCATGGACGATCTGTAAAACTACTTCTTCGTGAAGTTTCGTTGGCAACTGCAGGCAACATCTTCCGAGTGAGTCAACGACTGGCCGCCAGGCCGTGGAGGTCCCGACATTGGCCGTCCATGACTTATTTCCAGTATGATAATGAGTTTTATGAACAAACAGAAGGCGTGGCCATGGGCAGCCCTCTGAGTTCAGCTGTTGCTAATCTTTTCATGGAATGTTTTGAACAGCAGGCACTGCAGTTTAGCAGTAAAAGCCCTTAAAGTGGTATCGGTATGTGGATGGTTGGTTGGTTGGTTTTGGGGTTTGATGGGGGCTAAACTTAGAGGTCATCAGTTCCCTGTTCCAAACAGACATACTTGTAAAAGGCCTATACAATAAAAGCGTAACCTCTGCACCTGGAGGGAGGAAACATCAAGGGGTACAGAGCTAAAATGAACACCGCAATAACACAAAATAGAGGACACTTAAAAGGAGCAGAGCAAATAGTTGACTCGAGTAAAACACACTACAGTGGTTGATGGATCAGGTAAAAGGTCAACAACTCAACTACAAACGAAGAGCCTCCAGCTAGAAAGCGCTGATAGAGGTACCAACAGAACTTGGTACCATAAAGGACACTATTTTGCTATCCACATCACAATTAAAAGTCGCTGGAGTGGGTGTAGCCTGAGAAATCATGCGAGAGCGCCAACATTAGAGTGAGTGATGAAACCCAACTGTATGGATAAAACGTAAAACTGAGTCAGCTATAGAGGCATCGTCACCAAGAATTAAAGGAAGTGCAGCTGGTAAATTAAAGGACTGCCGCAAGAGGGTTAAAAGGGGGCAGTCCATCAGAAGATGGACCACTGTCAGCCCTGCATCACAGCGACACTTGGACGGCTTCTTACAGTAAAGGAGATAGATGTGAGTCAACCGTGTATGTCCAATTCGAGACGGCAGAGAACAATTGACTCCCTACGCATGCTCCTCAAGGATGGGTTCCATACAGCCGTGGACGACTTTACCATGCGGAGCTTATTTGGCGTGTTCAAGGCGGATCATTCAGAGCTCCAGACATCGCGGACCTTGCAATGCAGGGCTGACCGGAGGTCTCTTTCCACGAGACCAAGCTCCAGGGGTGGCGGTGCTGGCCTGCTTGGCCAATCGCTCGACATGTTCGTTTCCTGGAATGCCGATGTGGCCCGCAGTCCACACAAACGTTGCTGAACGATCACACTCGGCGAGAGCAAAACCAGCATCTTGAATACTGTGCACAAAAGAGTCCCGAGAAAAACACTGGTGGAGTGCTTGCAATCCACTCAGGGAGTCACTGCATACGACAAATGACTCCCCAGGGCAGGAGGAAAGGTGAGCTAGTGCACAATAAAGAGCAACCAGCTCCAGAGTGAAAACACTACTCCCACAAGGCAGGGAATGCTGCTCAACGTAGTCGCCGTGGATGAAAGCAAACCCAGTGCGTCCATCGACCACAGAACCATCGGTATAGACTACATCTGCATTGCGAAACGAGGCAAGAAGAGCCATGAATTGTTGACGAAGACTGGCAGGTGGAACGGAGGACTTGGAGTAGCAGGACAAATCCAAGGAAAGCCGCAAGCAAGCGAAGGACGAAGGAGGGGTAGAAGAAGAGGGCCAGAAGGATGAAGGAAGGGGAAAGGACTCGAGTGACGAGAGAAGGGAACGAACGCAGACCGCGATCGGGAGACCCGACCTAGGCCGCTGTCGTGGGGAGGGGAGTGCAGAAGATGGAAAAAGGAGCCTGCAGTTTGGGCGGTCAGGAGAGGTATGGACGCGAGCGATGTATGATGCAAGCAACTGTTGTCGGCGGAATTATAGGGGAGGGATTCCAGCTTCTACAAGAAGACTAGTCTCCGGACTGGTACTGAAGGCACCTGTCGCCAGTCTGACGCTACAATGGAGAATCAGGTCGAGGATCTGCAACATTGAAGGTGCTGCTGAGTCGTACACCATGCTCCCGTAGTCGAAACGGGACTGAACTAAGGCCTTATAGGGCTGTAGGAGGGTTGTTCGTGCAAACCCCCAAATGGTGTGGCTGAGGCAGCGAAGGATGTTGAGGTGCTGCCAGCACCGTTGTTTAAGCTCGCAAAGATGAGGTGTCCAAGTGAGCTCAGCATCAAACAGCATGCCAAGAAAGGGATGTGCCTCCTCAATACGAAGGAGTTCATTGGCAAGGTAGAGCTCTGGATGGAGGTGGACCGTTTGATGACGACAGAAATGTATCACTCGGGTCTTAGAGGCTGAGAACTGAAACCCATGGTTGGATACCCAAAAATGTGCCTTACGGATAGCTCCCTGCAGCCGCTGTTCAGTGACACTGATGCTTGGGGAACTGTAATAAAGACAAAAAAATAAAGAGAAAATTCCGTAGAAAAATCGGAAGTGGACCCCGTAAGCCCCATTCGTGCAGTGTAGCAAGGCGCCATGTGGTATCGTATGCCTTCAGAAGATCAAAGAAAACAGCAACTAGATGTTCTCGCCAAGTAAAATCTGTACGAATAGCCGTCCAAGTAAAAGCTGTACAAATAGCCGGCCAAGTAAAAGCTGTACAAATAGCCGACTCTAATGAGCGACAATTGTCAATTGCTGAGTGGCCCTGACAGAAGCCCCCTGTTGCTGGGCCAGAAGGCCCCGAGCTACGAGGATCCACATGAGCCCCCGACTCACCATCTGTTCCAGGAGTTTGCACATAACGTTGGTAGGGCTGATGGGGCGAAAGCTATCAACCACCAGCAGATCTGCACCAGGTTTCAGCACCGGAATGGTAACGCTATCCTGCCAACGAATTGGGAAAATGCCCTCCATCCAGATGCGGTTAAACAGGGCAAGTAATCCACCTTGACAGTGCGCCGATTCATGGCGAAGAAACTG
Organism: Schistocerca piceifrons; assembly: GCF_021461385.2. Taxonomy (NCBI): domain Eukaryota; kingdom Metazoa; phylum Arthropoda; class Insecta; order Orthoptera; family Acrididae; genus Schistocerca; species Schistocerca piceifrons. Next base: position 148,491,381 of record NC_060148.1, read on the forward strand.
GTTGTGAATTCGGTCTGGACCTGGAGAGGTATCGGGGCAAGCTGTTAGGGTACTTTGGAACTCCCATTCACTACATGGGGCATTGTATCATTCCCAACGATGCGTGCAAAACAACAACTGCATATGCTCAGCCTGTTCTTTAATGGCGCGGAATTCTGCACTGTAGCCTGCTGTCGCGGAACTATGAGCGAAGTACTCTGCCAGATGTTCGGCGATGGCGATTGGGTCAGTACAAAGTGTACCCCGTAGAGAAAGGCAAGGGACAGACGCATGAGGACAAAAGCCAAAAATGCGCCGAACCCGCGACCACACCCGAGATGGTGATGTGCGAAAACCTATGGTGGCAACATATCATTCCCAGCAGTCCTCTTTGCTCTGCCGGATTAACCACCAAGCTCGGGCCTGCAGCCATTTAATGGCAACCAGATTCTCTAGGGAAAGATGACGCTGGTGTCGTTGCAGGGCTCGCCAGTGGTCCCGGATAGCTTCTGCAATCTCTGGTGTTCACCAAGGGACTGTCTTACGCCTTAGGGTACTTGAAGAACAGGGGACAGTTTTCTCGGCAGCAGAAACAATGGCCACAGTGACCTCGTCCACTGCCATATCAATGTCACCAGGAAGCGGAGCAATGGCCATAGTAGCTGAGGTGTAGGCTGCCAAATCAGCTCCACGGAGAGACCATTGTGGTAGCTGGTCAGGGGGTTGGCATTGAAGAAGAGAAACCAGGATAGGAAAGTGGTCGCTACCGCAGAGGTCGTCGTGGACCCTCCAACTGAGGTATGGAAGAAGACCTGGGCTACTAAGAGAGAGGTCAATGGCTGAGTATGTGCCATGAGTCAAGCTAAAATATGTGGGAGCACCAGTCTTAAGGAGGCAAATGTCCTGCTGTGCCAAGAGAGCCTCAACATTCTTACCCTGGCCCGAGATCTGGGCCCCACCCTATAAAGGGTGGTGGGCATTAAATTCCCCCAATAGGAGGAATGGTGGGGGGAGCTGGGCGAACAAGGCAGCTAAGTCAGCAAGAGGGACACCCTCATCTGGGGGAAGGTAGATGGAACAGATGGTAAGCTCCATTCCTGCCCGGAATTCTAACAGCCTCTAGAGCAGTGTGAAGTGGCACTGGGGCACTAGGAACAGTGGAAAGAACATAAACACAGACACCGCCAGACACCCTGACGTATTCTACGCCGTTCTTATAATAACCCTGGTAGCCACAGAGGGAGGCGGTCCGCTGAACAGGAAACCAGGTTTCCTGTAGGGCCAGACAAGTGGCACGGAAGCAGCACAAAAGCTGTTTCAACCCAGCAAGATGGTGGAAAAAAACCATGGCAATTCCGTTGAAGGATAATGGTATCCGACTGTGAAGACATGAAAGAACCTGGGGGGGGGGGGAGGGGGGATGGGTCACGCCTGAGAAGGGCTCGCCGCCACCGATTGCAAAGTAGCCTGATCAACTTCCATAAGAGCTGTGGGTCGAGCAGCATCTAGCTTCTGAGTGGACGTTAAATGCTCCACAACATCTTCAGGTGCAGTGGTGAACTCCTTTTCAGCCTCTATGTCATTCTCCTTTCGCTTTTTCTTCTTTTTCGTAGGGTTCCATTTGCCTTTCGTTTATCAAGCTGGGTGGGCTTTTCTGACCCAGTCTCATGGACCGATGAAGACCTGGAAGCCCTATGGCCCTCAGGTGGTGGCTTTTTCAGTCACTGCCTGACATCTTGAGCGGCAGTAACTGTGGAAGGGAGGGCACCAAGCGGTCCCTTCCACACGAGTGGAGCTGGCGGAGGCGGGCACTTAAGTCCCCAAAGAAGGAGGGATTGTTACTCCCGATGTTGAAAACAGGGGAGCAACGGAAGAGGGTGTTCCCCCAACTACCAGGGGGCAGGAATACGGAGCCAGGCTGGAGGGCCCACAAAAAGCGGCCGAGCTTGGGTGTTCATCACCAGGGGTGGTGACATCGAAGCTGTGGCAGCATATGTCGAGGAAATGCACACAGGGTGAAGTCGATCGTACTTGCGGTGTTTAGCCTCTGTGTAAGTGAGCCTGTCCAAGGCCTTATACTCCATGATCTTCCGTTCTTTTTGATAAACCGTGCAGTCTGAAGAGCAAGGTGAATGTTTCTGTCTGCAGTTGACACAAACAGGGGGTGGCGAACATGGGACGTTGGGGTGGGAGGCACATCCACAATCCTGACAGGTAGGGTTGGCATCACATCTCGATGACATATGCCCAAACCTCCAGCACTTAAGGCAGCGCAAGGGAGGAGGGATGTAAGGCTTAACATCACATCGATATATCATCACAAATGGTTCAAATGGGATTTAACAGCTGAGGTCATCAGTCCCCTAGAACTTAGAACTACTTAAACTTAACTAACCTAAGGACATCACACACATCCACGCCTGAGGCAGGATTCGAACCTGCAACCGTAGCGGTCGCGCGGTTCCAGACTGTAGCGCCTAGAAACGCTCGGCCACTCCAGCCAGCCAATATATCATCACCTTGACCTTCTCGGGCAGGATGTCACACTTGAAAGCCAAGATGAAGGAGCCAATAGCGATCCTACATTTTTAAGTCCCCTGAAGACACATCATACAAAGTGGACACCGCACCGTTCCAGATTTGCCTGGAGCTCGTCGTCAGACTGCAACAACATGTCACGATGAAAAATAAGTCCCTGAACCATATTGAGGCTCTTATGAGGCGTAATGGAGACTGCAACATCACCGAGCTTGTCACAAGCAAGCAATGCCCGTGACTGTGCTGGGGATGCTGTCTGTATGGGGACTACTCCAGACCTCATTTTAGACATGCCCTCAACTTCTCTAAACTTGTCCTCTAAATTTTCCACAAAAAACTGAGGCTTTGTGGTCAGAAATGAGTCCCCATCTGTTCGGCTGCAAACCAGAAATCGAGGAGAATACGTCTCACCAGGTAATTTTGACCGCTGTTCCTCCCCTGGTGTGGGCAGGGAAGGGAACGATTGGGGGTCATACTTCAAAGCATTGAACTTTCCTTTCTTAGAGACTCATGCTTGCGTACTATTTGTATTTCTTTTCATGGTGGTCCCACGAGCAGTTAGGGACAGGAATGTCCAACCAGACAGAGCCCCGCTTGCCTGGGTAAGCCTAATACAACTGGGGGGCGGCAGGTTCCCCAGAGGTCTCCCGCAAGCAACTGTTCTACCTCAACAGCCAGGCATCTCCTCGGCGAGCAGCACGCCTTGAGATTGAGGTTTTGTTTTATAGAGGTTTATACCACTCTCGCGACGCAGGCAGTTAAGCCAAGATCCCCGAGCTCTATACCATACAACATTCCAACGTCACACCTTATGGTGGTCATTGAGGCACGCTCAGAGCTTACAGTATTGAGGACTGGTGGCGCTTCCCAGGCCCCAGCTCAGGGACCCCGGGGTCGCCAAGCCCATACCCAGCTGAGCCCTCTGAGGGTGATATGTGGATGACATGGTATCTGTATGTGGATGAAACTTTTGTGGTAAGTAGTCACGATGAAGAGGAATTGTATGGTTTCTTGGTATATCTGAATAGTATTAATCCAAACACACAATTTGCTATGGAGAAAAAGAGAAATGGACAAGTAAGTTTTTTGGATATATCAGTAATTAAACGGGCAGATGGGAGTCTATGGCAAAAAGTACACACTGACCATCACCTCACTAAGGAATCGAACCATCATCCCAAGCAGAAGAGAGGTATCATTAAAACATTGGTGGACAGATCTATTAAGATCTGTGATCCAGTTTATTTGCAAGATGAACTAAATCATTTGTGAACGGCTGTTAAGAAAAATGGATACACTGGCAGCGAGATAGATTGAGCACTTCATCCCAGAAGCAAAATGTGTGACAACATTCAGCAACAACAGCTGTCAGCTGGAAAGGGTTTTCTTCCATTTATTTCCAATATTGCAGACCATAGTAGGAAAGTTCTGGCTAAATTTCAAGTTGAAACAATCTTTAGACCCACAACGTAGATTAGTGTGTTTAAAATCGCTGAAAGATGCACATCATCTCTTAGAAACTCTTGAGGTGTGTAAAATTCTGTGTGGTTGTGGGAAGGTTTATATTGAAACAGCGAAAGGAAGTGTCAATACCTGCTTAACTGAACACAAAATAAACTGTCGACTGGGATATACCGACAAATCAGCGGTAGCAGAACATGTTACTAAAGACGGTGAACATGAAATAAAATTTAGTGAGAAATGTGTATAGGGAAGCTATAGAGATTCAGGAACACCAGAATAATTTCGACAGAAAAGAGGAAGGCTTGAAGTTAGACAAGATATTGCAGTCGACTCTGCACCAACAATGTGACAATCGATTACATTCAATCGAGAATGACGACGTTAGTCACAGGCAGACTTATAGTCGGCCCCACGTGACGTATGTTGGTGCCCTATATGCACTCTATATAAACGGACCTCCACGGCCTGGCAGCCATCGTTGACTCACCTCCGAATATGTTGCCCGCAGTTGGCAACAAAACGTCAGGAAGAAGTTTCACAGATCGACCACGGCCTCTCAGGTTGGAACTTTTAATTGATCATTACCTGTACTACCTCACAGGAACTATCTACTTAAATTTCACTACAAGGTAAACTACTTCTAACAGCAATGAGCAATACACCAACAACTGCATTTCATCTATCCTTTGTGAAGATGGTTAAGTGTTTCGAAACAAATTCAGCTTACATATCTATAACAATTTGAGATTCAGTGCTTTCTGTTAGCGCTTTGAGCCCTGGTTCTCTTCTAATGCAGCTACAACGATTTACAACTACAATACTTACTGTGATTGTATCTACCATCTATCGGTGATTTACTCGCAGCGGTGATTTACTCGCAGCCTTTGAAACTGAAGCTCTTTCTGCAATTACCTGAGACCCTCTAACCTAAAAAAGCCCAGTCTCCTCTACACATCCCCCATACTCATGGAACTGCTTCCTTTGTGTAGTTGACTAGTGACTCATTTAGCAAAACCCGCAAATCCAATACCTTTTGGCGCTAGTCGAGGAATCTGCAACTTAAACAGTTGTCGAACTCTCTAGGACTGTGATTCAGACCTTCACTCCACACTGTACCAAAGAACCACTTCCAGTTCTGTGCATGATACTACAGATGCTGAGCTCCACCATCTCGCAAGCAGGACTGGCAGTCAGTACTATTTCAGGTAGTCGCCTGAAACCAGAGACACACTCTTCCAATCCAATGTGGCACATATTGCTAGCACCAACGTGAGCCACCACCTGCAGTTGGCTACACCATGCTTTTCATGGCATCTGGAAGCACCCATTCCTCGTCTGTAAAGACTCCTCCCAGTACGCACACCGAATGCACATTGGATTCCTTACCCTCCGATGCAATCGTTTATCTAAATGGTGTCATTACACACCTAACATCGGAGCTTTGTATTACCAGTCATACTACAATCTGCAAATGCCCAGACTTGCATGCTGAGAGGCTTCCTCTGGAACACGGCAAGTGACTTCATCTGGCTCATGGATTTCATCAGCCATAGACAGCACCTAAATCTGTTCATCAGACGAACTGAGTAGGTTCTCCAATCAGCCACATGATAATTCTTTCACTGCGACCCACATGCTGGAATGACTTCCCACTCAACCACAAGTGAGAGGTCAATTTTAGTGTTGGCAGTACCCAAGGTGACAGCAGCAGCGGACCAATTGGTGGACAACACTGCCTGTAGCTGTGAGCTAAGAATCACCAGCTTCGTTCACATCTGAACACAACAATTACTATATGTCCATACCAGCAATGGCATGGTAAATACAATGGCATATACGAAACATAGGAGTTGAAGGTAAGGAACACTGACAAAATTTAAACTAAGTCGCTTCTTACGAAAAGATGTGTCAGCTCACAGAACTCTGATGGGCTACTGGTGCTACTATGATAACTACCACTGGATTGGGCGATCTAATTGCGGCAAGTAACACAAAACAAATGAGTGCTGCAATCCAGACAGTGGTTCTATGGACTACAAAGTTAATAAAGCGCATGAATGTACCTGATACATACACAAATGTGCACAAAATACGGGATGTGAAGCTAAATAACAATACGATTACCATTATTACAATTATAACTATAATAATAGTAGAAGTCGCGAAAATATACTTACAGCAATTGATAACTAGTTCGCTCACTTGTGACAAACATCAAAGGATAAGTATGTGAAGTCATGTATCAGAAGTCCCTGTTGTGAGCCAGTCCAAGTATTAATGCTGATGAACAGAGAAAATGAGCAAATAAGCTTCTAACTAACACTATGTGCTTTCCTTGTAGTAAAGGTGAAGTCGTTGCAGAAGCAGACACCTGGTGTCAACATAATGCTGTCCGATCAAACCTACTGTTTGAATACCAATCATGCAATGTGTCAAAGCAAACTTCAGCCTTGTTCCACAGAAACGTTTGCTCTCCCCTGGTGTTAACAGGTGATCATAACATCTTTGTAGGGGATTCAGTTGGTACAGTTATAATATTTAACAACAGAAGCAGAACAGATCTACAGGAGCAGCCTTTTAACACTTTAATAAAATGCAGGATGAGCTAATGTGTTGGCAAAGAAGGGAGTCACATTGACTCCAATTCTATGACACACTGCGACCTACTGTCGATATCTTGCCAAACTCTCCACCCATTGGAAACTACCATAGCTCAACTTCATGATGCATTCTGTGCAATGATGGAAGTGGAAGTGTGATTCAACATTACCAAATGTGGGCACTGAATTATGATCTTATTTACGTATGTTTATATACCCAGCTGTAAGTAAGAGTTTACAAAACCCCTCTATTTCAACGTAAATAAGCAGATACCACGATTTATTCATTCGTTATTTACATGTCAAGTTCCATAGAACCAAAATGAGGAGCAAATCTCCAAGGTCATGGAACCTGTCAGTGCATGAAATTGCAACATAAAACTAATAACAGATAAAAATAAAATCTTTATGAAACTGAAAAAAGTCAATCAATAAGTTTAAGTATACGCAGTCAACAATACAACAGGAATCAGCTTACTTTTTCAAGGAACTTTCGATAGAATAGGAGTGACCCATGAGGAAACTCTTCAGTTTAGATTTGAAAGCACGTGGATTACTGCTAAGATTTCGAGTGGTAGGTTATGGAAAATTGACGCAGCAGCATACTGCACACCTTTCTGCACAAGAGTTAAGGAAGTCCAACCCAAATGCACGTTTTATTTCTGCCGAGTATTACTGAGTAAAGCAGCTTATTCTTGGGACTAAGCTAATATTGTTAACGAGAAATGACAGTAAGGAATATAGATATATTGAGAGGCCAACGTCAAAACACCCAGACTCGTGAATAGGAGTCGACAAGAGGTCTGTGAACTTACACCACTTACTGCCTGAACCGTCAATTTCTGAGCCAAAAATATCCGTTTAGAGTGCGAAGAGTTACACCAGAATATAACACCATACAGCATAAGCTAATGAAAATAAGCAAAGTAGACTACTTTTCGCATAGAACGATCACTCACTCCAGATACCATTCTGATAGTAAAAATGGTAGCATTAAGTCTTTGAACAATATCCTGAACGTGGGCTTTCCATGACAGTTTACTATCTGAACACTTAGAAATTTGAACTGTTCAGTTTCACTAATCATATGCCCATTCCGAGAAATTCAAACTTCATATTTTGTTGAATTACGTGTTAGAAACTGTAAAAACAGAGTCATACTGTGATTTAGCGTTAGTTTATTTTCTTCAAGCCATGAACTTAGCTCATGAACTGCACTATTTGAATCCGAGCCAATGCTGCACACAACATCCTTTACTACCAAGCTAGTGTCATCAGCAAACAAAAATATTTTATAGTAACTCATAATACTAGAGGGCGTATCATTTATATAAATAACGAACAGGAGTGGCCCCAACACTGATCCCTGGTGCACCCCCCACATCACAGCCACTCTCAACACTGTGAATAATGACCTTTTGCTGTCTGTTGCTGAAGTAAGACGGGAACCAATTGTGAGCTACTCCCAGTATTGGTTCAACTTTTGGAGCAATATTTTGTGATCAACATAATCAAATGCCTTAGTTAAATCAGAAAACATGCCTAGCGTTCGAAACCTTTTGTTTAACCCATCCAGTACCTCACAGAGAAGTGACTATAGCATTTTCAGTTGTTAAACGACTTCTGAAGCCAAACTGTACATTTTATAGCAAACCGTGTGGTATAAAACGATCAATTATCCTTACATATCCTTTCAATAACTTTAGCAAACACTGATGGCATAGAAATAGGTCTAAAATTGTCTACATTATCCCTTTCTCCCTTTTTATGAAGCAGCTTTACTACTGAGTACTTTAATCATTCAGTAAACTGACCATTCCTAAAGGAAAAATTACAAATATGGCTACATACAGGGCTAACATGTGCAGCGTAGTACTTTAATATTCTGCTAGGTGCACTATCATAACCATGAGAGTCCTTAAGCGACCCATTCACAGCCGGACCGGTCCGCCGACCGACCCGTTGAGAGGGCTGGCCCCGACCTGCTCGCCTGTGTGTGGGCGATGGGCTGGCGCTTGTGTCCGAAGTTGGGGTGCGTCGTCTCCACCGGCGAGCCGCCGCCTGCTTCCCCGACCGCCACCTGCTGGGCCGGTGCCACAGCTCAGGCCGGCCGCTTCCTCCCAGCCCACATTCCGTCAGTATGGTGTCCGACTCTGTCTTATTCACTACTTCTTTCGTTGTCACTGCTTTTCGCTGCTTTTGTGATAATGTCGTTCGAGGAAAACAAAGACTTTTGGGCGTGATTCATTAATATGTACAGAGAATGGCCATGTTTATGGGAGATAAAATCGAAGCACTACTCCAGTAGGAATGCGAGGAACAAAGCCTACGACATTCTTATAGCTAAGAGCAAAGAGATAAATCGTGCAGCAGACAAGGCGTTTCTTATTAAAAAAATTAATTCTCTACGAGCGTTTTTCCGGCGGCAGTTTAGAAAAATACAGGACGCTGAATCAGCAACTGGAAGCGCTGCTGAAAACGTCCCAGAATCGACGCTTCGGTACTACGATCTCCTGCAGTTCACCCTGGATCGAGAAGAGGTGCGATGTGGGATATCTTCACTAACACAGGGGAGGAGTCTGGAGGATGAACAGACTGAGGAAGTAAATGATGAGTCAGATGTTGATGTTGTAGGTATACAAACGCTTTTATTTATTAAGTATACAAAGTATAAATAAATGTTGCTCTGGACATAAACTCTAATTGATCAAAGTTTCTTGAAATTCTAATTCATTCACGTCACTGAAATATTGCCTGTATTTTCCTCGCACTTCCTGTGCACTAACTGTGCTGGTTTGTCGTGTCGTATCGAATCTTAACATTTGTTGACTACCTGACTGCAAGTTTTTATCAGTAAGGTTTACAATTTGTGAGTTATTTCAATCAGCGGTAGTATGAATATAATTAGGGCTTTTCTTCCTTAAAAAGTTGTGCAAAACGATTTCGTCAACAGTTTTTACGTCAACCGCTATTGGCGTTAATAACACTCTAAATCTGTTTGCCATTATTCCAAAAGCATCTCAACTACCCGCCGAGCGCTGCTAATCCTGTAATTGAAGATCTTTTTCTCCCTTGTTAAGTTCCTTTGACGATACGGTTTCATTAAATTCGGCATCAAAGGGAAAGCTTCATCACCAACGAATACAAATGGCACTGTATAATCCACTCTTTCCACATAAACGGGATCTGGTAAATATAGAGTTCCAGATACTAGTGAAGTGTAGAAGCCTGTAAGCTTTAGAATACCACCATCTGACACTCGACCATTCGTACCGGTGTGAACATATATAAACTCATAGTTTGCATTTACAACAGCGAAAAGGACAACACTGAAAGTACCTTTGTAATTATAGTAATATGAGCCACTACCCGCAGGTTTTTTAATCAGGACATGCTTGCTACTAGTCGCTCCTCAGCAGCGATGGTAGCTCTTATATGCGTTTCTTTCTTCTCGATTTTAGGCCGTACGAGGTCCAGCAATTGACAAAAAGTATTGTCATCCATACGTAAGGAGTTTTTATAGTCTGTAGGCTTTTGAACTTGGAGGATACGTAACCATTCTTTCATACATAATCGTTTCTTTTTTTTGCCTTCGTGTACACATAACATCACTGCTGCAGCCACGGCGAGTTTTCCTTTTTGTTTTGGCATGGTGAGCGCTGCCACACGACTGTGCGCTCGCAGGTAGAGGCCGCCCAGCGGTCGGGGGTGGCCACACACAGCCCGACTTGTCGCGGGTACCCGTTAGCGAGCGGTTTGGCGGACCGGTCGGGCTGTGAATGGGCGGCTTTAGTCTTCAATGATTTAATTATTGACTCATTTGCCCCCTGGTCTGTATCACAGAGGAATATTTCGGACATCAATCTCGGAGAGGCATTTGCAAACAGAGTTATACGATTCCCTGTAGAAGCTAAATTTTTATTTAATTTACCAGTAATGCTCAGAAAATGATTGTTAAATATTTCTTAAATACTGTTCTCAGTGACAAATATTTTTATTGCAAACTGATTTCATATCGTCGACTTTGTCCTACTGACCAGACACTTCCTTCACAACTGACCATATGGTTTTAATTTTATCTTGTGAATTAGCTATTCTATTTGCATACCACATACTCTTTTTCCTTCCTAATAACATTTTTAAGTACCTTGCAATATTTTTTGTAATGGGCTACTGCAGCTTGATTATGACAACTTCTAACATTTTTATTTAATTCCCATTTTGTTCTACGTGATATAACTTATCCCACTATTCATCCAACCGGACTGCCGATTACTGCTAGTAATCTGTTTAGGACGTTCTACTGGAAAGAAATTCTCAAAGCGCACGAGAAATGTGTTAAGGAAAGCATTATATGTATCATCTACGTTATCGGCACCATAAACATACTGCCGCTCTTGTTTATTGACAAGGTTTAGAAAACTCTCTACTGTTAGATTAACTTTCCTACATAGTTTGTAATTACATGTGATATTTGAGTACAAAAGCTTTTTAGTGTGCATTATGGTCTGAAATGCCACTCACACTTTTAGTAAAGAATGCCCATCTAGTAATGAAGAATGAATAAAAATATTGTCTCTGGCTGTGCTACTGTTCCCCTGCACCCTAGTTGGAAAAAAACACAGTCTGCATCAGATCATATGAATTTAGGAGATCTACCAACATCATCATACACAAAATTTATATTGAAGTCACCACGTATAACTAATTTCTGGTACTTCCTACAAAATGAATCAACAGCCCTCTCCAGCTTGAGCAGAAATGCTCTCAAGTCAGAGTTAGGGGACCTACAAACAACAACTATTAGAAGTTTATTTTCACTAAATTCAACTGCCCCTGCACAACATTCAATAGCTGTTCAGTGCAGTGCTGTGATAGGTCTATGGACTCAAATGGAATACTGTTTTTTACACATACAGCCACACCCCCACCCTGCAAGGAACTCCTTGAAAAACAACCAGCTAATCTGTATCCTGGAAAAGGAAGCCTCTGCGTTGTCAAATAATTTAAGTGGTGCTCTGATATACCAGTAATTTCAGAGTCAACATCTATAAGCAGTTCACTAACTTTATCTCTAATACCTCTTATATTTTGATGAAAGATGCTAATTCCCTCCTTGGAAACATGACATCCTCTGAAGGTGAGCCATTAGTTAGAGGGACTTCCTTTAAGCAGGTACACCTATCAGCTGACTTCAATCTAAAAAAGGTGAACCTCTAACACCAACTACTACAGGAAATTTTCCATGAGTGGTCCCACTACACTGTCACTTATAAGCTTTTCCAGGCTCCCCTTCCCATACCTACTGAGGTGCAGGCCATGCCTAGTGAAACCTGATCTGCTGATAGACCCAACTGGCACAACAGAAATGTGACCCATGCCCTCTACTGTCAGCGCCCTCTCCAGCCCCATGTTAATGTGCCTAACAGCCGCATTAAGATGAGGCTGATCATGATGCTGAAACAGTTGCACGAAATGCACATTAGTGCCACCAGTTTAGTAGCTATCTTTACCATGTCACCACCTACATCATATTCCCCATCCCTGTCATGACTGTTCCCTGCTCCACTCGCTATGACTACCTGATTCTCCTTTGTAAAATTCCTACATAATTCCTCTATGCTGTCAGTCACCTGAAACAACCTTGAACAAGGCTTCACAATGCTGGTGATCTGGTATTCACTCCCCAACACTTCCTGCAACTGCTGGCTCATACCTCTACTGTGCAAACTACCTAGAAGCAGAACCTTCTTCTTTCTGTTTGTTTTTGCAACTAACCTAGGCCTCCTAACTGCTGAGGACTGCTGCATGTTGCCTAAATGTACAGCTACAAAAGGTTCCTCTCCACACAACTCTGACAGTTGGTCAAATTTATTGCATATACACAATGTATAAATGTCTGAATACCTCCTCCTGCTACCTGCATTTTGCCAACTGCCAGTTCCCATTCCCCTCCACCCTTCACCTTTCTCGCCATTACCAAATGGACGAAACAGTATCACCACAAGGGTCATTAAATGACAGGTCTTGCAATGATGAAAGTAGAAACCAGAAGAATAGGATGAATGGATCATTACTTCCTAATATTAGAAGTGCTTTGGTTATCAGGGATTTGTGCTGCGGAAAATAATCTAGTTTTTACACTGTTGACATATCCTGTGGGAGTCCACTTATAGCGTGTACATATTTTTTTTCAAAAATTCTGTTCCAATCAAAATATCAGTTACTGCACGGGATTTTGCACGGAATTAAAGGGGTAACATACTAGATAGCCAGCAAAAGCAGTGATATACTACCATCTGAAAATGTAAAACCAAACAGCATATTCATATTTGGCAGTGTCTCAGTGGAAAATCGGAATATCTGAAAATATTTTTGCTTTGCTCACCATATGCAAGTCAATATATTTTATTTCCCTGAGACGTACTTAAGGATCCCACAGCAGGTGGCCTAAGATAACAGAAACCCTATTATCACTTTCAAACAGGGCAATCTGAATTTGAAGCACATTTACCAAGCACATGTAGGAACTGACATGTCACTCAGTGAATTTGTCATATGTGGGGATTGCTGGAGAAACTCACAGTATGGCTTACTGGTTATACACAAAACTAGCAAATTGAATGAGGGTCAATAGAAACGAAACTCCAACAAGATTCTTAAAAAATGCAATGTACCAAAACTTCACTGTATCAGTATATTGTACACTCTGTAAAAAATTTGCACATGTGTTACACATTGATTCAGAGAACGCAAAGCACATGCATTTGATAGAAAGATGGAAGCAATTAACACTAAATTAATGAAACTGAAAGTCTTACCAACGCAGTTGCTATGAATGTTGAGGTGTTGAATGCCTGAATACAGCAATATGAACTGTGTCAACGAGAAAATTGAAGGAGTCATTTAAAACTAATGTATGTGTGGAATATCAATGTGATAGCTAAGGCACTTCACTCCCATCACCACCTATAGTCTCAAAGCACATGAAAGTTGTAAACTGTCTCAAAAATGGCTTAGTATACAGCAGCATGTTGTCGAAAACGTTCATGTTAAAAACTGAGGTGTGGAAGGTAAGTTGACAGGAGTTGCTTTTGTGAAAGTAAGGTCAACTGCAACGAGACTAGCATCTCTCAGTAACATTTAAGCCAGTAACTGACAGGCTGAAAGAGCCATCATGGACTATGGATAAAAGCAGGAACAGGAGGAGGATGAGGAGTAATGCTGAGTTAAGACAGAACATATGGGGTCATCAGGACAAAACCATATTTGTTACATAAGCACTCAATATGTTTAACCAAGAAGGCAACAAGAACTGCGAACAAGGAATTTGAAAGATTGCCTAGGCTGTTACTGTTAATAATTTTGAAAATGTCGAATGTTAAAAATATATCCCAAAACTATAAAAACATGTGGCCCAATATTACACATGACCAATGCATGAAAAACCCCAAGAGGATGAATGGAAGTCTCATAGAGCAACAAATACAGGATTTTTAACTAAACCAGCAGTAGCAGTTCCACATAATGCAGGTATAATAGTCGAAGTTCAGCATGAAAGACTGAACTATCTACCTCTTAGAGTATATATATTATGATAACCAAATGAAATCATACACCGATTATGACCGCTTACAGCTTCAGGCGGTGCAGAGCATGCAGATCATATGAACAACGTATTGTCGCTCTTATCTAAGCTTCGAAAAGTATGAATCGTTGAGTAATTGTGGAGAGAGTTGTTCATGAGCTTTACTTTCCTCCAATAGATGAGCAGGGGGTAGTGATGTACAGCACTGACTAGTCTGGAAACACACAAAAGCATAGCTATCGTCACTGAATTAATAATAAATTGCGTCTAGGGAAGGGGGAAGTTGTGGCAATACCTCCTGGCTCTAGCGACATTAACAATTCATATGTATGCTTGAAACCTTAAGGATTTGATCTACATGCAAACGTTAATATGTTTAAATCAGAGATAAAGACAAAACACATTGCAGATTTTCAACACAAATATTCTCGAAGGGACAAGTGATGATGCATAATACTCATAAAATTTGAGTTATCAACTGGTGGACATACTGCCAGTTAGCACAATTCGTGTAGAGTGTAATATTTCAACGGATTTTGTACCTTGACGACAGCTTAGTCCATACTATTTACGTATTTTTTCCTACAGTGCCTCCTGCTTATAAAAGTGAAGAAAATAAAGTCCACGATGAACATGGGCTGCTACATGAAGCCAAGGTGGCGAAGGGTTCACAACCATGAAGTTACACTGCCAAAGCAGAAGCCAAAAGCGAACTCTGTGAGGTAACAGAGAAGAATGGCGTGCCCTATACTGGAAGGCAAGGAAGTCATCGAATAAGAGGGAAAAGGATGAGTGGCCAGGCGTGAAACAGAAACAGCATGCCTATCCACAGAGAGATCATCATGCCAGTACGACTATTAGTTCAGCATCTTCTGCACCGATTCTCAACAAGGCTGGTGAAAAAGCCGCCAGTGGCGAAACGTATTCCATGGTGGTGGAGTGTGTTAAGATAGCATATGATGGACAGAGTTGCAGAGGAATGAACTAAACACCCACAGTCTAGTTATGAAAGAACGAGGGATGACAAAAAAAATGGAGGAGGGTGGTCTGATCTGCTCCCCTGGAAGTACCCACTAGGAGATGTAGGACACTGAGGGATTGGGTACTATGTACATTCAGGTGAGATACATGGGAGGACCAAGGAAGCTCCTTATCAAACACGAGCCCCAGGAATTTTCTAGTTTCAGTGAATGGACGAGCAGAAGGCGCCAGATGTAAAGATGGTGTAGGAAGCTCATTCCGCCGCCAAATATTCATAAAAAAGATTTTGGCAGTGGAAAAGTGAAATCCACTGCCGATGCTTTATGAGTAAAGACGGTAGGAACGACGCTGAAGACACTGCTCAAGGAGACAAGTTTATCTAGAACTGCAAGATTGTAAAATTGTTGACAAAAAGGGAGCCAGATGCCCGGTGGGAGAGAGTCAATAATATGGTTAGTAGGGATAGTGAAGACAATGATACTCAGGACGAGCATTCAGGCACCCTGTTTTCCTGGATAAATGTGTGTGACAAGGCCAAAGCATGTGAACCTTGGGAAAACATATTTCAAAACATCCTCTAGTAAATGGGGCAGATGGCCTCTGAAGCCCCACATGTATGGACTACAGAGGACACCAGCCCTCCAGTGGATGTATCATGCTTCCTCCGAATCAAATAACATAGCCACAGTCTCACTTCCACAGGAAACCATTCATGATATGGGATGATGAAGTGACAGGAGGGTCAAATGTAGAACACGTGCTCGAAACCCACACTGTGCAGTGGTTAGTAGTTTGTGAGACTCAAGCCACCAAACCAGCCGCCCATGAACCATACCATCCATCACCCTGCATACACAGATGGTGAGAAACGGAAGGTATTAGTCCTTACCGCACTTAGGTATGGGTATAGCAGCGGCTTTGCACAAGCATCTAGGAAACGTGCAATCTAAGCAAATATGATTGTACCTACAAAGGAAAAGGTGCTTACCCACAAGAGAATGCTCCAACATCTGAATGTTAACACTTTCTGGCTCTGGGGCATATGATTTGGATGAAGTGA